>NW_020697743.1:843614-847902 GCF_002925995.2 Terrapene triunguis | reverse complement strand
TACCACCTGGAACGGTTCCACTTACCAGGACTTCACAGATGCAAAGTACAAGGGCCCTTTCTTTACCTCCTGCACAACCCCATGCCAAGAAACTTCAAAAATTCTTTATGTCACAGTGAGACAGACTCAAGGGGTGGCTACTCTAGCTGTCTCCCTTCCTGCTTCCTCTGTCACTCGCTATACTGCAAAACACTGCGAGGACAATGCCGGGGAAGAGAGGAGAGAATGTATCTTTTCAGCCTCATCCATTTGATAGCGAGAACAGATATGCTTGGTGTAACACAAAAAGGTTAAGTGCTGCTATTTGGGTGGAGGAGGATTTGACACATAATAAGTATTCACCCCCTCAGAGGAAAATGCAACAAAATCGCCCACCTTAGAGCAACACACCAAAACCAGTTGTGGTTTGTTCTACAGAAAAGTGTCTTCAGATCTGATCCTGTAAAGTTAATAGCACTTTAGCCTGAGCAAGGAGTGCGGGATTGGGCCCAAAGTGTCTTAAATGCACACAGTAGAACCTCAGAGTTATGAACACCAGAATTACAAACTGACCAGTCAACCACACACCTCATTTGGGACCGGAACTCGCCCCCAAAGCAAACACAGCATAGTACTGTTCTAAATGTAAACTACTAAAAAAATAAAGGGAAAGTTGCTTTTTTCTTCTTCTGCATAGTAAAGTTTCAAAGCTGTATTAAGTCAATGTTCAGTTGCAAACTTTTGAAAGAACAACCATAACGTTTTGTTCAGAGTTATGAAGATTGCAGAGTTATGAACAACCTGCATTCCCGAGGTGTTCGTAACTCTGAGGTTCTACTGTACCTTTAATACACCCTTCTATGTAAGAGGGACAAGGTGCAAACCAGCCCTTTTAAACCAAAACATTCTTGTGGAAATAGAATGTCAAACCCTCCTCCATAGATGAGAGACTAAGTTATTACTTAACTTCTCTCTCTCTCTCGGACTGCCTTCACACAGAAACAATACTCCAGATTTTTCCCGCACACGCTCCAGCAGCCACCCAGTAAGGACATTTTCCTCCAATCAGGAGGATGAATTTCTGACAGCTCTCAGATGAGGGCCCAATCTTATGAGGTTCTCACTGCAGTGGGGTAATGTTTTTTTAACCCAAACTTTTTTCTTCCAGTGAAAAATGCAGATTTGGATCAACTGAAACATTTTGCAAAATTCTGTCAATTGTGGCAAATAGTTTCAGTTGAACTAAAAAAAAATATGAAAAAAAACAAAACACTCCATGTTGACCTTTTAAAAATGAAATGATCTGATTTTTTTTTTATTCCAAATGACTTTCTGTTTAGAAATTTCCTTGGATTTTATTTTTTAAAATTTACAGAATATTAAAAAAAATGATATCTAAATGAAGTGTTTCATTTTCGGTTGAACTAAACGTTTTGTTCGACCCAAAACAATTCTTTTTGACTTTTCAATTCGACAAAAATACCAAAAAACGTTTCTTTTTTGGATTGATCCAAAATGCATTTTTCTTTTGATTTTTCAGAATTCACAAGAAACCAAAAAACTCTGTTAGCCACACAGCTCTAGTTCGGAGTGCCCTGGTAAAGCCAGTGGGAACTGAAACCTCTCAGAACCATGCAGGAGACACTTAGCAACTTCCAATGCAAGCCTCAACATTATTCCTGGAGCCAGATCTGGGACTTCAAACAACGAACGTGATGTTTTATCAATGGCCTGCACCCAAGATTTATTACTTTAAAAAAATTTCTCCACTTTGCTATAAAAGACAACAATCAGAATAAAAATGAAGTATTCGTTATGAGATATTCCATTTTTGTTATTACTTGACAACAATATATAAGTCCCAGTGAAAATAAAGAGATAACCTATTTCCATTAATTCTCTTTCCTTATTTCACAGCACTCAGTTGTGGATGCTGAGATCATTAATACTCCCAATGCTTGGGTGAGTAATTCCACTTCCTCCCCCCAGCCCAGCTTGCAAGATGTATCACGGTACTTACTTTTGTTTTTTGGAGATTTTGACATTTTCTGGTTTGTTTTTTTTGGTTATTTCTTTTCCATTCTTTAGCCATTTGAATCTGAGAGCGGGGTATTCGGAATTGGCTTCACACCTGAGCACTAGCTTCTGGCCCACAGCGGACTCCTGGTTTTTCAGCTCCTTCAATTTGGGAGGCCCAGCTAAAGAGAGAAAAGAAAGCGCTGGTGATTAGGCTGCTTTTGAAAGAGAAAACCATGCTAATTGAAGTAGACCTAGGCAAGCCAGAAAATTTAGAGACAGAACCAGACTAAATGATTTCTAAACCAAAAAATCTCTCATTTGCATGAACTATACTTAAAATGTATGAAAAAGAGAAGATATGAATGGGTATATTGGTGTGTTTACCCTGGAAGGAAACACACACACTTGGCCCTTCTTTGATTCCCAGACATAAGACAACACAACCTATGCGGAACTAAAATGATGCTCCCATAGTCAATACAGAGATGCAGCCCATGAATACTGGGACCTGCAGTTGAGTAGCGATCTATGTGGCAGGCTAGGCCTCTTGAAGCAAGACTTCATGCTGGGAACTGTAGGGGATGTCTACACTGTACACTGAGCCCAGATCTGTGGGACCCGGGCTTGGTGTTTCCAAGCCTGTGCTTGAGCGTCCATACTACATTGTAAACATGGGTTTACAGTTACCAGACCCGGGTCTCACAGAGATGCTAACATGTCCATACTGTTCTATGCAGACCTTCTGACTCTGATTCGTGACTTGAGCTGCGTCCACACTGAAAAATGATAGGTCTTGAATCTGAGTCACAGCAAGATTTAGGCTCTGACCCACCCCCTTAACAGGGTCCTAGGACTTCGGTCCTGAGTGCTTGCTGACCCAAGTCAAACTGACGAAGCCCAAGCTTCCCTTCCATCCACACGCCAAACCTGAGTCAGAGCCCTGGTTTGGGTATGTCTACACTGCAATAAAAGACCAATGGCATGGCTGTGACTGGCCTTGGTCAGCTGACTTGGGCTCATGGGGGGTTGGGCTGCAGGGTTGTAAAATTGCAATGTAGATATTTGGGCTCAGGCTGGAGCCCGGGCTCTGAGACCCAGCCCTGTTGCAAGGTCCCCAGCTCCAGGCTTCAGCCCAAGCCGAGACGTCTACATTGCAATTTGATATAGTCCTGCAGCCAGAGCCCTGCGAGCCAGAGTCAGCTGCCTTGGGCTCTGATGCTCAGTGCCATGGGTTTTTTAATCGCATACCTCTCATCTCCATGAGCTGTACTGAAGGCAATAGAATACGAAGTGTAAAGCATGTTATTTATTTGGCTATCAGACATTGCCTGTCCAAAGGCTCCAGGTACCTCTGACATGACAGACAGCTTACAGAACAACTATAAGCACAGCAGCTTTCCAAACCACCGCGGGGAGAAGACACTCACTCCGGACGATAATTCCAACCCACATTACACTGAGCTCAACCTAAACTAGCCCCTTCTTCCCAAAGGCCATAGAAAAGAGGCAGGCTTTGAAGCACACCTTGGGGATCAGCAGATTAGGGCCATATTGGATTGAGGGAGTGGAACTGAACTCCAGAGTCTCAGGCCAGGTCTACACTAAAACGTTAAGCTGACCCAGCTACGTCGCTCAGGGATGTGAAAAAAAATCCATACCCCTGAGCAAAGCCATTAAACCAACCGAACCCCCAGCGTACATAGCATTAAGTCGATGGAATAATTCTTCCGCCTCTCGTGGGGAGGTGGATTAGCGACAGTGATGGAAGACCCCGACCCATCGCTGTAGGGAGTGGTTACACTGAAGCTCATCAGTCTCGTCATGGAGAATGCGCTGCTAGCAGCTCCCGGTCTTTTAAACTGAGGTGCCCCCTGCTACAGTGCCTCCACTGACCACAGCAGTATGGTACTGGGAGAGCAGGGTCTCTTTTACAGCTACATCTCAAACCATTCAGGGCCGTATAGGTGGAAGCAGACACTCAAACCGCATCAGGAACTCACAAACAGTGCAGATCTCAGAGCACAAGCACCATGTGCTTATGGTGAGAAACTGCATCCATTAAGTGAACCAATATCCTTTTGCACTAGCATCAGTTTTCAAGTTCCTCCCAGTGGTGAGAACTGTTGCTTTGCTTGTTGTATAACTATAATGCTCAATAAGGAAATGAGGGACCAACATGGCTGTCCCCTGATTCTGACAAATGAAGACGGCTGTAATCTTCTCTGTAGTATAGGGTTACCATACGTCCGGATTTTCCCGGACATGTCTGGCTTTTTGGGACTCAAATCCC
>NW_020697743.1:825503-843214 GCF_002925995.2 Terrapene triunguis | reverse complement strand
GGTGAGCAGCAAAAGGTAAAAATATTTACATAACCTTCCTAAACTAGTTATCTGAATACTTGTAAAACATGTATCAGGGTTATATTAAGCAGGGGAGCATAATCAATTATAGGGTCCCAGGTTTTTGTATTGGTTGAACTGTCAAATTCTCAGTAAGAAATAAGGGACTAATGCAGGGGTTCTCAAATTGGGGGTCGGGGCCCCTCAGGGGGTCAGTGTGAGGTTATTACATGGGGGTCACGAGTTGTCAGCCTCCACCCCAAGACCCGCTTTGCCTCCAGCATTTATAATGGTGTTAAATATATTAAAAAATGTTTTTAATGTATAAGGGGGGGTCGCACACAGAGACTTGGTATGTGAAAGGGGTCACCAGTACAAAAGTTTGAGAACCACTGGATCTTATTTTAATTCAATAGTTTCTGCACAAAATGGCTTGCAGAACTTTTTCCCCATCAGAGCTATTAATGGAAAACAGTGTTAAATTAATACGCTGCACTCTTGCCATAACTCTGGAGTTACCAGGAAACATAAAAGTAGATTCAATCAGCGGCAGTGCCCTCCACTAATTCATGGTAACTCATTGGGTACAGGCCCTCCAGGGAAAGTGGTATGATTTGCACACAGATATGACAGAAAAAGGAGTGTCTTTTTTCATTTCCAGTATGTTTGTTTGTGTTTCCCTTCATCCATGCTTTTGCAAAGTTAACCACATACCTGTCAGGCATATGAAAATGAACTTACTGATAAATTATAGCATAGAATGCCTTTACATTTTGACATTTAGTAGAAATGCAGCTACCCAGATTATAACTGCAGTTGTACTTCACTCCAGACCTATCACTGCTTTGGGGGCAGTCTCTGTGGGACATGCATTGGTTTGGAAGGAGAGTGACTTTTAGAGATACTAGTATCTTTAATGCTTATCTTTTAATGTCCATTGCTTTAATATCCCCTTAAAAGCTTGAAAATATTATTTATTTCCCTGTTAGTTTTGGCCCATTTCCATTCGGTAAGCACTGATTACTTCCCTGGCTTTATCTCTAGGGAGTTCATGCCAGCATGACTCTGCTTCATTTGTTCCTGTGTATGCCAACCAGCATCACGGATGTGACCAACAAACATTTACCAAATGGTAAGGATGGAGTTTGCTGTTACAGAGGCAGAGCACGTGAGCCCAGGACCTTAAATCTTTTCTGTCAGTAACACAAAATAGTGCCTGTTAAACAATTGTTGGTGGCATAATGATTTGCACAACATATATATTTAACACTGAGAAGTATAGCCCTCCAATGTTTAAGGCGGATCAAACTTTGGACAGAGCTCTTCCAGGAATTTCAGTATCGCAACAAAAGTGGTCGTACACATGACACCAGTAGAAAAATAACAACAAAGCCAGACATTTAAAAAAAAAAAGACAAAGAGAAACATTTAAAAGTAACAATGGGAAAGCCCCCAACCAAGCAACGCCCATATTAAGGTGCACTGGGATATACTTTACAAGCATTCTTTGACTGAGAAACTCATTGAAATACTAGGACAGGGGTCAGCAACCTTTCAGAAGGGGTGTGCCGAGTCTTCATTTATTCACTCTAATTTAAGGTTTTGCGTGCCAGTCATACATTTTAACATTTTTAGAAGGTCTCTTTCTATAAGTCTGTAATATATAACTAAACTATTGTTGTATATAAAGTAAACAAGGTTTTTAAAATGTTTAAGAAACTTCATTTAAAATTAAATTAAAATGCAAAGCCACCCGGACCAATGGCCAGGACCCGGGCAGTGAGAGTGCCATTGAAAATCAGCTCGCGTGCCGCCTTTGGCACGCATGCCATAGGTTGCCTACCCCTGGACTAGGGGTTTATTTTTAAACATCAAATTAGACACACAGAAAGGCATCCAAATTTAACCCTGAGCCTTCCACACTCCCCACTAAGGACCTGCAGACCTTCACTGACATGACAAACTTCACCCCTCCCCCACAAAACAGCAACACAGGACATCATGACGAGAGAGGCATAACGCTGTGAGAAGTCTTGACAAATAGAACCAAAAGGCCCTTGTGTCAGCAAAAGACCCAGCACTGCTAATGGGCTCTGAGAAAGTTTAGCAAGCAGCAGTACACGAGATGTTAAACCTTCTATTAATGCAGACTGACTATCAGGTTTTTTTTGTTAATGTTTCTCTCTGGGGGGCACCGTTACTTTTGAAAGTCCCAGTGTATAATATTGTTAAGGACAAGGAACAAACTTTTCTACATTTACTCTGCAAAGCCATGTTGATACATAAAACCTGAGTCAATCTGTCATTACTGGACTTGGGAGGGTTTGGCAGTGCTGAGTTCTCATCACCTTCAATGTTTGATTGTATAGTTAATCTGCATGGAGCCTCAACACACTGAACAAATTAAACAGCAAACCTGCAAAATATCATCCCGCAGCAGCACACTTGCAGCTGAAATTCCACGGAGTCTTTCTAGAACAGTACAAAACCTTTTAAGAGCGTGAACACAGGAATGTATTAGACATGCTTGCCATCACACGTGTGTATTATTTGGTGTGAAAAATTGTGATTGACAGTTATGTTAGTAAATGGAAGCCACAGCAGTAACCTCTATCGGTTCTCCGGGCTGCTGGTGTGCAGAGACCACAGCCTATCATGCTAACCAATATTGTGTCATTGTTTCCTTGTACTCCCCTGTCTGTATCCATCTGTTGTCTCTTGTCTTATATTATGAGCAACTTGGGACATGGACCATGGGTTTTTTGTTCTGTGTTTGTACAGGACCTAGCAAATGGGGTCCATGACTAGGCAATTCAATAATACAAATAATAAAAATAAATTATGCTCAAGGAAAGAGAGACAGTCACTTAAGACAGAATACATCTACTTCCCAAATCCCCTCCGCGCCATGTACACCTCGCCTACAAGATTACAACCAACTCAGGTTTATAAACTACAGGCCAGATTTTCCAAAGTGCTCCTACAATGCCCGAAGGGAGGTGCTGGGAGCTGAGCACTTTTAAAATCTGGCCACTCCATTTCAACGTATTGAGGCTCCATGCAGATTATCTACACAACCAAACACTGAGAGTGATGATAGGACATAACCCTGCATTGCCAAACCCTCCAGAGTACAGAACTGACTACATCGGCACTGAGCTCTTTGGAAAATCTGGCCCTCTGTGTTTCAGATTCTGTGACTTGATATTACTGTGCACTTTCATTCGCAAAGACAAACAAAAAGGAAACAGGCAAACCAATAAGTAGTTATTAGACCTGAGCTGTCTGTCAGTCTAGGTATCAAAGCCAAGAAACCAACAGAAGTCAGCCCTACCTAACCTTGGCACTGTGAACAGGAGATAAGCAAGTGATGCACGCAACAAGTACAAATAAGACTCTCCGAATGCCACGTGTCTTAGTGAAGCCACAAGGATATTTCTGCAAAAGTTTGAGCTGTAGATGCGACATCACTAGCATTTCAGCTGAAACTTTCAAAGCAGCGGTGCCACCCAGCAGTGTCAAGAGCTCTCGTTAAACAGCTTGGTTTATTTTTTGGTGAAATTTTCAACACGAATATATGGCATGTCACCCAATCGGCATGGATGTTTAGCTAGAAAAGTGGAGCTGCTCTTTGAACTTGGATTAGTGCCTCCTTCCTATTCTTTCCTGTCTACGTACAGTAATCCCCTCCGAAAGCAGTCACTGAAGTTGTAGCTCTTTCCTTGAAATGACTTTCGGAGAGGTATTAATCATCTTATCTAAAGCATGGAGATAAAGTCAATTAACATTTCCCAGCAGCAGGTGCAAGACGGTGTCACAATGAGGAACCAGAAAGTGAAAGCAGAACATTAATCCGAGCATCTACGTTCACTTTCTGAAAACAATAATAAAGCAAAACTAAAAACGCTGCATACATGGGGAAAGCTCCTTCCTCTCTATTACAGCGTGTAAAGGGAGGGTAACTCCACCAAAGTCATGGAACGATGTTCAGGCCAAACCTGTGTGGCTGAAAGCAGAATCAGGCTCATCATGAAAAGGCTGACAGTGTCCCTTGGGTAGCCTCAACAAGGTAATGCAGCCACACAGGGCATCAGCTTGTAAGCTTAGTCACCAGATTTCTGCACTGCAGGGCAAGAGAATGCTGTAGAGAGAGCAAGCTGAATTCAGAGGTAATGAAAATGAGTGAGGGAGGGAGGGAGAGTGCCTAACCTACAGATTACAATTTAAATGTCAGCACCCTTAATTAACTCGCTGCTGATTATTTCTGCAGAAACATGCAGCTTATCCCTTCACCCCAATCTCATCAGCTACCAAATGCCTCCGCTGACTCCTACCCTGTTGCCAAAATCTCCTGTTTCCCTGATCAATTTTCACGATGCCGTTACACATTGTCAATACAAAAATCTGACACTGCAGGTGGAAAATGCGGGGACAGCATAAAATAAATGCAGTTAATATCAAAATAAACAATCCGGGGCTATTATTCACATTTAAGTCAATAAAAAGCGCTTAAGGCTGATTTTGCAAACCTAGGAGCCTAAAAGGAGCCTCCTAAATCCATATTTAAGTATCTAAATAAAAATGGCCTGATGTTGAGAAGTGCTGAACAGCCACAAATCCTACTAAAAAACAACGAGGAGTCCTTGTGGCACCTTAGAGACTAACAAATTTATTTGGGCATAAACTCTCGTGGGCTAGAACTCACTTCATCAGATGCATGGAGTGAAAAAAAGTAGGCAGTGTATAAATATACAGCACATGAAAAGATGGGAATTGCCTTACCAAGTGAGGGGGTCAGTGCTAACGAAGCCAATTCAATTAGGGTGGATGTGGCCCATTCCCAGCAGTTGACAAGAAGGTGTGAGTATCAACAAAGGGAAAATTACATTTTGTAGTGACCCAGCCACTCCCAGTCTTTATTCAGGCCTAATTTGATGGTGTCAAGTTTGCAAATTAATTACAGTTCTGCAGTTTCTTGCTGAAGTCTCAACTCCACAAGGGCTCCTCATTGTTTTTGCTGACACAGACTAACACGGCTACGCCTCTGAAATTCTACTGACTTCACTGGGAGTTGCAGTTTCAACAGGTTTAAAAAAAATCAAGCTACTTTGATTAAGGAGAGCTAACTTTAGGATCCTAAGTTTGACCCAATGGAAATGACTCTGCTACAGTATTTCCAGTTTGCTGCCCCAGAGTGACACAGAAATCAGGAGCATTGAGGGGGTTGAGACCAAATTTAGCTCCAGCTTGCAAGAATGCTCAGTCTAATCAGCAGTTAGCAAGGCTGAGAGCAATGGCCTATTACTAGATACTAATAGGAAGAAAGAGGACAGGAAGAGAAGCGGAGTCAGAAAGAAGGAAGGCATAAAAGAGGAAATGTCTAAAACATACGTATACATTTTCCTCCCATGTCATCTCTCTGTGTTGTCTATCATCCCCTGTGGAACAATGCCAACATCTGTACCTTCACTCCACCTCTGCTGAAAATCTGATTCCTAACTGTGTCCCTCCCCATTTTGACTACTGCTATTTCTTTAGTAACCATCCTAAATCTTTACTCTAAACTTCAGAGGCCCCAAAACACCTTGGCCATCCTATCCTCCCACATCTGCAATATTCGTTCTCTGGCACATTCCTAGGTTTCCTGTCCAGCTCTAATTACATAGTAATTGTGTCTCCCTGGATGCTGGTAGAACCTACATTAATTACTCTGTGTCCACATGGCAATCAGGGGTGTGACTGCCCCTTGTGTAGACATGCCTGAGCTAGCTTTAATCGAGGTACCACAGTAGTGAAACAGCTAAATAAAAGCCAGTTCAGGTATAGCTCCATGAATTGGAGTCACACTCCATGAATACAGTCATCCTTTTACTTACGCCATCCCACCCGTCTGGAGTTCTTACCCGCCAACCCAGTCAATGAATCACTTCCTTGCCTTACAATTTCCAGTAAAAATATCCTCTCTCTTGCCTACTCTGTTGTGCTGGTTCTCAAGCATTTTATGACACTGTGTATTAAGTACATTATATAGCAAAAAGATGCAATGCATTGGTTGGCCAGTAAATTACACAACATGGATTTACCTTAGTAGGACTCACTTCTCTAACACTCAACCCTTGATTATCCCTGTGCTGGAGCAGTGCTGACAGAGCAGTGCTATCCTGCCTCAATCTTTTGAGGGCACAAAGGCGATATGCCTTAGGACAATGAATGACACCATAAATCATAGTGCCAGCAGTTTTCTTTAGGTGCCTGCTCAACACATCTGCCTAATTAAACTTGTCATTGCCACAGCTGGGCCAAGTTCCAGTGAGATCTACACAACATGTGCATGGAACAGGCTGCCATTTCTGTTCCGCAGAAGCAATGCGCTGAATTAAAATGGCATCATTCATCATTAAACAGAGAATGTAAGCAAGTTTCATTGGGCACTAAAATACTTCTGCTGTCCTAAGAAGCAATTTTGAAGGGCATATTGCCATCCGTGGCAAGTTTACCTATATTACATATTAGGTATGTTCTGACTGTAAAATGAATGCCAATGCTTGGGCTGTCAACTCTTACATTTTCTTGCCTGTCTGTACAGTGCTGTGGATATAGTGGAAGTCTGGGTGAAACTCACCTCTCTGTGGAAGGACAGCCCATGGACTACACAACCACTGGACCTGTGGAAAAGAAGCCCTTGAGGAATTCCACCATGATTTCAATAATTTCCATCCCACCATCAACCTCAGCCTAGATCAATCCACACAAGCGGTCCATTTCCTGGACACTACTGTGCTAATAAGCGATGGTCACATAAATACCATCCTATACCGGAAACCTACTGACCGCTACACTTACCTACATGCCTCCAGCTTCCATCCAGGACACACCACACGATCCATTGTCTACAGCCAAGCTCTACGATATAACCGCATTTGCTCCAATCCCTCAGATAGAGACAAGCACCTACAAGATCTCTATCAAGCATTCTTAAAACTACAATACCCACCTGCTGAAGTGAAAAAACAGATTGACAGAGCCAGACAAGTACCCAGAAGTCACCTCCTACAAGACAGGCCCAACAAAGAAAATAACAGAACACCACTAGCTGTCACCTTCAGCCCCCAACTAAAACCTCTCCAGCGCATCATCAGAGATCTACAACCTATCCTGAAAGATGATCCTTTACTCTCACAGATCTTGGGAGACAGACCTGTCCTCGCTTACAGACAACCCCCCAACCTAAAGCAAATACTCACCAGCAACCACACATCACTGAACAAAAACACTGACCCTGGAACCTATCCTTGTAACAAAGCCCGATGCCAACTCTGTCCACATATCTATTCAAGTGACATCATCATAGGGCCTAATCACATCAGCCATACCATCAGGGGCTCGTTCACCTGCACATCTACCAATGTGATATATGCCATCATGTGCCAGCAATGCCCCTCTGCCATGTACATTGGCCAAACCGGACAGTCTCTACGCAAAAGAATTAATGGACACAAATCTGACATCAGGAATCATAATACTCAAAAACCAGTGGGAGAACACTTTAACCTGTCTGGCCATTCAATGACAACAGAAAAACTTCAAAAACAGACTCCAACGAGAGACTGCTGAGCTGGAATTGATATGCAAACTAGACACAATCAACTCAGGATTGAATAAAGACTGGGAATGGCTGAGCCATTACAAACATTGAATCTATCTCCCCTTGTAAGTATTCTCACACTTCTTATCAAACTGTCTGTACTGAGCTATCTTGATTATCACTTCAAAAGTTTTTTTCTCTTACTTAATTGGCCTCTCAGAGTTGGTAAGACAACTCCCACCTGTTCATGCTCTCTGTATGTGTGTATATATATCTCCTCAATATATGTTCCACTCTATATGCATCCGAAGAAGTGGGCTGTAGCCCACGAAAGCTTATGCTCTAATAAATTTGTTAGTCTCTAAGGTGCCACAAGTACTCCTGTTCTTAATCCCACTTAAGTCTTGCCTAGATTTTGCCCTGGGCCTCTGCAAAGCAGTGAGCATCACTCTACATGACTACATGACATATGTGTTTCAGGGGGAGCAGTGTTGATACTTTCCAGAACAAACCTTTTCCCAACCGCTCCTCCACCCTTTTTTTTTTGGAGAACTCTAAGGCCTCCTTGGGTTTGCAGCAGGGATTTGAAATGTGACAGTAGTGTCAGAAAATCCCCGCAAAGATTTGAGGCTTTATTAAGAAAAATGATAAAGAATAATAGTGACTATCTGTTGTTATATACATTGACGGAGTGGCCACATCTTCAATGCTTTGTTCAGTACTCATCACCCCATCTCAAAAAAAGGGTGGAGCAGAAATCGAAATGATCCAGAAAAGGGCTAGAGGCATCGAAATACTTCTATATAAAGACAGATTTACGGGATTGGAAAGATTTGGTTTAGGGAGGAGTTGAACAAGAAGTTAAGTGATAGATATACATAAAATACAGAATGGCACAGAGAAAGTCTGGTACTGCTGCTTTTTCTCACAATGAATGAAAAAGGAGACACCTTGGGACAGATATGGCAATTTCCTGCTTGGGAGACCTTACTGAATTAAGTTTAAGTACCTCTGGGATCCACCGAATTAAATGCAGAGGGTATGTGTTATTGTGGGCTAGGATTGTATGTAACCTCTCTATGGGGGAGATGTTATGGGAGGCCTGGAAGTTCAAGGACTATATTGAAAGTGTGCTAGACAAGAATGGACTTTTGGGACAATAAGTGTGAAGTGGATGTCCTAGGGAGTACCTAGGGAGAGGTCAATGCAAATTCCCTACTTCCAGTTATGCAAAAACCCAGCCTTTTGAAGCTACATCCTGAGGAGAGGGTCACTCTGCTAATTACCTTTTCCCGGAGCCTGGAGATGAAAGGCCAAGATGTATAAAGAAATGGCTAAACTCTCCTGCTGGGGTTCTAGTTCTGAATCTGAGACAGTTATGACCTGTAGTCACAGAGTGAGCCCACGTGTTGGTGTTGAAGGACTGATACCTACCAGAGCCTGAGGTGGGAGCTGGGGGTGACCTCTGGTAAGCTTCTTAGCATGTGTGTAGATTCTTTTATGTTTTAATATGTTTGCTCTGTAGTGATTTCACCATAATAAATGTGCTTGCATAGAGGGAGCTCTGCGGTAACTTCTATATGCAGCCAATATATCGGTCATAGCTTCTGGAAATAAAGCAAAGGGCAGGTGCTGGCCTTTTAGGCAGCCTGGCTTGTTGGGGATATCCCAGTGAAATACAGAGAGCTATGCAGCCTTAAAACCCCCATTAGGAGGGAATGAGATGTGGGTCTTCACCCAAGAGAGATGACAGCTGGGAGCCTAAAGTGGTGCCCTTGGTGGACCACAGAGAGAGTATACAGGAGAAGTTACCCTGAAATAGGGACATACTATGAAACTGAAAAAAAACATATCTATGTATCTAAAAAAGGTGATATTTATTTTGTAACATACTACCTGTGGAATTCACTGCTGCAAGATATTACTCAACCTTCCCTGTGGATGCACCTTGATGTGGTGGGAAAGCTTGTGTGCTCCAATAACCCTGAGAGCTATGCCAACAAGAGCTATAACTTCTGGTAGTGCCAGCCAAGCTGGACAGATCAAAGGAGAGGGACCAGATGAAAGGCAGCCCATTGGCCCTCTAGGTTGGGGGTTGAGCAATAGGCCAACTAGCTCTCCTTATAAAAAGAGTGATCTTATAGCAACACAAGATAGCCTTGTTTGAGCCCTAAGAGACATTGGCAAAGATTCAGATTCAGAAGATACTGTATTGCTGAAGCAAGTAGCTTAGTAGGATATTCAGAACAGTTTTGTCATTAATATCATTTTTTTATTATTTGTATTGTGGTAGTGCCTAGGAGCCCAACTCACGAACCAGGACGCCAGTGTGCTAGGCACAAGAGATACAGAACAAAAAGACGATCCCCGCACCAATCTCAATAATATTCACAAGTCCATAAGACAGGACAGAAATGTTTACAAGATACCAACCCTCATCCTTCAAGACATAAGCCAACCACTAGGTATCTGCAAATGGGAAGAGATAGCTCTTCTGTAGAAAAGGATCTGGGGATTACAGTGGACGAGAACCTGGATATGGGTCATCAGTATGTCTTTGTTGCCAAGAAGGCTAACGGCATATTGGGCTGTATTAGTAGGAGCATTGCCAGCAGATCGAGGGAAGTGATTATTACCATCTATTCGGCACTGGTGAGGCCACACCTGGAGTATTGCGTCCAGTTTTGGGCCCCCCACTACAGAAAGGATGTAGACAAATTGGAGAGAGTCCACAACAAAAATGATCAGGGGGCTGGGGCACATGACTTATGAGGAGAGGCTGAGGGAACTCGGCTTATTTAGTCTGCAGAAGAGAAGAGTGAGGGGGGATTTGATAGCAGCCTTCAACTACCTGAAGGGGGGTTTCAAAGAGGATAGAGCTCAGCTGTTCTCAGTGGTGGCAGATGACAGAACAAGGAGCAATGGTCTCAAGTTGCAGTGCGGGAGGTCTAGGTTGGATATTAGGAAACACTATTTCACTAGGAGGGTGGTAAAGCACTGGAATGGGTTCCCTAGGGAGGTGGTGGAATCTCCATCCTTAGAGGTTTTTAAGGCCTGACTTGACAAAGCCCTGGCTGGGATGATTTAGTGGGGTTGGTCCTGCTTTGAGCAGGGGGTTGGACTAGATGACCTCCTGAAGTCTCTTGCAACCCTAATCTTCTATGATTCTATGATCTCCTTAAGGTATGTTATTGTAGGGTTGCCCACCATGGAGGTGTTATATCTTCCTTTGGAGCATCTGATAATGGCTAATATCAGAGAGGTAAGATAACACCCTAGATGGACCATTGGTCTGTTCTGTTATGGCAGTTCTTATGTTACTAATCAAAATAATTAATAATAATGATGTCAGAATGATAGCCCAATAGACTCTGTGCATGTTCAAAACACAATTTAAATAATTTAATGAGGCCAGTCTGAGCAGTGGACTACCTCAGTGGGTTATATAATATTTCCCGAAAATAATCACTTATTAAGGTATTGGCGTGTAAGGAAAGAAAAACTGAACTGATTTTGGAAGATTTCTGATTTTTTTTCCATTAGCAGAACTGAGGTTAAAAAGTACAAACCAATTTGGAGAAAACAAGATTAATTTAAGCATCAAAAGCATAAAGTTGCCGTTAGAGTACAGGTGGTATAAAATATTCACAGCGACATGAAGAACTTTAAAGCTTTTAAGTCATTGATTGGCTAATGCAGAAGGCAATTCGTAAACTATGGATTTGGGCTCCTAGTTCAATGGAGTCTAATGTGTTCCCTTTTTTAATCCCTTATAGTGCTTCTCAGGTTTGATATTCCTGTGACAGGATCCCCGGGTGCAGCGTGGGACCGTGGGACCTCTGTGCCCCCTAAATTCTCCAGCCTGATTAAGCTTGATAAGTTTATGGAGGGGATGGTTTGATGGGATAACATGATTTTAGTCAATAGGTCAATAACGTGCCATCACTGGTAATTAGTAACAATGGTCAATGATGGGATATTAAAAGTTACTACAGAGAACTTTTTTCCGGAGGGTCTGGCTGGAGAATCTTGCTCGCATGCTCGGGGTTCAGCTGATCGCCATATTTGGGGTCGGGAAGGAATTTTCCTCCAGGGTAGATTGGCAGAGGCCCTGGAGGTTTTTCGCCTTCCTCCGCAGCATGGGGCAGGGGTCGCTTGCTGGAGGATTCTCTGTGACTTGAAGTCTTTAAATCATGATTTGGGGACTTCAACAACTGAGTCAAGGGAGAGAATTATTCCAAGAGTGGGTGGGTCAGCTTTTGTGGCCTGCATCATGCGGGAGGTCAGACTAGATGATCATAATGGTCCCTTCTGACCTTAAAGTCTATGAGTCTCTCACAATGCCCTGCTAGTGACCAGTAGCAACCCCCTCCAGGAGCTGTGATCAGTCAGCACACCCATCTAAAGTGCAGGAATGCTCCCAGAGCCACTCATGAATCACACAGAGACAGGCACCAGCCAAATCCCCCCAGCTCCCAGCCTTGTACCTCAGGAAGACAAGCAGTGCAAGTTTATTAATTGGTTCACCACTTCATCAATGGAAAGTGGACATACACCAGTCTTTGCAAACCTATGCAGATTTACCACACACTTCAGGCAAACTCACTGGTAAAGATAACAGTAAAATAAATGTATTGACTACAAAAGATAGATTAAGCAATAGGCAAAAAGTCAGAGTTAATTACCAAAAGAAACAAAATATAAGCACACAGTCTAAACTCTCAACCCTATTAGACTGGGCAACAACTAGAATAAGCAGCTTTTCTCACCCCACTGGATACTGCAGTTCATAGTACACAGATTTCACCCTTGAAACCTGGGCCAGGCCCTCTGTTGGAGTCTTCAGTCATCTGAGTGTCTTTGTTGCTTGCAGCATAGGTGAGGGCAGAAGAAAGGCCAAGCATGGGCCTGCTCTGTTCTGTTTTATACCCTCAGTGCCATGTGCTTGGGGAACACAAGTCCAGGCATGTCTGGGGGCATTGTTGAGTCCTCAGGCAAGGTTGACCAATTCCCCTGGTGTGGCCTCATGCAGGTGAGTCATTGAATTGTAGCTCCTTGCTGGACAATGGCTGTTGATGTTGTTTGACACCTCACCTGGGTGTTGGCTATTTTCCTTGCTGTTGCATCTGGGGAGCTAATAATATCTGGCTGCTTCCCCAACTTACAGTATGTTTTAATGACAACCATACAACACAATCTCATAACTTCATATGCACTGATACATATTTAGCTAGAACAGTGACTTTCAGCTGATCAAAACCTTTCCCCCAATACCTCACATGGCAGGCTTTATAAGCAAGATCACAATTATATATAAATGAGGAATATGCGGGTCACAGGATGCTCCCCCAATTCCTTTTCTGGGATTCATCCTAGTCTGTATTCAGTACCTTATATGCCTAGTACTGTACTTCCCATGCTACATTATTATTCAAGACTTAATTTTTTTTGAAGGGTCTCCCTCCAAAATCTATAAACTGGGATCAAGAGTACAGATAAAGGGTTCAGAACTTCAATATAATCTCTGTTTCACTAGAAGAGGCACATAGAGATGGTTTACGCAAAACAGAAATGGTCACTTTTAGGCAAAAGCTCCAAAAATGATGAGTGGCAAAACTGAAAGTCTTTCTACAAGACATGCTCTGAGTCTAGACCAACCACAGTTATTGGGGTAGGTGATGGAAACACTAGGTCAAAACTATAGCCTGTGTTATGCACAAAATGAGTTACACCTAGAAAAGGACATAAAAAGCAACAAGCAGTGGTTCTTTAAATACAATAGGAGCAAGAGAGAGATGAAGAAAGGTGTAGGTCCTCTACTAAGCGGGAATGACAGCTAATAATTGAGAACATCAAGATGGCTGAGGTGTTTAACACTTCTTTTGATTCAATCTTCACTAAAAAGGTTTAACTAGAAGGGGGAAGGAATGCAAGCCAAAATAGGGAAAGACCAGGTTAAAGAATATTTAGATACGTTAGATGTATTCAAGTCGGCAGGGCCTGATGGAACTCATCCTAGGGTACTTAAGAAACTAGCTGAAGCAATCTCAGAACCATTAGCAATTATTGGGTGGAGGACGGGTGAAGTCCCAGGGGACAGAAGAAGGACAAACACAGTACCTATCTTTAAAAGGGGGAACAAAGAAGACCCAGGGAATTATAAACCAGTAAGCCTAACTTTGATACCTGGAAAGATACTGGAACAAATTATTAAACAATCAGTTTGTAACCACCTAGAGGATAATAGGGTTATAAAGGAATAGCCAGCATGGATTTGTCAAAAACAAGTCATGCCAAACCAACTTAATTTCTTTCTTTGACAGGGTTACTGACCTAGTGGATGGTGGGAAGCAGAAGACATGATATAACTTTATGTTAGTAAGGTTTTTGGCAGAGTCCCACATGATATTTTCATAAGCAAACTAGGGAAATGAAGTCTAGATGAAATTACTAAAGGGTGGGTGCACAAATGGCTGAAAGACTGTACCCAAAGAGAAGTTATCAATGGTTTGCTGTCAAACTGGGAGGGTGTATCTAGTGAGGTCATGCAGGGGTCAGTCTTGGGTCCAATACTATTCAATATTTTCATAAATGACTTGGATAATGGAGTGGAGAGTAGGTTTATAAAATTTCAAATGACACCAAGCTGGGAGGAGTTGAAAGCACTTTGGAGGACAGGATTAGAATTCCAAACAAACTTGACAAATTGGAGAATTGGTCTGAAATCAAGAAGATGAAATTCAATAAAGACAAGCACAAAGTACTACACTTTGGAAGGAAAAATCAAATGCACAAATACAAAATGGGGAACAACAGGGTAGGGGCTAATACTGCTGACAAGGACCTGGGGGTTATAATGGATCACAAATTGAATAAAAGTCAGCAATGTGATGCAGTTGCAAAAAATGCTAATACAATTCCGGCATGTATTAACAGGTGTTGTATGTAAGACTTAGGAGGGAATTGTCACGCTCTATTTGGCACTGGTGAGGACTCGGCCGCAGTACTGTGTTCAATTCTGGGTGCCACGCTTTAGGAAAGAGGTGGGCAAATTGGAGAAAGTCCAGTGAGAGCAACAAAAGTGATAAAAAGTTTAAAAAACCTGACCTATGAGGAAAGGTTAGAAAAACTTGGCACATTTAGTCTTGAGAAAAGAAGAGTTGGGGGAGGGGGGGAGGGGCTGATAAGTCTTCAAGTATGTTAAGGGATGTTATAATAAGAACAGAGATTGATTGTTTTCAGTGTCCACTGAAGGTAGGACAAGAAGCAATAGACTTAATCTGTAGCAAGGGAGATTTAGCTTATATATTGGGGAAAGGGCCATTACTGGAATAGGCTTTTAAGGGAATAGGCTTTTAAGGGAGGTTGTAGAATCCCCGTCATTGGAGGCTTTTAAGAACAGGTTGGACAAACATCTGTCCGAGACGGTCTAGGTTTTCTTGGTCCTGCCTCAGTGCAGGGGGCTGGACTTGATGAGCTCTTGAGGTCACTTCCAGCCCTACATTTCTGTGATTCTATGCACAGGTTGGACTAGATGATCCTAATAGCCCCTTCTGGCCTTAAAAAACTAGGAATCTGTGAAAAATAATATAATTGGAGTTAAATACAAAATAATAATAATGAGTAATTATATAACACAGCAGCATCACACTCAGAAGCCCAAACAGACCAGAACAAGACCAAAACAAATGGCGAGAATTGGTGATGCCATATGCCCCTGGGGCTCCAGGAGGATACAGAAAGAAAAGACAATAAGTATCAAACCACTGTAAAAGCATGACCATCTGTCTCGGTCACCGTGCAAGAGGTATGGTTTGGGCTGGAAGAATTCTGTTCTAAGTTGATGATGTTTTCATTCAGCTGAGGGCACATACAGTATGTTTACACTGCAGCTGAGAATGTGCCTCCCAGTCTGGCTAGACAGACCCGTGCTACCTTTGTTCAAGCTAGAGATCTAAAAATAGCAGTGTGGACCTTGAGGTTCTGGAGGAGGTTAGCAGCTAGTCACCTGAGTCAGCTGCCTGCTGGCTTGCTTCCAGCTACAATGCAGACATACCCATATATATGTTCTGCAATTTCTCAAAAATATCACGTTTTGGAAGAATGAACACAATTTCACAGAACTATAGAAATGTAGGTCTGGAAGGAACCTTGATAGGTCATCTAGTCCAGTCCCCTGCACTGAGGTAGGACTAAGTATTATCCAGAGCATCCCTGACAGATGTTAGTCTAACCTGTTCTTAAAAACCTCAAATGGCAGAGATTCCACAACCTCCCCAGGTAACTTGTCCCAGTGGTTAACTACCCTCACAGTTAGGAAGTTTTTCCTAATGCCTAACCTAAATCTGTCTTGCGGCAACTTAAGCCCATTACTTCTTGTCCTGTCCTCAGTGATTAAGGAGAATAATTTATCACCTTCCTCTGTATAACAATCTTTTATGTCTCCCATTCCTCAACCTTCTCTTCTTCAGACTAAACAAACCCATTTTTTTTTTCAATTTTCCTCCTAGGTCATGTTTTCTAGACCCTTAATAATTTTTGTTGCTCTCCTCTGCACTTTCTCCAATTTCTCTATATCTTTCCTGAACTGTGGCACCCAGAACTTGACACAGTACTCCAGTTGAGGCCTTATCGTGTTTTGCTTACAACACTCCTGATAATACATCTCAGAATGATGTTTCTTTTTTGCAATAGTGTTGCATTGTTGACTCATATTTAGTTTGTGATCCACTATAACCCTCAGACCCTTTTCTACAGTACTGCCTCTTGTGCAGTTATTTCACATTTTGTATGTGTGCAATTGATTATTCCTCCCTAAATAGATTATTTTGCATTTGTTTTTATTGAATTTCATCCCATCTATTTCAGACCTTTTCCCTAATTTGTCAAGATCAATTTGAATTCTAAACATCCAAACCTCTTTACAACTACTCCCAGCCTGGTATCATCCACAAATTTTTAAACTGTATTCTTTATGCCATTGTCCAAATCATTGATGAAGATATTCAATAGAGCCAGACACAGAGCAGATCCCTGCAGGGCCCAACTCAATATGCCCTTCCAGCTTGACTGTGAAATATTGATAATTACTTTGAGTATGGTTTTCCACCCACCTTATAATAGATTCGCCAAGGCTCCTAGTTTGTTTATGAGAAGGTCGTGTGAGACAGTATCAAAAGCCTTACTAAGTCTATGTCTGCACTATGGACCTTACAGCGGCACAGCTATCCCACTGCAGCTGTCCGCTGTAAGGTCTCCTGTGTACCTGCTCTTTGCTGGCAGGAAAGAACTCTCCTGCCAGCATAATTAAACACCTCCCAGTGAAACAGGCGGGAGCTATACCGATGGGAGATGCTCTCCCACCAACATAGCACTGTCCACCCTGCTGCTTCTGTCAGTGAAACTTACATCCATCAGGAAGGTGTTTTCTGGCTTTTCGGAAACAGCGCCACTGGAATTTAATGGGAGGAAGGTCTCATTTTGTTCTCCACCCTTGCTGGGCTCAAAATGGCTGAAGGTATTTTGCTTGAACTTTGGGGGGCAAGGTGCGGGAGGGAGGAATTCGACTTCAAACAGAAACTGAGCGTCAAAAAATTAACCTTAAAATGTTGTGTGAAAACAGGGGGTTGGGATGTAAACTGCTTTGTAACCATAATTACCACAGGCATGGCCTAGCACACGTATCATGTATAGCTATGCCTAGCACACGCATCATGTATACTATATGTATCACCAGATACAGCATAAAGGCAGCACAGAGCACTGCCATATGACAAATCCAGTTTCAGGCAGGATTAAAGAGAGTTATTTCCCCATTGTGATAATGGCAACAGCAGCAACTACGTTTAAGAAAGGAAAGCAGAACAAAACGGGCTAACCAGAAGTTGGTAAGGTGACAGGCTTCTTATAAACACAACGGATCAGCAGTTCTCTACTAGGGTATCCGGGGGGAGGGATAGCTCAGTGGTTTGAGCATTAGCCTGCTAAATCCAGGGTTGTGAGTTCAATCCTTGAGGGGGCCACTTAGGGATCTGGGGCAAAATCAGTACTTGGTCCTGCTAGTGAAGGCAGGGGGCTGGACTCGATGACCTTTCAAGGTCCCTTCCAGTTCTAGGAGATGGGATAT
>NW_020697743.1:791605-825403 GCF_002925995.2 Terrapene triunguis | reverse complement strand
TCCTGATTTGGAAGAGTTTGAGAACCACTGCAATAGGCAGATTAGACACATGGTAGTGAACGCTGCAAACAGCTGGAAGAAGAAGGTAAATCAGTAAAAAACCAAAGAGAGGGGACATTCACCAGAAAGAGCATAAGCCCTTTTTTAATGATCTGTGAGAAAATCTATTATCCTGAGTCCCCCTGCTGGTTGCATGGGGAATTCTCAGGTAGTAACTGACCGAAGAGGTCACCATCATTGCTCAGGGAAATGCAAAAAACAGACACAAAAAATGTCCTGTAGAATATGGACAAACTCCTTCACTCAGCTTTGCCTTACTCTGAATCTCTGCCCATCTGTAGGGAGATATAATAAAACAACCTGACGGGAGAGAATAATGAACAAAATCAAAATGATTAAATTGATTCCCCCACTCTATTTCTGCCTTTTATTTGTGTTTTATTTCTTCTAGCAGGAATTTAAAACATATTTCAGAAGTTATTAGTTCCATTCACACAGTTCTCTTTGCAAAGTGTTTTATCTCATCAACTTTATGAATATCCAATATCTCTATAGTAAATAAGTACGTCAATGATTAAATAAAACGAATATCGAAGTAGGTTTCTGCTGGAAACTCTGAAAGAGCAAATTTGCTATTCATCAGGGAACAAGAAGAATGTACAGTCCTTAATAAACCTCCCCAGAGATGGGTACAAATGGCCAATGGGTGTTCCCATGAGATGACTGTGAAGTGAGTTGTGAGAGGGGAGGTCTTGATCTAAATGGACAGTTACACAGACCATAAAAACCATCTACAATCATCACTCACCTTGACACTATCCAGCATCTCAGTTGGCAGCCTTGGAGGAGTTGCCAAGGCTGGAATGGGTACACAGATTGGCACTGGATTTGATACCTAGGACCAGGGCCGGCTTTAGGAAGTGCGGGGCCCGATTCGAACAGTTTCGACGGGGCCCCGACAGGGATGACTAAAAAAAAAAAACCACATAAAAAAACCACGTGGGGCTTGTACTCACCGGGCTGCGCTCCTAGTCTTTGGCGGTGGGTCCTTCACTCACTCCGGGTCTTCAGTGGCACTGAAGGACCCGCTGCCAAAGTGCCGCCAAAGACCCGGAGCGAGTGAAGGACCCGCCGCCAAAGTGCCACCAAAGACCCGGAACGCCGCTGGGTGAGTAAAAATTAAAAAGGCGCCTCTAGCCAAGGAAGGGATTCTCTGCCACTTGCCCCCCACTCTGGGTGGCCCTGCCACTGGGCGTGGGGCCCTCTTAGGCGCGGGGCCCGATTCGGGGGAATTGGTGGAAGCCGGCCCTGCCTAGGACTCTAAAATTCTGTGCCAAGGGCTGCAGACAGAGCTTTGTGACCGGCTCCTCCTCCTTCTCCCACCAATCCTTGAGGAGCAAGAACATTGCAAAGATTTTGAAAGTTCTCACAAGGGGTGCTCGTATGACAGCACTGATAAAACAGATTCCTCTTCCACTCACACCTTCCTCTGTGTATCCTCACAATTGCACCAGCTTTCTCATCCCACCCCTGCCCGGGAGGGTTAAAACTGGAGGATTTCTCTTTGCAAAGGCAGTTTTTGTGATGTGCCCACTGACCACGGGACTGAGACCACCAATTAGCCATCACATGGTGACATCTTCCAATCACTACCAGCCTAGCCTAACTTAGAATTAGTAACTTAGAGGTGAAAGACAACCTCCCCCTCTTTACAAAACTCTTGAGTCATCCCAGCTGTATGGAACAATGTTTAAATGTCCACAACAAACATGGTTACTTATGTTATTTCTGCTTTACTCCTCTTCCCTCTGTTCAGAGACGCTAAGTACAGGAGACTCCTAGACTTTGATTTGATCTAAACATTTATTAGGCTTAAAAGCTCACACAATGGTGCTATGGCTCTGCTGGGGCCAATGACATACTTCAAGGGTCATGGCTCCAAATTCTAAAACCATTAGCCTGGGGGAATGAAACTGTGTTTTCCATGCCCCTGTGACTTCCTTACATCTCTTGTGTGCTGTTTCTCCATCTCACATAATTACACAAAACCTGTTACCGCAGTTCCCAGTTTCTGAAGTGCGAGGTCTGAATTCTCACAAGAGAACTGTGTTTGTGTTCTCATGAAGTCAAATGGAACCGCTGATTTGGAGGAAATGTCGCTGTTACAATACAGAATCAAAGATTTATGTTTTAAATGGGCAGCAACTAATATCAAGAGGGAATAGATATATTACAAATAAGGAATTTCCAAGCAGCTAATAACCTTTCCCTACCCACCATATCCTAGGACACATTTTAAGGTTTAAGCATAACATACACATTGAAAATAGCAGAAACATCTGGGGTTTATTATAACACCACTTTGCTAGTCCAGGGCATTGTACTAATCCCTGCAGGCCAATGCTCACCCTTGACCTGCCAAACACGATTACCGCAGTCAAGCAACTTCCCCATGCTCCACAGCTGCTCTCCTTCCCCCATTCCCATCAACAGACATTAGAGTTACTAGCCTATAGCAACCAATCCAGAACTTTGGTTGCCATGGTCACTGCATGGAGCTAAAAGATACGATCACAAGGATGATCAGTGGAGTCATTTTGCCAGCAACGCTGGGGGCGGGCGAAAGACACACAGACCCCCATAGTGCTAGTAGACTCTTGCCTCCCCATCAAAGAGCCCAGAGGTGTAAATCCCCTCCTTCTCTCTTATGCTCATGTGGCTCTACACCCCTCCGGTGACTCTTCCTTCCAAGTCCCCAGTCACTCCTTCCTCTCTGGGCAGAGTACTCGCTTTGCCCCTAAGCATCACTCATGCCCAGCAGGAGTGAGAGCAGCTCCTAGTGTCAAGAGGTGGCAACGCAGCTGCCTTCTCCAGATGAGCCCAGCTGGCAGGAGAGTTCAGGTGAGCACTGCCGGGTAAAGCAGCTACAGAAACCCCCTCTGCTCCCCACTCAGCAGCCTGCCCCAGCCAAATGAAAGTTGGGGTGGGGGCAAAGTTGGGATGTTCACATTCAAGCTATGACCAGATTTACCCCTGCTTACTTTACGGGCACTGAGGCAGTCCCCCTCCATTCTGAATATTCCCACCCCACCCCCAAACAGGACTTTGGGCTAACTGTTCTAGCAATATTACATCCATTTCCAAGGATCATCACTGTCCTTCAGCTTTCCCTCCTAGATTAAAGTGCATTGATTAAGTGCTCTCTTCATTTTGGTGGTGGACCACTTGAACCTTACGCTGATTACAGTATTCTGTCCAATTTGTCCTGCAGGATAATTTGGAGAAGTGAATTTCTAAAAATAAGCCTGAGGTGTCTTGCTTTTTAAAAGTTCCATATCTCAATAGCTTGGTAAAACCTCCGTGTTAGAAGTAATGATACTTACTTTCACTTTTTGTCTGTGTGTGTTAAATTCAGCCCGCCGATCAATTGAAACGTCTTCTTGGAGTTATGCCATGGTAAAAGAAATGTGCATTTAGAGAATAAATGGAATTGATTCTCTGCTGGTATTAAGGGGATATCTAGATGATGTATTTAAATATAACCCCGATCCCTCTCTGAAGAAGCACCTGGCAATTCTGGTTTTGGATTATAGTGCATCTCCACGAAAACTTTATGAGGTCATGCATTTTCCCTTCCCCCATTACTCCTGGCTGGAACTTTTACATGCGGCATGCTCCAAGCAAGAGGCTTTATGGGAAATTTAGATACTAGTGCTTGTGAAAAAGACACAGTAAGCACCCAGATACTAACCCAGCCCTAAATTGGCAGCATTTTAACAAGGGGCTTCCTCAATGAGTGATACATGGGCCATTCCCTCTGTAGCTCATTCCCTTCTCTCCCAACTCAAAAAATCCTTCAGTGCTTCACTTTCCTTTCTCACCTAAAAAATAAAAAATCAATCAAATCACACCCCAGATCCATCCAAAACTCCCCACACCTCAGACCTGACCACCTATCCACGCTCCCCCACCCCCTTATGAGCTTCTCTAGGCAGCTCCCCTATCAGCTGCGTCTCACAGAGGCAGCTGTTGGGTCACTCTGTAGCCTCTAGCTATAGGAGGCTGAGAAGCAGGTCCCCTCTGAGAATGGTGGGCTGGGTGGGGGCTTGGGAATATTTGCTGCTTGTAGTGAGTGGGTCAGCCTGACCTCGTCTTCCCTAGCTGGGTCAGGGGAGGGAGGGAGTCCTCCCTGGCTTGCAGGAAGGGGGTCTAGACTAGTGGAGGGAAAGGGTCTTTTCTATCTTGTGAGAGAACTGGGGAGGAGGAAAAGGGGAGATTAGTGCTAGTGCTACTGAACAAACATGAATCCCCGGCTAACTAACGGGAGAACAGCCCTGCATTCATATTCTGTAAGTATATTCCTTTACCTGGGTTATTGGATTTATCTTATCTGCTCAAAGTTTATGGAATCAACATAAATGGGTGCAAAGCAGTTTTATGAATGTAACTGGCCTGATAACCATATTCCAAGCACTTGGTGCCTCAAGTTGATACTTACTTTACAACAACTTCAAAGCATTTTATTGGTCTTGTTTGTTCTGTGCCTCTTTGGGACTGATCAGAAATGGACTCTGACTTTTTCCAGGAAACTTACAGTCCCTGGTTAGAGAAGAAGCCTTTAGTTACAAATTCGCCATGAAATAAGGCAATCCAGTGATGTCTGGCGTTCTGTTAATTTGTCAAGGGAGTTCTGAACCAACTGAAGTTTTAAAAAAGGAAACTAGCTATTCCTAACATTCGAACGTTCCCCTGCTGGGGGCTGATTTCCGCTTTTCTAGAAGAATTGACTTCCCAAGACTATCAAAAGAACATACATTAGTCAAAGATTTGTTCCTTGCTAAGAGTTAATATGGAAATAAAAGGGTTATTTGGGAAAAATACACTGGTCTCTCGCAGCAACCTTTATTTTTCTTACTTACGGACAGCAGCGCTTTCCAAACTGTGCCATCCAGCTGTTAGCAAATT
Source organism: Terrapene triunguis (assembly GCF_002925995.2). Lineage (NCBI taxonomy): Eukaryota > Metazoa > Chordata > Testudines > Emydidae > Terrapene > Terrapene triunguis. Next base: position 820,438 of record NW_020697743.1, on the reverse strand, counting down.
TCACAGAACCACTCCCTAAGGGGGCTTGTCCATAAAAGCTCCAGCATTTTTATGTAACCACAAATTAAATACGGCTTAAATAAAAAGATGCACTTTTTCCTGACACATCCCTGGTGGAGGAATTCTATGATGTAATAACATTCTAGGAGGACTTAAAGGCCAGGCGCACTTACAACTGAACTCCTCTTCTTGCTGTAATTGTGATGGACAAGTTTTTGTGTCTGTTTGCGCAGGCCTTAAATCTGCACTAACAACTCTGGAAAGGTGAAACATTTTGCCATTTCTTTGCAACTCCTAAAAAAGTCAAGGTAGAATGAGAAACTGCAGTTTCTTACTTTGCAGAACCTGAGAATAAGATGACAAAGGTGCTGAAAACACCTGAATATCTAAAACCACCAAGTATACACAAATTCCGCCTGTAAGTCAGGTTAACTATTAACATAATGAAATAAGTATCAACATTACTGTTTCTCTTTCTCCTCCTTATCAGCTGTTGCCCTAGTGGAGACCACACACAGAGCCTCAAACCAAAAGCATGAAATCCGACCTAATTTCTTTCAAATGTTATGCTTGAAACACAGAAGTTTATTCCCTGTTTTAGTTTAAATGGCTAATTATCTTTTTTCTTGTTCCCCTGCTTGTTTAGAGCTAGGTGCTGAGGTCACCCGTAGACTTGGGTTTGAAAGCAGTGGGTCACTTACAGAGGATGGAAGTAGTGCAGACCTCTTTCAGCAGGACTCCACTCCATCTCCAGCCTCTGTGAGCTAAGGACTCAATCCTGCGAAATGCTGAACACTGTGGTCCGTCTAGCAGATCAGTTAAGCACATGCTTAACTTTAAGCATGCGAGTAGTCCCATTGAAGCTAATGGGATTATTCACACACAGTTAAACGTGTGACTAAGTGCTTTGCTTTTCGTGGGATCCAGCCTTGAGACCTCTGCACTTCTCCGGCAGGGGGATGAGGAAGGAAACACGGGACTGTGCAATTGCAGTGGATCAAAATTCTCTGCAGAGGGGAGGAGTGAGCTGGGCCCAGTGCTCTCCCTATGCTCTGTACTGGTGGCACTGGTCCAGCTGCACCGAGAGCGTGCGCAGCCGGGGCTGAGCATTCCATCCCGCCGCTCACTGAGAAAATCTTTGATGGGGGCTTCCCACCTCCCATAATCAGCAACAGCAGATTCCTTTCCTACAGTGTGGCATGAAGGCCCCTGGGAAGCACACACAACTGTGGGCCAAGTGAATAGCACTGGAGCTAATTAGCATCACAATCCATTCTTTGCCACTTCTGGAAGCAGTACAGAGCTTTTCCCTGTGGCCGGCCCAGGAAGAGATGGGAACAATGAGAACAGGCTCTAGTTTACCCTCCTCATCTGGCCTCTTTGTGCTGCTCAGAACCCGGGCATTAGCATCACAGGTCAGAGGCGATCTCCCCTGTGGCAGAGGAGCGGCTCAGCTGGTGCAAAGCAGCAGAGCTGGGTCCTACGCCAACTGCCTCATCCTGGCACAGTGGGCAGGAGGTGGCGTGTCAGCATACCCGAGCTCCATCAGCTCTCCACCGATGGGGCCAGGGCAAGCTGCCATTAAGTTAAAGCAACAGAGGCTGCTCTAACTCATGTGGAGACTTGGGCAGCTTGAGAAAGAAGGAGCTGTTACTGGTGCTCATCGACCTCCCCTTTGTGTGCTGAGCAGGTCTTGATGCAGGAGAGAGTCTGGACTAATCATTTTAATTTTTGGCATCCAAAGACCTGGGCACCTTAGGAATATGAGTTCAGAACTAAGTACCATAAACAGGACATCATGCGAAGATGAGGCGTCAAGATGCTTTTTGGCCATTGCAAGCATTGCAGTACTGACCAAATAAAAACACCCAAGAAGCATGAAGGTACTCCTGGTTTTTCATCTAAGTAGTGTGCTGCCTTTCCTTAACCAATGCTACAACTCAGGGTGTCAGATTTAACCCGCATGACAACTCAACAGGAAACCCTAACACACACAGCAAAGATTAATAGAGACTAGCTTTGGGTAAATTAAAAAAATCCAACCTTGGATTTAACGGCAAACATCAACACTTTCCTCCTTTATCCAGAGCTGGGAATTGACTTCGATGTTGCAGCTATTGCCAATGAAGTGCACTGAAGGAGCAGCTACAGAAATCAGAGCTGGTCATAAAGAATTTTACAAAGCTGCATCAGGATTTAGCTGCCTTTCTGTGTCCCTGCTTGCTGCATCTTTTCAGCATTTTGAAGATATTCTTAATGTGCGCTAGTGATAGTTAATGAGTGTCTTCCAAAGGACAAAAGAAAGTAGAAAGAAGTTGGGGGGAGATTTGGGAAAGATGCAGATTTGTTTGCTGTTACATTCAATACCAAAGCCAAAGAGACCATTCAAATATCATTTTCCGGATGAGGTCTAGATGGCTCACACACTGGATTGGTAGGGGCACACAGAAGGTTGGTAGTGAATAGAAGTAGGAACCTCCTGATCATTGAGACTTGTCTACATGGGAAAATTGCACCAGTTTCACCTCATGTCGTAACTAACCTGGTTTAAATTCAACCAGTGCAAATCCAAGAGTAGACACTTCTATTTCAATTTAAGAGTATCTTATTTTGATTTAGTTTAAGTCGATTGAGAATAAAATTAAAATAAATCAAAATAAGAGTGTCCACACAGGGATTTGCGCTGGTTTAGCTAAATTGGTTTAAAACCTGATTTAAGGTAAACCAGTGCAACTTTCCCATGGAGACAAGGCCTTAGACCCAATGGTAGGAGTGAAAAATGGGCTCATCCTGCAAACACATAAGCATATGAGTAACTTACTTATGTGAGTATTCTCACGGATCTTAATGGAACAATTCACGTGGGTAAAGTTACTCACTGCTCACATGTTTGCTAAATCAGGCCCAAAGGCATTTCAATCGACAGCTTTTAGGAGATCTATGTCAAATCAATTGGGGGTCCTAGTCCATTTTAGAAGAAAAGTCGCCCAAAACACTACAGGAGGCAACCCAATTGGCAGAGAGTCCAATGACTGAAAGGGTACTGCACTCTCCCTGCCCAATCTCCCCTAGAGATTGTCCACCTAGGACAGGGCTGAGATGGATTTGCCATGCAGTGGGAGGGTTCTGTACTTCTGGGGGCAAACTGAAGATGCTGAGGAGAGAGAGAGAACCTAAGTCTCCAGCACTGTCAAGCTGCTCCCTTCCATAAGCATTCATTCAGGAGACTTCCAAAGGAATCAATGGAAGCTGTGCATACGTTGCCTGATTCTATGGCCACTGAAGACAATGGCAGAGCTGCCATTAACAGCAGGGGTGCAGGATCCAGCCCACAATACCCACTGAACGTCAAGGGAATCTGCCCTTTGAAAATCTCTCCCTAACTTTTTTTTTTAATTTAGTCGGTGCTCAGAGGAAAGAAGAGAGGGAAAGAAATGCACCACAGCACTGATGTATTTACTCCAACATCCATAGGCTAAAATGCCTAAACTGGGCTCAAGACACTTATTTAAAATGATAATCTCTCTCTCTGGAAGCTGGAGAACACACGTTACTTAGCATTAGGGTCTGAACTTGCAGCGCACAGTCAGGGAAAGCTGGGGAGTGTTTTCCCTGAATCAGGACTGGCTGACTGGGCCCAAAGGCAGGAGGCATGTGTAGTGACCAAGATGTAATTTATTTGGAGTAATGCCTAATTTCAAGCAAGAGTGACCAGATGGTCCCCCTTAGATCCACTAACAAAGGAGACATTCCACATGTGGTTCCCGCCATCCATGCACTGAAGGGGGCAGTCAGTTGCCTCTCTAATGCTATTCCCCTTCCCCGCCACCCACGGAAGGAACTCTACAGGAGCTTCAGGGGAAGGGGAGGAGATTGAGCACATAGCAATGAAGCTGTGAGGGGCCAGTCCTGGTCAGAAGGCACATTGTCTCTGCATGGATGTCCCGGACCTTTCTCAGAACCCTTGGGATCAGCATGAATCTCTGGGAATCCTCTTGGCTAGGGAGTGGGCCACATGGATTTTCCACACTCCCTCACTGTGATTAGCCAGGACCAATGTTCAACAGGAACAGAAAACACAAATAAGAAAAGACGCAGTGTTGAGTTAAAAGAATATATTTTTAAAATTTCCTTTAACTAGCAACATTCTTAAACCCAAAGGAATTATCCAGTTGCTATATGCTCCTGGCATGTCTCATAGTCTGGGCAAGGAAACTGTGTTAGCCAGTGTGACTCTGGGGTTCTCCTCCTTTAGCACAAGACGCCAGTGTTTGCATTTACTCCCTCATATGCTTCAATGCAACTAATGTAGACAAAAATAATTCCTAGATCAAAATGTATCTAGGAACAGAAACAACTGGAGAAGCCAGAGCTGCTGGAGGTACAGAATTAAATCTGGCAATGATTCATAGGGTTTAAGGCCAGAAAGTGCCATTATGATCATCTAGGCCAACCTATATACCACCGGCCGCTAATTACGGCATCATGCCCATAACTTGTCTTTGCATGATAGCGTATCTTCCAAAAATCCATCCACTTTATCTAAAGACTTCAAGTGGGGGAGAATCCACCACATCCCTTGTAAGTGGTTCCAATGGTTAATCACCATCACTGATAAAAATGCTGCACCTTTTTTCTAGTCTGATCTAGTTACCAGTCATTTCCTGCATCCTCTGGAAGTCCCGGCTGGATGGAGTGTTTTGCCCATGGTTCATTGGCAGTCTGCCCTTTCCAAGAACAGGTATGACTAGCAGCTTTCAGAGTCTGGTGTCTGATTTTCAATAGCCTGGTTCATCTCTATAGAACAGCTCATCACTTCGGCAGCTGATCAAGCTGCAGATGTCTGGTTGTGACTGTTCATTTGCAGCAGTGCAGCCGACCACAGTGGTGAAAAGCCGATGCTGGTAAGGCTAGAATACGGAATATGACAATGTTCTGCTTTCAGTCTCCGTCAGCCGTGCTAACTGCCCCGTGGTAAAACCTGCTTGGGGAGGAAAACTCTGTGAGGTTCCTCCTCCTGGAGCTCCTCTCCGTCTGGATGGGTAGGAGCTGCTGTCGTTTGGAGTGAGCCAGGGACCTAGACTTTGCAGGTCTCTGGCACCACACTGACACTCCCTGGCAGTGCAGGTCCAATGCAGCTGTACTGCCAGGATCTCTCTGACTGCTGCTGCCCCCAGAGCCTCCCTCAATGAGGAGTTCCCATCACAGAATTGGGTGAGAGAACAACGTGCATTCTCCCTGACACACCTACCTCTTTTCTCACCTCGGAGCTAGCCCTGCAACACCCCTTTCTGTGCAAGGAGGGGGAGATCCATGTTTAGAGGATCCTTCCATGTGCCAATGTTTAGGGCTTGATCTGGACCTATGTTACTTCCAGGTCTCTAAAGCTATCTCCATATACTGGGAAGGCAGTGTGGTCTAGCGGATAGAGCATTAGCTCAGGAGTCAGGAAACCTGGATTCTATCCAGGCTCTGCCACTGACCTGCCATAAGATCCTGTGCAAATCGTTTTCCCTCTCGTTTTCCCGTGCCTTTATCTGTTTAGACTGCAAGCTCTTTGGGACAGAAGCTGTCTAGCAGTATGGAACATTACACCCAGCTGAGATTCTAGGTGCTACCGTAATGCACATAACAGCGATATACTCAGTGCAGTTCCAACCTACAGGCAAAACTGCATTTGCCCAATAAGAGGTCATATTTTATACTGTGGCTTTAATAACCAATATACATTTCCCAAATATAATACAAAGACTAGGACTGAAAGCTGTATTCCATGATATTTCAATACACAGTGGACAGAACACCCAATACACTACCATTAAGAAACACGAAGTAGCCTACCACTAACTTGTAGTGGCCAACAGAATTTTTAGATTTCTCCTAAAATACCAATTTATGAAATTGCTTCCTGCAGTACTTGATTTAAAATCTAGCTTTTCTGTCATTAACCACACCCATGAAATCCTCCTTCAAGCATCCCTGCAACTGTATTTTACCAGGACTCTCAGTTTATTCCTCGCAAAATCTACACATGAAGCTGTAACATTATTCGTCTCAACCATTAGCTGTACAATAATATAAACTGCTGTGCGGGTAATTAGTAGATAAGACGAGGGCTACTGCCACATGGACAAGCTGTTCAGTGGGGCTGAACATGAATAAAAGTCCCAGCCTGATCTGGATTGCCTCTTCTTACAGAGCTGAAGGGACAATCAGGCCAGCGGGGCTGACAGAGGCAGACAAGGCATTAAAGAAATGACCCCAAACAAACAATCTCAACGTTGAATTGTGCTTACTTTGTTTAGTCCTATGGGGACCTGGCTCAATATCTAGTTGGCCCATATATAGGGCCAAATTTCTCAGCCTTGCCAGAATGAGGATTGTTCCATTTGGCCCCTCCTGACCAATCCACATAATGGAGTATGTTTACACAGCCGGCAGAAGCGAGCCTCCCAGCTTGGATCCACAGACTCAGGCGTGTGTCCTACAACTAGCTGTGTCACAGAAAGAGCTCGGGCTCTGAGACTTATTTTTAGAGCGCTAGTGTGAGACCTGCTAGCCCAAGTCTGTTAACTCTGGCTGGCAGGGTCCCTCCTGCAGGCTGTGTAGACGTACCTAGAGTGTCTATTTTCCCAGAAATCCACCTGGGGAACTCCCACACTCCCATGAGAGTTATGCCAGTATCAATGAGCAAACGGGTGCCAACAGGATTTCGTGCACTGAATGACACAAGTGAAGCAGGAGTAATTATCCCACGGCATCCACAAGTTGACGTACCGGAGAAACACGAATGTTCAAGATAGTGCGTTTACCAAAAAGTTCCCCGTTAGTTCTAAGAAAACTTGTCGCTATATTCCCAGCATTCCCTAACTGGATTTTTTCCCCCTTAGCAGAAATAAAGCAGCTCCAAATACCAGAGGGGAAATGAAAGATGGGAATGAGAAAAGGACAGTACAGTATGTTCACGAACATCTCTATGACCTCACACTGAACTTTTCATATTCCTGTCACATGGGAGCAGAGCAGAGTACATGCCAGGACCTGTGCTTCCCTCTCCCAGTTCACCTGCGCACACAGCTTTGACGCTGCTGCACTTCCTAACTTTTGCACTGCTTCCTGCCATGTTAAGACGCTCATAAAATACAAATAAAGTCAAAGTACTAAAAGATCTTAATAAAACATGCCCTGTCTCCCACATAGCTACACCGAAAGCTCAACAGCTGTCTGGAGTAGGCAGCTGCCTGCCTGTTGAAGCTGTGAAATGAAAGGTTTGGGATGTTTTGGCAAACATATTCAGGGCCAAATCCTGCAGTCCTTCTCAAGCCATGCTCCCACTGACCCCAAGGGGAGTTCCATCTAAGTAGAGGCCCTGCGTGACTTCTGCCACCGATTGCCAGGCCTTCCTTTCTCACTGAAATATTTCTGACACACAGAATCAGCGATTGTCACCGCTGTCTGCACTTCACTGGGGCTAGGGAGGGGAGACATGAGACGACAGGACGGATCTCTCTCACGCCACAGGACACAAGCTGACAACTGATTAAACTGCAAGGCAGGAGAATTTTGGATAGAAAGGAAGGTGAATTTTCCCAACATAAAACCCCACCCTGCTGATCCATGACTTGAGAATGACCATTATTGAAGTCTAGTCTTCAGCATTTTCTACTCACGTTGTGCTGTGGATTTGAGCAAAATTAGATATACGTTATATCCCCATCAAAGCCTAACACAACAGGAAGAGAGACTCCTGGAGAATGGGCCAAGATTATGAAACTCTTTCCCCGCCACCCCCCGCGCAAAACTAGAATTACATTTCTGAAGCCAAAGACTGGTGATTTATTCCAAACCACTATTCTGCACCCCCCAAAATACAGTGGAAGCCTCAAGTCTAGGGCTGGCCATCAGGACGCTGAGAGTAACACAGAAGTGAGACCTTGGGATTTGTGAGTGGTGCTCTCAGAGCACCCTCTAGTGGCCAGAGAGGGGCACCATGGGAGTAGCTAAATTAGAGGAGTAGAAGAGTTCAGGATTAATGGCAGCCAAGGATGTACTGGGAAAAAAAACCCAGGACATCACTGGAACCAGCCTTCATCTAAAATCATCATCATATCAGTATATTAGATTATAGTCCCCGTGACAAATACTGACTAAGAGGGGTGGGATAAGTAAGGGGACAGCTGATGTTTTAAAACAGAAATTACAGAGCTGGCACGGCTTTGAATAATTGTACCCCCCCAAAGAATGAACAAATATTCTCTCTTCTCCCTTGACAGAAAAACGACTTATAATTTACATACATCTCTGTTGGAAGTCCTTTTAGGTACGTTCTTTCTGAAAACATTATTTCCCAATGTCTTTTGCTTACAATCGGGTAAAAGGAAACTTCTGGCGAATACTTTTCATTCAGATAAGGTTTAAACATTGCAAACATACTCTGCACTTTTTCAACTCTTTTTTCTGTTAACATGACCAGTTAATGAAGATTGACCATTTTTTCTTTTTTTTACATTTCATATTTTTCCATAGCAAGCTCTGTTAGTGTTATGGTAGCAACTAATTTCAACGAAATGTTAAATTATTATTAATTTGTACTGTCACAGCATCTAAGAGTCCTACTCACTCACAGACCAGGACCCCACTGTCCTGGGCACTATACAAACACAGAACTAAAAGAGGATCCTTGCCCCCAAAGAGCTGAAAGTCCCATTGGGCTTAAACTACGTTCCTATTATTTTTCAATTGCAATCCTCACATTAAAACCATATTTAGCTTAGATTTTCTCAGGCTGGAACAAACTAATTCAGAGTTGCCCACAGACAATTCTGAACTGGAGAAGGGAGTAATTTAGGGTTAACAGAAGCACTTGAAGTGCATTCATGTGGTTCTTTGTGCAGCTTGAATGACTCACACAAAATATTGACACTTGGTTTGTTTTCTTGTATCATAACGGAACATGATAAACTATCAGCGCTGTTAAAGTTGCATTCACTCTTGTTACTTTTGGAATGTTAACAAAACACTGATTTGGTAAGAATTCATAGCATTTCCAGAACTTCTGACACTTTGCAACATTATTGTTCATCGTTGTTTGGCTCTCGGTTGTAAGCACCTGCCCCAAAATACTATAGGACATTTAGGGGTAGATTTTAAAAAGAGCTCAAGACTAGATTTTCCAGGACTCAGCAACCTAAACTAGTGGGTCCTGATTTTCAAGACAGTGCAGTTCCCATTTAGGCACCTAAATAAAGCTCAGTTTTTCCAACATGTTCAGCATTCAGCAGCTCCGACTGTGACACTTGTGACCACATTTTCAAAAGACCTCAACACCTTTTGAAATCTGGCCACATACTTTGGGGCCTAGATGGGAACCTCAGCTGATCCCAGACTGAGAGTGTTGAGTTCAACCCCTTACCATCCCAGCTAGCATTCATAGTTGTTCAGAGGTTTCATACTGTTTCACACCAATTTATGTTTTCTTTCTGTCTCAACTAGTGCATTTGCAGTAGTCTCAGGAGGGAAGACAAGTGCCAGGGGTTAATATTTTAAAATCCTTACATCACTAAATAAATCTGAACAATATTATACCAGAGATAAATATGTTCAGCCTTCCCCAACTACCAATATTTGCACAAAGTTTAGGAGAGTTTCTTTACTTATTTCAGGGGAATACCTTTCTATACACAGCCAATAGTTATTGGATAATTGTACTGTCGCTATACTGGTATGTACTTTCAATTTTATTTGCATTCCAGTGGCTATTCTGGAGTAGCTCTTGCTGTGTTACGTCAAAGGCAATTGAAGAGTGACTGATCTCACATAGTACACAAACCATGAAGATACTTACACGCTTTAAACGAGATTCATTATCAAATTATTCTGAAAATGGTCTGGTATGTTTGGAATCATTCACACATTGCATAGAGGTAAAGGGCTTTTCCTTCCCAGTCAGACCAGGAGTATGTAAATATTTTGGGTTGGAAATGATAACAAAAATTTGTCACTTATTCTGCAAGATGATTTTTCTCTAGAACTGGTCAAACCTCAATTGAAAACAGCTTTGGCTAGCACCTCAAAGGATTCACAGATCTTCCTCTCTTCTCCAAACCTGCCTTCTTCCATCCAAATCTTGGCCCGGCCTTCTGATCTCGCCTCAGCAATGTGCGCTATTATCAATTCAAACTTAACATGCCCAAAACTGAGCTCTTAATCTTCCCCACCAAGCCCCTGGCTCTGCCTTTCTCTGTTACTGTGGTCAGCGCACCTCCTCCCATCATTCAAGCCCTCTGGCCTCAGTGAATGCAATTTTCCTCCCCTCAAGTCCCTTCAAAAATCATAAAATCATAGAAGTATAGGACTGGAAGGGACCCCAATATGTCATCTAGTCCAGTCCCCTACACTCATGGCCGGACTAAGTAATAACTAGACCATCCCTGACAGGTGTTTGTCTGACCTGTTCTTTAAAACCTCCAATGACGGAGATTCCACAGCCTCCCTAGATAATTTATTCCAGTGCTTAACCACCTGGACACTTAGGAAATTTTTCCTAATGTCCAACCTAAACCTCCCTTGCTGCAATTTAAGCCCATTTCCTCCTGTCCTGTCCTCAGAGGTTAACAAGGACAATTTTTCACCCTTCTCCTTGTAACAGCCTTTTATGTACTTGAAAACTGCTATCATGTCCCCTCTCAATCTTCTCTTTTCTAGACTAATAACAAACCCAATTCTTTCAATCTTCCTTCATAGATCATGTTTCCAGGGGTTCTCAGGACAAATTTTTGGTGGCCTCAGAGTGCCGCCACCAACTCTTGCTGGTGACCACTCTCACACTTTTTCCTAAATACTTAATTAATTTTAGGAAAACCAAATAAATATGCACATATACACGTCCAAATCATTGTAATTTATTTATTGCTAGCTAGTAAGTCTGCTGTGAAAAGTGATATTAACAAACATACGAATATCACTTTTCACAGCAGACTTACTCAGCTTTGGCAAGCCTGGGGGCAAATTAAGTCCTGGATGGAGGGCCGGGGGAGGAAGTGGGGCCATGGGGAGATGGGGCTGGGGGAGGCGGGGGGCAGGGGCTGGAGCCCAAACCCCTGTGGCCAGAGCCCAAAGCCCCAAGGCCAGCGGACGGGGCCCAGGGACACAGCTTGAAACCGTGTGGCCAGAGCCTGGGGCCTGCCACCGCGCAGCTGGACCCCAGGGCTGAAGCCCAAAGCCTGAGCCCCACCACCCCTGGGAAGGTGCAGAACTCACTGGCTGCCTGCTTCTACAGCGTTATACCCCAGGTAACTCCAGAAGGCGGCAGGGCCCAACCCCTGCTGGCAGCCCCAGCAACCAAACATCAAGGCAGTGCATCCAGGAGCAACAGGGAGGGGCGCTACTTTGCCCTCCCCACCATCACAGTCCCTGGTGGCTGCATTTGAAAAACGCTGTTCTAGACACTTAATCATTTTTGTTGTTCTCATCTGGATTTTCTCCACTTTGTCCACATCTTTCCTGAAATGCTGCACCTAGAACTGGACACAATAGTCCAGTTGAGGCCTAATCAGTGCGGAGTAGAGTGGAAGAATGACTTCTCATGTCTTGCTTACAACACTCCTGCTAATACATCCCAGAGTGCTGTTTGCTTTTTTGCAATAGTGTTACACTGTTGACTCATATTTAGCTTGTGGTCCACTATGACCCCCAGATCCCTTTCCGCAGTACTCCTTCCTAGGCAGTCATTTCCCATTTTGTACGTGTGCAACTGATTGTTCCTTCCTACGTAGAATATTTTGCATTTCTTCTTATTGAATTTCATCCTATTTACTTCAGACCATTTCTCCAGTTTGTCCAGATCATTTTGAATTTCAATCCTATCCCCCAAAGCACTTGCAACCCCTCCCAGCTTGGTATCATCTGCAAACTTTGTAAGCGTACTCTCTATACCATTATCTAAATCATTGATGAAGATATTGAACAGAACCGGTCACCCCACTTGATATGTCCTTCCAGCTTGACTGTGAACCACAGATAACTACTCTCTGGGAACAGTTTTCCAACCTTATAGTAACACCATCTAGGCTGTATTTCCCTAGTTTGTTTATGAGAAGGTCATGCGAGACAGTATGGTGCTGCTAAGATTCTGGTTCTTTGTTCTGAAATCATTCCCTCCATCTTTGCTTCCCCCTTCTCCACTGTAACAAACTTGTCTCTTCACAGCTTAGCCCCACTGCAATAGGGTGCTCAGAGGGCTGGGTGGCTTAGTGGCTAGTGTACCTGACCTCCAACTCCTGGCCCTGCTGTCGGGGGAGGGGGGAGGCAGGGGTGGTAACAGTGCCTGGTCCCTGCCCCTCAGTCTGACCCCATCCCCCAATGACCTCTGCTCTGTCAATGATGCCACACTTTGTTGCCCATTAATCCAATTTTCTTGCAAGCACCTTCATGCTTTCTTCTTTCCCACCCTTTCCATCTATCAGGAGTTCCCTGCTCATATCCCCAAAACCATTACCTTCTCCTCCTCCCAAACTCACCATAAAAAACTCACCTGAGCAGTGATGCTTGCAAGACACCGACAGTGACCAGGCAGTTGATGTGCTTATTTTACCAAACACAGTCATTTCACTGTGATTTTGTCCAACCCTCTTCCCTCCCGTTTGTTCTCTCTTTCTGTACTCTTGTCATGTGCTAACATTGTAAGCTCTTTGGGGCAGGGATGGTCTTTATAGGACAGGTGCGTACAGTGGGGTCCTGACTGGGCACCTAGAAGATACTGCAATATGAGTAATAACAACAATATTGTAAGCTGCAGTGTCCACTTGCTGTGGCTTTTGGAGGAAGCATCTGAAACTGACAAAAAGGCACAGCTTTCTGATGTCAGTTTCCCCTTGTGCCAGGCAGTGAGTTCTTCTCTGCTGGATGCCCTGGGGTATTCCATTGGTGTCCCAGAATGCCCGCCAACAGTACTGTTCAGCCTATTTGCAAACTTAGTTAGCATAGCAGGTCAATGATGTCATTTGGAGAGAAGCTGTCAGCTTCTATCCATTTGTAATACTAAGTTTCTCAGTTTTTCCACCACCTGTACTCACAAGCGCCTGACGTGCCCCACTGAGTGAAGACACAATAGTTCTGGAGTTAGGACAAGCCAGATAAAATTGATTTGTTCAAGACCATTTGAAAGCGAGAAAAATATTGTTCCTTTGCACAATTTTAGGGATAAAGAAACTATGGCAACAAACAATCCCTCAAATGATCCTTTCTAATATTGGCACTTAGCCCCTATTCCACTCTGTGCAATGAGAAGTGTTAATAAGTTTGGTTTTTGTTTTTCTTTTTTTCTGTTTTATCTGAAAGCCTTTTTAAATTTGCATCTCTGTCTTCTTTGATGGATGTTCTGCAGTTACCTAGAGTAACTTTAGAAGACAATTAAGTTAAAAAGAAAACCTCCCTGTGTGATTTATTTAAATAATAAAGCTGATTCTGAAGCTAATGACAAGTTACAAATTAAAATAATGCTTCCAGCCCCAAGACTGAAAGGATGTGAATTACTTTGACAGCAAAAATAGAAAAAAGGATTAAGAAAGGCTAGAATTTATTTACTAAATTTATCTCTAGTGGTACATAGAATTTTAAGAATAATTCCTTAGCTTAACTGCCACATTTCATATTCCAGAAAACCAACAGACAGATGTAACTACTGGCAAAAGAGACCTTAAAGGGGATAAAGAATGAAAGCCTAAAGCATAAAACTAGTATCTGCGTCTCTGCCCCATGTTTAACTTTTTGTTCTTTCCACTTGGAATAGTAGTTTTCATTAATATCTTGAAATGCTATGTTGTTTGATCTTTAATGTTACTTACTATCAAAAAATAAAAAAGAAGGTTCTTAACAAGTAAAAGACATAACTCACAAACCTAAGATCAGCTGTTTGAAAGTGTTCAGTGACAGAACTAATGCATAAAGGTGCCTTGTGTTTCATATGAAAGTTTAAATTGTACATTTAGGTCTCAAGGCTACAAACACTTACACATAGGAATGACTCTACACGAGTTGTCTCATCACATGCACATGTGTTTGAAGGACCCGGAATTTAATTACATAAAATGAAATGACACTTAGACCTGACTAGAAACTTTTGAAGCTATAGCAATGTCACTTAGGGATGTGATTTTCCCCCCACAATATTTCTATACCTAGCATAGATGCAGTTATACTGGCAAAAAAGTACTTTTGCTGGTATAGCTTATTGTGTTTGGGGAACTGGTATACGCTAATACTAACAAAAGCACTCCTTTGCCAGTAAAAGGTGCATCTACATTTGGAGGGTTTGCCAGGATAGCAATACCAGCAATACCTTTCTAATGTAGGCAAGGCCTCCTAGCACCTGGATGACGAGCAGCTGGCTGGAGCTGGATCCTGATAAGATTGATATGATGCTGCTAGGAAGAAAGGCATACTTCCAACAACTCACCTGCTCCATTGCAACCCCTGCCCTTGGATTCTAAGATCAGACAGCATCGTTGGGGTTGTCATTGAGTCACTAAATGCAGTTACACACCCAAATATCCCTGCTGACAAAGAATTACCACTTCCCTCTGCAGCTGGTCAGAGGACAATGCCCCATTCTATGGCATCCTGATCTGGACCCATGTGTCTGGAATTTCCAACTACTGCATTTCCCTACACCGGAGAATAAAGACCTGCGCCTATAGGAAGCTACACCTGATTCAGAGTTCAGCAACTCATCTGACACACACAGGTTACTGGGGACACAAATCCCCCCATTCAGTGCTCCCTACATGGGCTCCCCATTAGACACAAACATCCAGTTCAAGGTCTCTGTACTGATTTTCATAGCCCTGCTTAGAATTGGCCCTACCTACACGAGAGACTATCTTTCTCCTAACACAATGATGACCTCACCTAACAACTTTGCTCTGCTGGAAAAATTAAGTTGTCAACAACCCAGAGAAGATTAATCTCTGCAGGAGACAGAACCTCCATGAAAACTGGACCGAGACAATGGAACTCACAACCTGACACAGTTAGAATGACCCATCACCACATTCAGAGCTAACTGCAACGCCATTTCTTTGACATAGCTTACCTGTAACCACCCTCTCAAACACATCTCCAGCCCCACACTATATACTTACTATCACCCATCTCCTCCCCCACAGGTAGCTGCAAGCTTGTTCCTGTCGGCAGGGCTGGGAGAGAGAGAGATTTTGGCACTTCTTTTTTTTGGAAGCTGCCCAGATACCACAGTGATAACAAGCAACTTTATAAAACCTAGATGGATCGAGAGATAGATAATAAAAAGGTCAAAGGAGTATTTGTACCTGGTTTTGCATAGCAAGGGAAGTCTCCCCTGATATTTCTAAAACTCTTATTCACACTCATTAATAAGCGCAAGCCACGCAATCTGTCTCACTGAGCAAGACGGACTGAGAGAGGACATACATGGTGGTGGTGTGTGGTTTATTGGCATGAGACTGGGATAGCTGCCACTAGTGAATTACACAAGTCATCTCCAATGGCTGATTATTAAACCTTTATATTGCATAACAGCATCCTGTGGGTCACAGCACATTAAAAGAAACATCAATTTAGGCATTTTAAAGTGTTTTCACATTTTCTGCTGCTGCTCCTTCTAAAGAAAGACACCTTAACTAACAATATTCCAGCTGCACCAATGAAAGGCAAGAAATTTAAAACAAAAAAGATCTCTAGGCTATACAGGGCTGATTCTCTGTTACCCTGCACCACACAAAGTGAGGATGGCTCTAAATTGCTACCAAATCTGAATTTCAACATTTTAAACTCATTTTGCACTGGTGTAAACCATTACACATGGCCATGGGGAAATCAAATTCTATATTCGTTTTATTTATATGACAGTCCCTTGTAGACACCCCAACCGAGGCCAGTGCCCCAATGTGCTAAGCACTGCACAAACACACAGTCCCTGCCCCAGACAGCTTACATTTGAAATGTATATAAGATAGCTTGTTGATAAATCAGGGTGACATAATAGAAGGTCTTTAGGGCAAGGACCTGTCTTCCGATGTTTGTATAGTGCCTAGCACAGTGGGACCCTGATCCTGACTGCAGTGTTTGAGAAATACTACAATAAAAATAACACATAACAGTAATTAGTAATAAGGGCCAATATCTTAGGCTTGGATCTAGCAAGCTGATCCACATAGGCAGGAACCTACAGCTGTTTCTAGTCCAGATAGCTCACAAAGCACCTGACCTTAAAGTATCACAGGTCTGGTTTATCAGACCAGACTAATTTGGGGACAATGGGGATGGACATAGGGCATTTTTTAACAGTGTAGTTCTTTTGTTAAAAGAGGAAGCTGGCTGAAAGCTGCTCAAAAGTTTGGACTCTTAGACACAGTCCCAGTGGAGATGAATTACCCGCAAAGTGCATGCGAGGTGGCCAAAGGACAACCGACATGCAGCTCATCAGATGGCTCTGCGGTTTATCACAGAGCTATCAGGACCACACCGTGGTAAAAAAAAATCAGCCTGGTTAAATAGTCATGAAAACTTACTAGCCCAGACACAAAATCTACTTGCCAAGGGCTTACCTTAAAAACTTGAATGCCATGTTGCTGAGATTGGGCTCTCCCTTTCTCTCTCACACACACATACGCTAGTGCCGGCTTAAGGCACTGTATAAAGTCAGCCCATTATTACAAACTATTCCCAGCTCACATGTGTTATCTCCATAGGGTCGCTAAACACACCGCCGCCAGAGCAGTGTCGTGTGTATGGGGCAAGCCGAGAGAAAGCACTAAAGAGACAGCTGGTGCCAGGGAGATCTCACAGGCTGGCCTCGAGGACTCCCTCGGTGGATCCCAGCGGCGCTGTTGGGCAGGCGGGAGCAGCGCACCTCTAGCGCTGGGCACAGCGGGGGAACCCGCGGGGCGCGCTGAGATGGGGAAGCAGCGGCTCCGCGCGTCCCCTTCCCCGGCTGTCTCGGTGCCCGGCCCCGGCCAGCCCCGCTCCCGCAGCATCAGCGCCGGGTCAGACGACAGGGCGCCCCAGGGCACCTGCTGCGGGGCACCTGGGGAGAGGACGCAGGGCTCGCCCTGGGGGGCGCAAAGGGGACAGGACGCGCAGCGAAGCCCCGACTCAGCCAAGCCCCGAGAAGCAGGAGAGGGGCGGGGAGGGGGGAACTTACCTGCCACAGGTTCGGCCACAGCGCCCCGCTCCTGGGGGTCCGCTTTCCTGCCAGCCCCTTTGCCGCCCTTCTTGCCTTTCCTCCCTTTGCCTTCTCGCTTCTTCTCGGACATCCCGGCCGGTGCTGCCCTAGTGCCCGGGGACGCTGCGCCCCTTTCCCCCGCTGAGCTCCGGACCCCGCTCCCTGCCTGCCCCTGGCGCGCCGGCTGCCCCCTGCCCCTCGCTCCGTGCACGCTGGAGCAGCAAGCGAGCCGGCTGGTGGGGAAAGTTCGCCTCTCTCTCTGCTGCCCCCTTCCCCTGTGTCCCGCCTCCGGGGTCCCCCTCTGCTCTCTGGCTGCCGCTGCTGCTGCCACCTGGGACAAGGAGCCAGGACTTCCTGGAAGTTTGGGGAAACTCCTCTCTGCTATGTTTCTTTGCCCCCGCTTCACTAATGCCCGCCCCGGGCACCGCACGCTGCTCCGGGAGGAGCCTGTGCAGGTCCGGGGCACAGGGCTGTGTCTGTGGGTGGGTGGGTGGGTGGATGGGGAGGAGCAGGAGCGGCTGCAGCTGCCAGAACCCGACAGAGGTCGCTCGAGCGGCTGGGAAAGCGCTGGGCGAAGCGGGGCGGCGTGCGCACGCCTGGTGAGCACGGACAGGCACCTTGGCCCGAGCTGCTGCAGCTGCTTGCTGCCCTTACTCCCGGCTGCAAGGGCCTCCTTGCCCCGCGGGGAGCTGTTCGCGCGTGGGACCCCTTCCCCCTGCCAGAGCTCTAGCACGGGGCGGAGAAAGTCTCCCAAAGGAGGGACCACACTGGGGAGCCCAATTTGAGAGCCATGTGGCATTCTGAGATCTGACCCTAGGCCACTTCCCGCCTCCCTCGGGGCAAGGCTGGGTTCAGTCCCAAACTCTTGGAGAGCCTCGACTGAAAGAAGGCCCCAGAGAAGTGTAAAGGTTGTTGTGGCTATTTGCAGGGTGGAAGTTAAAGTCTCCCCTTGTTTAAAAACAAAAAAAACACTAATTGTTTCCTTTCACTTTAATTATTTCCCTTTGCACTGTCAAAGCAAAACAGCCCCTCATATTTGTGTGCAACATTTTCATACTGCAGGGACTTACGGAGTTCGAGGCCCTGTTCCTGCATGCTGAGCTCCCCACCAGATCCAGGCCCCACTGGTTCCTTCATGAAGGACTGGAAAGTGAAGTGCATAAATGTTTAACAATACATGTGCCTGACATCGCTACCAGCTACCAGCCCCAATTCAGAAGTCCATACCTATCCATATGTCCTTTGCTGAATAGGGATGGATTAAAGCATCTTCTTAAATATTTTGCTGAATATGGGACCTTATTGTACAGTGGAAACTGTTGTCTCTCAATTCTGACCCTAAATAGGGGTAAGGTTACTTGTGTGTGTGAGTTTGGGCTTTCAAACCTCAATCCTACAAGCTGTTCTTTGGAAGTGGATCCTTGTCCCTGTGTGGAGCCCTATCATTGGTGTCACGTCCATGTAAAGTGCATGTGATGCTCAGATTCTTGTAGGAACAAAGGCTATATTAAAGTGGACTATGCAGTCTGTAGGCCCCCAGCTGAATTCTTCTTATCTCATTAAGGACCTGAGCCTGTAAATATTTGCACCCAAGTGACAGTCACCCAAAAACCCGGATGCTTTAGTAAGTTGTTTAATAAAACATTTTTCTTGTTTGAAACCTGACCGACATTTAATGGGACTCTGCAGAGCGGCACCTGTGTGGAATAGCAGGCAGCATCGGTGTCTAAAATTGGGATTGCTGAATTTTCCCTTAATATTTATCAACATTTAGTGGATAAGAGAGAATGGTATGTTATTTTTAACGTCCCTAGGATTCAAAGTACGGTATTTAAAATAATCACCATGTACACAAATGGTGTGATAATAATAATATCTAATATTGCCAACTACAACTGTTTAAAAATAATGAATCAAGCCTCAAGAAAATCATGTGAATTTAAAATTATACATTTTAGGTTCCTTTTATTTGTTGTCTAGGGTTGTAGCCTTTAGGGTTCATATTTTCAAGCTTTTCTCCACAATCACAAGGGCTAGAAACTTACTTTTCTTTAAATAAAGACTGTGATTGTCAGGGACCATGATTCCAGCATCTGGGGTTTTAAGAAACATACCCAATTTTGCGACACTTCTGATAAAACCATAAGAGTTGACAACACTGCAGTAAACATCAAAACTGGGTCTGATTCTGCACTCATTGATGTTAATGAAAATCCAGTGAATTGCAAGACTAAGCCCTATCTGAAATATGCATCATCAGTGTATGAAAGAAAACGGTGGGCAAATTTTTAATGGAGAAAGTCAATATCGGTGTCTATTTTTCCAGTGTTCAATGCATTCAAACTGCACTTGAATTCTTGATACATAGTGTTCTGACATGTGAACAGGCCAGATAGGGATTAATCTAAAGCCCGGAGAAGGAAAGCGGGTCTCAGGATATACAATTTGCGATTGAAAAAATATTATTGGATGCAGTAGCTCTGTTTTTCCTTAAGAGGTCACTACTTAGCAAGGAGGGAGCATACTCTGGCAAAATGTGGAGAGAAGAAAAATCAATGTGGAGAAACATACTGTACTTTCAAACACTTTTGATCTGAGGTAATCTTCTATATACTTAAGTTTAAATGCTCAAGGTAAAGTTTTACCCCCACTATTTATTAACGGATATTATTATATAATAATTATTGTGAATTAATCGCATTATTATTTTTCAAGTGCAGACAGCGAACAGTATGCTTAGACACAGACCCCAACCCAGGGGCTTTCCTTGTTAGGTTCCAATACTGCAAGTTGATCACTGAAGGTCTGTGTGGCTGCAGGATCATGGGCAAAAAATAGAGGGCCGGATTCTGATGCTCTTACTTACTCCTTGGACAGTCTCATTGAAACAAACAGGGCTACTTGCCTGGTAAGGGATTACTTGGCATGAGTATGGATATCAGAATCTGCTCTTAACAGAGGGAATTCATTCCTTTGAGACGTTGTCATTCTATAGTGGTTTGCAGAAGAGATTACTTCTAGATAAAAAGTGAGAAGGTGGCAAGGGTAGCTCCTGGTACTTTACCCTTCTCCCTCAGCACCTTGTTGGTGCCAGCTTCCAAGCACCATAACAGTGCCGTGTCACCATTTGCAGGAAGCACTGGAACTGACCAATTGCAGCATGTTGGTAGAATACAGGTTTCCAGTACAACTGGCTAGAAAATGTTGCTTCCCCCTTCCCCCCACATACACATACACACAACCCATGGACAATTATGATGAAAATGCCCCCAAATTCAGTTTTTTGTTAACATTTTCCACAGCTCTTCAATAGTTTCAATTTTTAAACAGACAAGATTTTTTTAAAATCAATCTTCACTGCAAATCATAAGGCTGACCCTGCAGTCCTTACACAGGCAAAGCTCCTCCTGCCTTCAATGGGACTTTTGCCTGAGTGAGAAGTGAAGGATTGGGTCTGATGTTTTTAATGCACTGTCTGTACTTGTTAAATTCCTTTTAGTAGTGATAGTAAAATGTTAGTGTCCCGGATGCTACACGGGAATGATAGAGCTTTGCTGGCGATAGCTGTGTCTACACACACAAGTTGCATCACTAACTTTACATGTATTGTTAAAGTGCTACAACTGCCTCAGGCCTGGTCAAAACTTATGTCAACATAGCGATAGCACTTGGGGGTGTGAAAAATCCACCCCCCTGGATGCTGCAGCTATGCCAACCTCACACCTGGTGTTGTCTCAGCTCGGTTGATGGAAGAATGTTTCCATCCATCTAGCTACCAGCGCTCAGAGAGGCGGTGTTCTTACAGCAATGGAAAAAATCCTCCATTGCTGTAGGCTGTGTCTACACTGGGATTATGGCAGCCTAGCTAAGGTGCCATAGCTATGCCACTATAGACCCTGTAGTGTAGACATGGCCTCAGAATACAGGGAGTTTATCCCAGCATAAAGGTAGAGCTTATACACCGCTACCCGTATATAACGCTGTCCTCGGGAGCCAAAAAATCTTACCGCGTTATAGGTGAAACCACGTTATATCGAACCTGCTTTGATCCGCCGGAGTGCGCAGCCCCGCCCCCCCCGGAGCACTGCTTTACCGCATTATATTCGAATTCGTGTTATATCAGGTCACGTTATATCAGGGTAGAGGTGTACCTGTATAGCTTAGGGCATGGCTACACTTGCAGATGTAGAGCGCTGTGAGTTAAACCCGCCTTTGGAGACTGCAGCACGGAAAGCTGTTCACACTGTCAGCTGCAAGCGCAGTGGGGTGGCCACATTTGCGTCACTTGCAGCAGCATTGGGAGTGGTGCATTATGGGCAGCTATTCCACAGAGCACCTCTTCCTATTCTGGTGCTGTGGCTTGTGGGAAGGGCGGGGGAGGGGAGGAGCATTCTGGGTCCTGTCCCAATGCACCGTGATGCATCGCTTCGCATCCCAGCAATCCCTGTGCTTCCGTCCACATTTGGCTCCACCTTTCAATGTTTTTTGTACTGCGTGCTCTTGTCTTCCCTTTCGGTCTGCGGGAATGGATCCCGAAGTGCTGAGGAATATGCTGATGGGTCTCACCAGCACATCACGAATTGCAGTCGAGTTATTCCTTATGCTACAAAGTGACCGTGAGGAATCCGACGATGATGTCGACTCGCGTAATACATACGACATGAGATTGCTTGTGGCATTCACGGACATGCTCACCACCGTGGAATGCTGCTTTGGGGCATGGGAAACAAGCGATGTGGTGGGATCACATCGTCATGCGAGTCTGGGATGACGAGCAGTGGCTGCAGAACTTTCGGATGAGAAAAGCCATTTTCATGGGACTGTGTGCTGAACTCTCCCCAACCCTGCGGCGCAAGGACACAAGATTGAGAGCTGCCCTGCCAGTAGAGAAGTGGGTGGCTATTGCAATCTGGAAGCTAGCAACTCCAGACAGCTACCGATCGGTCGCTAACCAGTTTGGAGTGGGAAAGTCGACTGTTGGAATCGTGTTGATGCAAGTGTGCAGGGCCATAAATCGCATCCTGCTCAGAAGAACCATGACTCTGGGCAACATGCGTGACATTGTGGCAGGCTTTGCACAAATGGGTTTCCCTAACTGTGATGGGGCGATAGATGGGACGCATATTCCTTTTCTGGCACCACCCCACCTAGCATCCGAGTATATAAATCAGAAAGGGTATTTCTCTATGGTTCTCCAGGCGCTTGTGGATCACTGTGAGCGTTTCATGGGCATTAACACAGGCTGGTCCGGAAAGGTGCATGACGCACGCATCTTTCAGAACACTGGCCTGTTCAGGAAGCTGCAAGCCAGGACTTTTTTCCCAGACCAGAAGATCACCGTAGGGGAAGTTGAAATGCCCATTGTGATCCTTGGAGACCCAGCTTACCTTTTAATGCCGTGGCTCCTGAAACCCTACACAGGGAGCCTTGACAGCAGCAAGGAGCGGTTCAACAACAGGCTGAGTTGGTGCAGAATGACAGTTGAGAGTGACTTTGTCCGTTTAAAGGGCCGCTGGCGCTGTCTGTATGGGAAGCTGGACCTGGCTGATGACAACATCCCCACGGTTATAGCTGCGTGCTGTACCCTCCATAACATTTGTGAAGGGATGGGTGAAAGATTCACTCAGGCCTGGACCTCGGAGGTTCAACACCTGGAGGCTGAATTTGAACAGCCAGAGACCAGGGCTATTAGAGGGGCCCAGCGCGGGGCTGTAAGGATTAGAGATGCCTTGAGGGAGCAATTTGATGCTGAAAGCCACCAGTAATGTCTGGTGCCCTGCATGGGAGTGAAGTGCAGAGGTTCCAATGTTAGTAGGCATCTGTGTTTGCTATGTATGATGCACTGACTTGCTTTCCTGGGCTACGGTATCTTTTACTTAATGCAATAAAGAATATTTTCAAAGCCAAAAAAATTATTTATTGAAAAGAAACAGAACTTCAGGGGAAACACACATGGTATGACACATCTGTGCTGTGTGGGACTAGGGAAGGGGGTGGGGTGGGGAACGGGACAATCACAGATTTGCGTATGTCCTGTTATCATATTCAGCCTTCCTGGCTGGAGTGCCGCACAATGAGTGCTGCACTTCAGGATGGCTATATTGCATGGTGATGGGGGTTGAGTGCAGTGGGTAAGGGTTGTAGTTTTCGGGGCTGGGTGGTGAAGCTACAGGTGTTGGAGGCAGCTGGTGGCGATAAGAACTCGGATTTTGGGGAAAGTGGGTTGGCGGTGACATGGGGGCACAAGGGAAAGAGTTTTGGGACAAGGGCTGCAGGGGGGTGGGCGGGCGTGGATGTGCTTCGTCTGCATTGCTACGAGCGCCTGTATTGAGTCCGCTTGGCGCTCCATGATGCTTAGCAGCCGCTCCGTGCTTTGGTACCGGCAATCCGCATTCTGGTGGTGGAGCCTCCTTTCAGGCTCCTGCCACTCCTGCACTTTTTGATTTTCAGTAAGGGACTGCTGTATGACTTCATGCAGCAGGTCCTCTTTGCTTCTTCACGGACGCTTCCTGAGCTTTGCAGCCTTTCGGCCGTTGATAACAAGGATGGCTGGGATCTCAAGGTTGCATCTGTAAAGCCAAAATGCAACACTTAACAGAGGCAGCATTGTTCACACAGACAGAGCAATGTTTCAGCCATACTTAAAGACAAGCACAGTCTACACAATAGCAGAAATTGCCCATCCCAAAGCAAGCGCACATAACCCACAGGAGCCCCAAAATGGTGAGTAAGCACGGGGCAAGGGGGACTGATTGTTTCAGGGCCGTACTGTCCTCTGGGGTCCTGTGCCATGGGGAGAGCCAACAGCTGCAGGGGGCCCCTATACTCAACACTGTCCCCACATTTTCCACAGGATGAGTTTGTCCTGGAAGATATCTCGCTGCTGAGGGTGACCTGGGAAGCAAGGGAGGGTCTTCTACTACAATGCGGCTTCTGCCCTGGCCCTTATGCAGCTTGCCTGTGTGCAGCAATGGTCCCCCCACCCCTCATGGCACAGTGGCGTGGACATGTTAGCCTGACTGGGACAAGGAGCACTGTAGCTTTGCCAAGAAACCTGCGCAAGCGGATTTCCCAACTTGATGAGATCACTCAGGGCGATTACCGCGATGTGAAAGAGCACATCAACGCCCTATTCCGCATCCAATCCTAACCCTGCAACCCTCCTTGCCCCAAGAGCCCGCACCAAACAACTATCTTCCCAAAATAAAAGCCACTTACCGGGCACCTCCTCTGCTGTTTGTTCTTCCCCAAGCACCATCCGCTGCGACTGGCTACCTTCCTCCTGGCTTGAAAACAGCTCCTGGCTGCATGCGTCTAGGGATGGCAGGCCGTCCTCTCGCTCTGGGCCCCCCTCCTCCTCAGCACCCTCGCTCCTGCTTTCCTCCTTCTGCCTTGTTACACTCTGGGCTGCCACAGCCTCTGAAGTGTCCATGGTGGTCTTCGGAGTGGAGGTGGGGTCGCACCCGAGTATCGTGTCCAGCTCTTTGTAGAAACGGCAGGTCGTGGGGGCAGCACCGGAGTGGTGGTTTGCCTCCTGTGCTTTGTGGTAGGCATTCCGCAGCTCCTTCACTTTAACCCTGCACTGCTGTGCGTCCCGGTCCTGGCCCCTTTCCATCATGGCCCTTGATATCTGTCCGAAGGTATCGTAATTCCTACGGCTGGAGCTCAGCTGGGACTGGACAGCTTCCTTCCCCAAACACTGATGAGGTCCAGCACCTCGCCATTGCTCCATACTGAGGATCACCAGGCGCGTGGAGGAATGGTCACCTGGAAAGATTCGCTGAGAGCACTCCACGCCTGGCAGAGCAAACAGGAAGGGGAATTTCAAAATTCCCAGAGAATTTAAAGGGCGGGTCTGATGGTTGGTCACCTGAGGGCAGGGCAGTAGAGTTCAAAGTGATGACCAGAGTGGCTAGAACAGGCATTGTGGGACACTTCTGGAGGCTGATCAGAGCACATTAATAGACCAGGGCGTCCACACCGGCACCACAGTGCTCCAACCAGGGCGCAGCAAGCGTTATGCTTCTCGTGGAGGTGGAGTACCAGGAACGCTCCAGCCGCGGAGTCCGGGAGCTCTACGTGCCTTGCCAGTGTGGACACCTCAGGAGTTAGGGTGCCCGGGGCTGACTTAATGCGCTCTAACTTGCAAGTGTAGCCAAGCCCTTAGTCCCATACAGGAAGTGGAGTAAGCTATACTGGTAGAAGGCACCTTTATACTGATATGACTGCGTCTACACTAGGTTTTGTACTGGTGCAACTACATTGGTAAAAATCATGCCCATAATTGACATAGTGGTACAAAAACTGTTTGTAGACCAGGCCTTACATTGCTAAGCACATACATTAATACTTTGTAATCCTGTAGCACAGTCCACCTGAAGACAAAGCACTTTATCGATACGAGTGAAATAACTCGTAGCGGCAGACAAGTATTGTCCCTATTTACAGAGGGGGAAATTGAGGCACAGACTTGTTAGTGTTACACAGAAACCTGAGGAACAGCCAGACTGACAACCCAGATCTCTGAGCTTCCACCCCTATCTTTTAACCACAAGACTATCCCACATATGGTAGATTGGATACATAGGGCTTGATTCTCCATTGCCCTGCACCTTGTGCAGTTATTTACACCAGTGCAAAGTGAGTGCAAAATGCTACTAAAACATCCACTTTGCACTCGTGGAAATGACTGCAAAATGCAGGGCAACAGAGCCTCGTACTAAACTAAAAATAAATAGAGTGCGCCAATGATCTAAACAGTTCTGTGACTAAAACGCGAAGGGCCAATTTTCATTTACACGTAGGGTCTGTCTAGACGGCAGTCATTGGGTGCGATTGCCACGTGTGTAGCTGCACTTGAACTAGCTTTACTTTCACCAGATCAGGTCCCAGACCAGTGAAACCATGGCAATCGAGCTGTACAAGCCCTCCTGGAACCCTGGGTAATTACTCACAGGGCTAGCAAAGCTGTGGCTAGCTCAGATATGTCAGCTGAAGCCGCAATTACTCCCACGGTTGCAGTCTGGACAGACCCATAATTTACAGCCACTTTAAGGCTTCTTTACATTGGCAGAGTGATATAAAGGGGCATTAGGCCTGGTCTCCGCTGCACCTGTTTAACTAAGTTGGTTTCTAAGCTGATTTAGTTAAGCGCAATCCTCTTGTGTGGACACTCTCAAATCCGTCTGAGGGTGTGTCTACACTCTCACCAAGCTAGCACACTAAGACTAGCATGGAGTAGTAGAGTGAGTGATGGGAGGGGCGAGCTGCCCTGAGTACAATCTCCTCTGAGATGCTAAGTATGTTCTAGGGCCGCTAAACCCTCCCGCTGCTTGCGCCACTGCGGCGATCTTCTGTTTTTAGTGCACTGGCTTGATCAGAGCTAGCACAGGTATGTCTCCTTGAGCTGGGAATCACAAAAAGTGCAGACAGACCCAATCAGTGACTGATCTCAAGTTACACTACTTTCAAACCTCTGTAAGTGAGAGGAATTTCAGACTCATAAGCCTGAATTTTCATATACGGTAAGGTCCCTTTATGCTGCTCTGACAGTATAAAGAAAGGGGGCTTATGGTGACCATATATGTAATATATTAATTATAAATGTAGCATAAACAAGAATCAGGCCCATAACCTCTAACTGGGAATAAACAACCTCATCTCTGACTATACTTGAAATTTTGTCAGCAGTTAAACATTTGTAAGCGTAATAAAAATCATTGACACCTACTCAGCTGAATCGGTACAACAGTAACTTTTATTTTATTGACCTTTATGAAGATGCAGATCCTGATTAGATAAAGTCTCCAAGCAGTGGTTTAAGGGTCAATGTTACAGACCAATGCCTTTGGCAACAGTAATGCTTGTGGCAGGTGATGACGTTTCTTTGGCGTCTTTTTTCTGGAAATGGCAAATTTTTGAGTTGTTTGTGTATGTGTTTGTATATACACTGCCACGAAAAAGGATCTGACAGCATCTGATTTATCATCAATTTTATGGACCTGATCTGTGAAAGTTCAGAAAATGTCACAATGTGGGACTCAGAGCTTTAATATTTATTATTTCTGAGCTTTCAGGGGCTTTAAATCAGCAACTGCTAGTCAGATTAACAGGCAGGAAACTGACACAGTGAGAGGTCTGGTATGAGTTTGTGACAATTACATGGATTTATTGAGAACAAATTTTAGTCTGTTTCAAATATATTGGGCTGAATTCTCCTGTCATTTATATAAGTGCAACTCCTATTGCAGTCGATGAGAACTTCACCCATATAGCTGACAGCAGAATTTGGCCTTTTCTAAATGACAAATGAGGAGGAAAGGGCACAGAAAGTAAAGTTCTATTATAAGGAATGATTTTGGCACCCTCCGGTTTAATTACTTTATCTCAATGTCCACTACATCCAGATCCACAAAACAGTAAAACTTTGCAATGCAGGCAGTGCACTGAGACCTGGGGCTGAGTGTTCTCTCATTTATACTGGTGTAACTCCCGTGACTGAAATGGCAAAGTAGCACAATCCACATTGATTCAGTTCACGCCGCACTCCCCATCAGTACCTGGCCCAAGCCAGGGAAGCTAATGATTCAACCAGCAGCCCACATTCGGTGATGAATCCTGGTCACATGCCACCTGAGCCAGGTTGCGCATATGCTAAGAAGTATATTCAGTCGGGCTCAGGGTCTCCTCTCACTGACACTGATGCAAGTCAGGAGTAAATCCATGGTTACTCTTGATTTACATCAGAGTAAGTGAAAAGAGAATCTAGTCCCTACTGAATAACAAATCAATGTGGGTTACACTACTTTGCCTTTTACGTTCACACCAACATTACAGTCCACTTACTTTTGATGGGTAGCTTACACTAAAGTATACAGAGCTGCTGAATTTGGGGATTTCAAATGAAGTTGCATGTGCTTATTACTGGCTGAATTTAGTGTCATATGTCCAAACCCACAATCCTGTGTTTTGCCACGTGACAGCACATAGTTTTTATTGATATTGTACCACTCTATTAAGGTCTCATATAAACTTCACCAGGCCACACCACCAAACAGAAAATTATTACAAACTGGCAGCATGGAGAAATGTTGAATTGCTCTCAATAAATTTTTTTAACACTAGCATGAGAAATCATTTGTGTGTGTGTGTGCACATATGCGATAGTTCCAAAAGGGATCATTTTCCCCATCTATCAGACATTTGCGGCTGCATGTGAAAATGCACAACTACTGGGCAGTCTCAGCTTTGCATAATTTCCATAAATTGGCCTTTAGATTCCCAGCGCCAATTTTATATCTAAAATACCTGGTTTGCTTGTGCAGTCATGAGAACTTCGCAAACATTTTTAAACACAGCTCCAGGCACCAGCGGTTTTGAAAACAAGGCCATGGGCAGCAAAATGAATTTTTAAGACAGGTCTAAAGCAAAACCAACTACCAGGGCGGATGTATTACCTCATAAATGCTATGCTTTTATCCAAGAATGAATGATTATCCCCAAATCTCCAACTAAACCACTGGGCTAGTTTTTTCAAACTCTGTTGGGTCCCTCAGGGCTCACTTTGCTACTCCTACCCTGTCTTGAATCACGAACTATCTGAAGAGAACAGGAGTACTTGTGGCACCTTAGAG
>NW_020697743.1:769814-791205 GCF_002925995.2 Terrapene triunguis | reverse complement strand
TCTAATAAATTTGTTAGTCTCTAAGGTGCCACAAGTACTCCTGTTCTTTTTGCGGATACAGACTAACACGGCTGCTACTCTGAAACCTATCTGAAGAGAATTGCTTCTCTTTGGAATCAGTCACCACAATTCAATCAAACTGGAGCGGCATTTTGCCCATACTAGTTATCTAAAGTACTTCTACAGCCCCCACTTCCCACAGTATCTGCGAGTCGTCCAATCTTTTCTGTATTTCTCCATCCCATGCAGAAGAGAATTGCTACATTCCCCTTTTTTACAGAAGGACAAGTCACTTAGTCTAAGGTCACACAGGAAGTTTATTCCAGAGCAGAGACTGGAACATAGGTCTCAAGTCCTAGGCTACCGTCCTAACCACCAGGCCATCCTTCCTTTTTCCCCTAGTATCATGTGGATTGTACTGATGCCATGTCCTCTACAGATCTTGGTGGATCAGGGAGAGTGAAACTTGTACCTGAAATTTTCCCCAAGCGAAGAGCATTATGGCCACTCCAGCTCTGTTCCAAATTCTAGTTGGCAGTAAACAATTATTTGAATCACAACAATGAATTAAATTGAGCAACTGTTTACCAACGTCATGAAAAGCAAGTACGTTTTTCCTAGTGATACTTAATATCCTGTGTAATTAGTAAGGAATTTGTCACTTCTGAAGCACAGTGATCATTTACAAGTAAAACAAATGAACAAAAAACTACAGGGCATATGAGGGAGGGAAAGAAATGTAAATCAGACGATTTCATTTAGATTCTTCTCTGTTATTGCTGGATAAACGTTCCGACAAGAAAAAAGGATGAGATTCTTCTCCCCCATAGGTCAGCTGGATGGAAAACTGATACTATTTTCTGCTTGTAACAATAGTAGAATGTCTCTGCTGCATCATCTGTTACTTTCCACAAATGAAATTAGATGCACAGCAGCGAGCTAACATAGATCACATACGTTGTTGAGAGAAGACTCCTTGACTGTGTTGCATCTTGTGTATTAGCCTTGTCAATGCAATCTTCAGCACACGCAATTAAATAACAGAGAAAATACGAGAAGGTAAAGTCCTCTCAGTTCAGTATTTAGGGCCTTGAGCCAGCCAGGTTCATAAGCATGTGCCTAACTTGAGTGTAACCCACTGGTGTATGTTACAGGTCCCTCTCTGCACCTGATCCGCAGAGGATATGACTCTGTTATAGTCCAACCTAGTGGGGATTAACTGAAGTCCCTGCTTCAATCCACAGTGTGTCAGCCAAGATGCTGGCCATCACATAAGCACAGGAGTAATTCTATTAATTTATGCGAGACTACTTGTCTTAAAGTTAGGGAGATGCTTAAGTACCTTGCTGAACTGGGGCCTGAGAAAGAATGCTTATCTTTTAGAAGGAGGGCGCTAAGCATTAGCTCCTTCGCCTTTCTTCACTAAGAGGAATTTTGGTAAAGTCTGTCTAAAATGTCACTTCTCCTGTCAAAGGATCTCAGCTGCAAACTTGGCTGAGAAGTTTGTTTCAATAAAATCCTGTTTTCACTAAGTGTATCCAAGACACCCAGGCATAAGATCATTGCTGTAACTCAGCCTCAGAATGGGAAATATGGTGGGGTTATCGTATTACGCTGTGAAATAAGGATTGAAGTGAAAGATTACACAGGAAACTAGTCAAGTGGTAAAGGAAGGACTTGGAAATTCATTTATTTATGCCTCAGATAATAATGTTTTGAAATGACCCTAAATACTGTATTCAGGATGGCCCTTGCAGAGGTCAAGGGCATAATCGACATTTTCTTGCTTTGCACCTCCACTAAATAAAGGAGTCTGCCTCAAAAATTCACGTGAGCATTCTGCAGTTATGCAAAATCAATGTACCTTAACAAGCACCTACGTCCCTGATTCAGCAAGGTACTTAAGAGAATGCTGTTATAAAAAAGGATGGTGATCGGCTGTCCTCTGTGTCCACCGGAGGCAGGACAAATAGTAATGGGCTCAATCTGCAGTAAGGGAGATTTAGGTTAAATATTAGGAAAAACTTTCTAACTATTAGGGTAGTTTAAGCTCTGGAACAGGCTTCCGAGGGAGGTTGTGGAATCCCCCTCATTGGAGGTTTTTAAGAACAGGTTGGACAAACTCCTGTCAGGGATGGTCTAGGTTTATTAGGTCCTGCCTCAGGGCAGGGGGCTGGACTTGATGACCTCTTGAGATCCCTTCCAGCCCTATATTTCTATATGTTATGGCTAGCTTTAAGCATTGATTCAAATGGGACTTACACACATGCTTAAGTGCTTTATGGAATCAGGGCCTTATACAGTAACAGCATCATACCTTTTATTCTTTTCTTTAATTCCTTTGCTAATACAACAGCTTTGCCTTTCCTATTAAAGCTGTGTGTCGGGGCTGACAGCTTTAATAGCATCTCCAAAGCCTGCGCCTGGTGATAGTTCAGAAGATTCCTTCCTTCCTCCTAAGCTAATTACTCTCCATTTTTTCTGTACAGAGCTGCATTTGAGGATAGATGGGCCAATGGCATCTAAAATGCAGGGGACCAGTCATCCTGTCCCCAAAAGTATAATCAGAACCACCCCTAGCCCTACAATCAGAAACATTTTGAACAACAAAAGACAAGCTGTGCCTGTTAAAATTCAAGCCACAGGCTAAAGTTAGAGACCTACATTTTCCTATGGGCTTTAAATGACCGTCTTCTTGTTTTCATATCCCTGTGAGATTGTGAGCGGACATACTATAGACTGCTTGGTAGAGTTTGGAAAATGATCTTGTACTCTGAAAGTTGAAATTCACTTCAAAATGTTGCCGATTGTAGCGGGGTGGACACCCGCTCCTGCCCTGAGGGGTTTGGAACAGCCCTGGGAGAAGGCTGTTGCAGGGAGAAGCAGCTACTGGGCTGATTGGGGAAGTAGCTGCAGCTGGGCCACACCCTAATCAGAGCCCAGATGGCCTGTATAAAGAGGCTGGGAGCCAGGAGCTCAGACAGAGTCTTTCTCTGTGTTTGGGGAGAGAAGGGCCTGGCTGTAGGGAGCTAAGACAGAGTACCTGAGTGGAGCAAGGCTGGGGAGCTCCAGCCTGGAAAGCCCCAGGCTGTGGCCTAGCATTAGGCCAAGGGGTACTGGGGGTTGCAGAGGGCAACCCAGGTGTAGGTTAAGGCAGCAGGTCCAAACCCAACCTTGCCTGTGATGAGTGGCTGATACTGCAGTCTGCCCCTGGGCATGGGGCTAGATGGTGACTGGCAGTAGCCTTATTCTGAGGTGAGGTGGGGTTAGTGGGTGAGGGTTCCCCTGGGAGGGGAGACCCAGCGTGTGTGGGTATTGCCAGGGGGCAGCACCCAGGGCAAGGGGCACTGGGGTCCTGGGAGGGACATGGGGGGCCAGTGCAGATGACAAGGAGGATCACTGGCCTGCAGAGGGCACTCCAGAGGCTGGTGAGCTAATTCCCTGGATGAGAAGCAGGAGGTGCTGCAAGGGTGAGTCCAACCCCTTACACCAATATAGTATTGGGGTATTTGCTAACTCTGCCTCTGTTTGGCCAAAAAACTCCTGAGAAGGTAATAAAATTAGTAGAAAGGTTGCACAAAAGTTTAGGGGCCAGATCCTCAACTCATGTAACTCAACATAGATCCACTGAAGTGAATAGAACAACACTGATTTACCCCAGTTGAGAATCTGGCCCTAATGCACCATGAATATTTCCAATCCAGTACTAATTTAGATGTTCCATTTAGGCACCGGTATATAAAAGACATGTTTAATTAAAGATAATTAATGCACTGGATAGTCATACCCTGATACTGCAAAACTTATGCACAAGCTAAACTTTCTTCATGTAAGAAGGCCTGTCTACCACAATAGGAGTATTCATCTTTAAAGTTACTCACCTCATGTTTGCAGAACTTGAGGCTTACATGCCTTTCTCAGGGTGGATTGATTCAAACAAAGTGATTCAAATCACTGATTTTAATCATAATTCAAATCAGCAAGAGGGAAACCTTCCCTTAAAGCATCAGTTGTAATCTTATTTGTATTTGTACTTTTTAGTTATAATCCTAAGAAAGGTTGATTCTCATTGATTGATAACCATTAAATTATGTTGATTTGCAACTAAATATAGCCTTTACACTATATTTGACATTTCTTTTTGCTAACCAGGAGAATGCACTGTAGCTATACATATTTAAGCAATTATATAGCTTAATTTACATTTGTTCAGATTCTTAATGTTTAATTTTTTCATTATGTTAGAAAATGGTGTTTGGTTCAGCTCTTATTTACCAGACAACGAATATTTTTTTTACTTGTGATTTGTGTCATGTCACATTTAGATGGAAATTGGAATTCAATTAAAATGCACAAAACCAGCATTTAAAATGTTTTCATAGTTAAATACTACTACTTTAAATGTGCTGGATACGTAAGAAACAAAGTTTATCAAAACATGTTTTTATTTTGTTTTTTAACTGATTTATTAAACAAAGGAAATGTAATCTGTAGTTAATGAATTGAATTGACTGTTTCCAGTCACCACATCCTTCAAGATTTTAGAGCTAGTAGATCTCACCTTTTCACACACAGACTGGAAGAGGAAAACAAGCTTTCCTGGGTTTTCACCTCCCAATCAGCCTCTCATCTTTGAATGAACTAATCATTGAACTGAACTAGTTGAATAAATTGAAATGAAGAAAATATTCTGTCTGCACCTGCAGAAGAGGCTACTGCTGTAAAAAAAACAAAAAAAAAAACCTGGTTTAGTATGTCAACAAACTCTGCTTCCAGGGGCTGAGCTAGTTACTTCCACCAGCTCAGTGCTTCGGTAGCAAACACCATGTACTAATTAAATTTTTTTATTTAATTAAATGATTTTTAGTAGCTAATTGTAAGTTTAGGACTGAATATAAGCTGCCATAATTTCAAATAAGTTTATTTTTAAAAAGAAAAATGTATTAATTTTAAAATAAAAAATCTGATTTAAATATAAAAATTGATTTTTATTCACCTGGCCTTTAGTAGTTCAGCCATGAATTAAAAAATAATGTGAATCACCACTACACAAATAAATCACATCTGATGATAACTTCAGACAAAACAGCAAAATCATTTGGGCCCTGATTCTGCAAACACTTATGCACATTCTTAACTTTAAACACTTAAGTAATCCAATGCAGTCAATAGTACTGTTCACATACCTCAAGTTAATCGTGTGTGCATGTGTCTGTGGGGCCAGGGCCTTAGAAATGATGTTTGGGCTTGTCTACATAGGGAAGTAATATGGGTGTAAGGTGGGGAGTGAATATAAAGTGCTGTAGTTATACTGATATAACTCCCTATGTGGATACTTTTATTCCAGTTAACAGCTCTTCTAGACTAGGAAATTGACCACCATAGTTGCTGTGAAATGAGCTATTCCTCAATAACTCTCCATGTGTGGAATAAAAGTGACTTCATTCTGAAATAATAAACCCAATCAGAAAGCAGAGTAATTCTGTAATAAAATCACTTTTAATCTGGAATAGAGTGTCCACACGGGGAATCATTCTGGAAAAGCGAAATTATTCTGAAATAGTTATGTCGGTCAATTTCCCATATAGACTACAGTGGGTTAACTCTCCTAGTATAACGTCCCCTGTGGACAAGCCCTGCACCAGAAAGTGTGTGTCATTAGAAACATGCACACATCTGTTTGCCACTTCCTTTGGATCACTAAAAACTTCTTACAGCTCTGCCATGTTTGCCAATTTTGATTGTTTAAAATAAAGATAGCTGGAATCTGGATACTTCCTTTTAGGGCAAGGTTTGCTGTAAGCCCCCATTAATCCTAGCCCAGCATCACTAACTTCAATCAAGTAGTTTTAATTGGATCATAAAACGTTCAGAAGTGAGCCAATGCCAAGACTCCAATTACCCTAAATGTAGTAGTTCTATGCAATTTTCTAGTAAAATACTGGAAGCTGTTGGCTTATCTCACTGAGAGGGAAGAAGAATCCATTTTAATGGCAGATAGATTCTCCAGATTGGCTTGTGAGCTAAAATTAGAACTGAGCATACAATTTCCAATGAATACATTATTCAACACTTTTAGCCCTTCTTTATGCTCATGAACTGTCCCTGGACAGACTGTAATGTTTATGTATTAATGTGATTGCTACACATAATTGTTTGCTGAATGTTTTACTCAATCAAACTTCAGCCTATGAATTACTAGCAAACTGTTCATTGCAGTTATTCTGAATTCATGATTCACTATTCCAGCTGTGTGATTGTTCATGTGCCCAGATTGGATGACTGAACTTTTATAACTAGGAGCAGGGCCTGAACAAAACAATGGGGCTGTAACAGTAGCTGCTAGAGTCAGTGCATACTGACCCCATCATGTGACTAGGAGTATTAACCTTTTGTGACCTGATCCCTGTTACGTATTTGTGGTGAGGTAATAAAGGCTAGCATCTTACCAGCACTCGTGCGTCTCACTTTTATTACATGGTGTCAGAAGAAAATTAAATCTTTGGCAAAAAGGGAGCAAATGAAGCCACCTAAATCCCTTAGTTTTGAAGGGACCTGCCAAGAACTGGAGGAGATGAAGGCAGAACTATCAAAAGTTCCTGGAGGCAGTGAAACTGAAGAGGGTGAAATTCTCCATACTGCTACCTGTCGCATGCACAGAGGCACTGGAGAACTACAATACATTCCAATGGGAACATGTAGGAGAATGAAACCATTCAGAAATTTGAAGAACACTTTGATCTATGCAAGAATGTCACTTGTCAACGACAAATCTTCCTTTGAGAAACCAGCTGCCAGATGGGACCATTACAGTCCCAGGTAATAAAGTGAAGGCCTGGGAATATGCACAGTTAACAGGCTAATCAGAGAACAAACAGTTTGAGGTATAACTGATACGTAGGTCAAAGTGAGGTTATTGTGAGAAAATGGACTTGACTTTACAAAAATGCATGGATATGTACAGAACCAGTAAACACGGTGTGTGCCAAATGAAGTAGGTTCCAACCCAAAGCCCACTGCAGCCAGTGAAAGGCTTTCCACTCACTTCAATTGATAGTTGATCAAGTCCAGTGTTAGCAACTAATGAATCAAAGTGCATCTAATTAAAAAATGTACACCAAGGCACAGAGACAGAATACAGGGCCAACCAAATGCTAGAATCAAGATCTGTTTGCAATAAAGAGGGAGGCAATCATGACACAACAGATGTCCAGGCTCCATCGATGCAGCGTCATGCATGCAATAAAAGCAATCATTTGGCAAAAATGTTAGTCTCAGCACAAACTGCAAAGAATTACCAAAGGAAAACCCATGCGTGAACATACAGCTGGAGGATAAGGCTCTGATGATACTGCGGAAAAGGGAGTTCTTTGTCGGCTCTTCGAATGCATTTACAAAACAATGTTCCACAACAGATTGATTTGCGAAACTGGAAATAAATGAACAAAAAGTGAATTCCAGATACACTGGAGCTGAGTGCAACATAATGAATTACAGCAAGTACTTAGAAAAAGATAAGTGACCGCCAAATATTAATGTAAAAAAGTCCCCTTGTTTCACATACGAAGCACAAGATGAGCCCTTTGGCAAAGCCTTACTGGCACCTCTGCATAAGGACAGATACCACTGAGCATAGACTGAAATAATGGATGAGGAAGTCTCATGTATGCTTGGCTTGAACTACAGTATGCAAATACAGATGGTCACACATGTTAGAGCACTTTACAATTCAAACCCCTATAGACTAGACTGCGGGGCCGTGTAGACAAGCCCTAAATCTGTTCCCCTCTGAAATCAATGGTAAAACTCCCTGCTGGTCTTTCAGTTCCCAATAGACTTGCCTGTCACCCTCCATCATTCCTATCTCATCTCTTCCAATCCATCACCCCATTCCTTCTGTAAAGGGCACCGTTTTTCTCTTCATTGCACAGTAAGACTCTTTTTCTCTTTCACGTATTGCAGCTTTGAAAATATTGGGCCAAATTCTCTGCTGAAGTCACTGAGCTGTACCCAGTTACACCAGCAGAAAATCGGGCACAGTCTTCAGATGTTACAATAGCGGTTGCATTTAAAACCATTTTTCTTTGTTCTTAGCAAACGGAAAAATGTTAAGAATTTGCCAACAAGTCCTAGCAAAGAGCTACAGCCTGAATCAGCCTTTGTTTGGCTTATATGGCTGATTAATTTTTATAACATCAAACATCCTTGGATGCATCCCAATAACCACCGTTCAAACTAGTGTGGTCCTTTCTTAAAACGTTTCTTCCATTCTGAGAGAGACTACTGATTCCGGCAGTATTCCCCAGGTTTAATTATAATCATTCCTAGGTCTTATACAGCACTTTGCACCCACAGCTCTCAAAGTGCTTTACAAAGGAGGTCAGTATCATTATACCCATTTTACAGATGGGGAAACTGAGGCACAGGGCAGTGATGTGACTTGCTCAAGGTCACCCAGCACACTGGTGGCAGAAGCAGAAATAGAGCTCAGGTCTTTTATGTGTAAATTCTATGTCCTATCTGCTGGACCACACTGCTGCCTGATAGGTAACATCTCTCAAACTGGTAACATTTTTCAAACTGGAAAGTGCAGCCACTTAACAGTACAAGCCTTAAACCCTTACTTAAGGCCTGATCCAATTGCCGTAGGATCAGTGGGAGCCTTTCCATTGACTAGCATCATCATCAGCCCAGGCCCACAATGCCAATGCAGGACCAAGCTGGGAAATGTGCTGGAGTGGGGTTTTATATGGAATCAGATTTTCCTTCAGAGATGTCAATATTCTGTACTCACCATGACAGGTAAAACTGTGAGGATCCCCTCCACCCCCCAAGCTGAATATTGTTGCAGTTTGATTTGCAGTCCCACACAAGCTACCCAGTCAGTGATAAACTCTCAGCAGCATTGGTATGTCCAGAGTAACTGCACTGAAATCCGGGCTCCTGAAGGATGTGTTTATGGCCTCTGCTATTTCTATGTTACAACTCTGAAGTGCTACTGTGGCATCTGACAAGGTACCGCCCTCACCACGGTAACTCCAGGCTGCAGCATAGTTGGAAGTGTGTGTATGTTTCCTGCCCCATCTTCTTGGCTTGCTCAGAGGCCACGTTTCCTTTTTGTCCTGCTTTCTTACAGCCCTTTGTTGACTCTTCCGCTTTTATGATCTTGAAGAGGAAAAAGTTGCTTGGATGCTTAAACTTGGCCGCTTGAAAATGTGAGGATAAAAGGAATCCACATGAATGGAGAAATGGGCAAGTTCATAGAATATCAGGGTTGAAAGGGACCTCAGGAGGTCATCTAATCCAACCCCCTGCTCAAAGCAGGACCAATTCCCAACTAAATCATCCCAGCCAGGGCTTTGTCAAGCCTGACCTTAAAAACCTCTAAGGAAGGAGATTCCACCACCTCCCTAGGTAACCCATTCCAGTGCTTCACCACCCTCCTAGTGAAAGTTTTTCCTAATATCCAACCTAAACCTCTCCAACTGCAACTTGAGACCATTACTCCTTGTTCTGTCATCAGGTACCACTGAGAATAGTCTAGATCCATCCTCTTTGGAACCCTCTTTCAGGTAGTTGAAAGCAGCTATCAAATCCCCCCTCACTCTTCTCTTCTGGAGACTAAACAATCCCAGTTCCCTCAGCTTCTCCTCATAAGTCATGTGCTCCAGCCCCCTCATCATTTTTGTTGCCCTCCGTTGGACTCTTTCCAATTTTTCCACATCCTTCTTGTAGTGTGGGGCCCAAAACTGGACACAGTACTCAAGATGAGGCCTCACCAATGTCGAATAGAGGGGAATGATCACGTCCCTCAATCTGCTGGCAATGCCCCTACTGATACAGCCCAAAATGCCGTTAGCCTTCTTGGCAACAATGGCACACTGTCGACTCATATCCAGCTTCTCGTCCACTGTAACCCCTAGGTCCTTTTCTGCAGAACTGCTTCCTAGCCATTCGGTCCCTAGTCTGTAACAGTGCATGGGATTCTTCTGTCCTAAGTGCAGGACTCTGCACTTGTCCTTGTTGAACCTCATCAGGGTTCTTTTGGCCCAATCCTCTAATTTGTCTAGATTCCTCTGTATGCTATCCCTACCCTCTAGTGTATCTACCACTCCTCCCAGTTTAGTGTCATCTGCAAACTTGCTGAGAGTGCAGACCACGCCATCCTCCAGATCATTAATGAAGATACTGAACAAAAATAGCCCCAGGACCGACCCTTGGGGCACTCCGCTTGATACCGGCTGCCAAACAGACATGGAGCCGTTGATCACTATCCGTTGAGCCCAACGATCTAACCAGCTTTCTATCCACCTTATAGTCCATTCATCCAGCCCATACTTCTTTAACTTGCTGGCAAGAATACTGTGGGAGACCGTATCAAAAGCTTTGCTAAAGTCAAGGAATAACACATCCACTGCTTTCCCCTCATCCAGAGTCAGTTATCTCCTCATAAAAGGCAATTAGGTTAGTCAGGCATGACTTGCCCTTGGTGAATCCATGCTGACTGTTCCTGATCACTTTCCTCTCCTCTAAGTGCTTCAGAATTGATTCCTTGAGGACCTGCTCCATGATTTTTCCAGGGACTGAGGTGAGGCTGACTGGCCTGTAGTTCCCCGGATCCTCCTTCTTCCCTTTTTTAAAGATGGGCACTACATTAGCCTTTTTCCAGTCATCCGGGACCTCCCCGATCGCCATGAGTTTTCAAAGATAATGGCCAATGGCTCTGCAATCACATCCGCCAACTCCTTTAGCACCCTCGGATGCAGCGCATCCGGCCCCATGGACTTGTGCTCGTCCAGTTTTTCTAAATAGTCCCGAACCACTTCTTTCTCCACAGAGGGCTGGTCACCTTCTCCCCATACTGTGCTGCCCAGTGCAGTAGTCTGGGAGCTGACCTTGTTTGTGAAGACAGAGGCAAAAAAATAATTGAGTACATTAGCTTTTTCCACATCCTCTGTTACTCGGTTGCCTCCCTCATTCAGTAAGGGGCCCACACTTTCCTTGACTTTCTTCTTGTTGCTAACATACCTGAAGAAACTCTTCTTGTTGTTCTTAACATCTCTTGTTAGCTGCAACTCCAAGTGTGATTTGGCCTTCCTGATTTCACTCCTGCATGCCTGAGCAATATTTTTATACTCCTCCCTGGTCATTTGTCCAATCTTCCACTTCTTGTAAGCTTCTTTTTTGCGTTTAAGGTCAGCAAGGATTTCACTGGTAAGCCAAGCTGGTCGCCTGCCATATTTACTGTTCTTTCTACACATTGGGATGGTTTTTTCCTGCAACCTCAATAAGGATTCTTTAAAATTCAGCCAGCTCTCCTAGACTCTATTCTCCCAGGGGATCCTGCCCATCAGTTCCCTGAAGGAGTCAAAGTCTGCTGTTCTGAAGTCCAGGGTCTGTATTCTGCTGCTCTCCTTTCTTCCTTGTATCAGGAGCCTGAACTCGACCATCTCATAGTCACTGCCTCCCTGGTTCCCATCCACTTTTGCTTCCCTCACTAATTCTTCCCGGTTTGTGAGCAGCAGGTCTAGAAGAGTTACTTCAACTCTCAGTGCTTCTGTTTCCCCTCATGCCCTTTGTCTTCTCTGAGTTTTGTAAGCACTCGGAGGGAGGGACATATAGATGTACAGAGCCTTCCACAACTGGGCCCCTACGTCAGTTAGGCCTCTAGTCAATACTATAATAGAAATAACAGTAACTCTGCAAAATACCAGACTTACGTTATCGAATACCTGCGCTTCTTTACATATCAGTGGATATATATGTGTCTCTGCATTTACATACAGTGCATTTAGAACATGGACAATAAGTTCTCAAGCTTCTATTGAATAATAATAAAATTATAAACTAAAATAATACCAATCAATAGCTCATACGCTTCATGTAAAGAATGAAAGAAACACTCAAGCAGGAATCAAACCGGGCTAGTTTTTCAGGTGGCGTACATCAGCATCAGAGCTGTGCAGATTGCAACCAGCTGAGTACCATATACATTTTCTGCCTGTGTTTTTTCCTGTATCACACTGTTGTCAAAAAAGCTGCAGGGGTGCAACACCTTAGCACAGCCAGTGTGACAGATTGGCACTGAAGTGACTGTGCATTCAGACAAAGGTGAATTTGTGCGTCCAGTCTATTCTTGCAGCAGCCTCCCTATGGAGGAGTGGGGGAACCCACAGGTCATACAATCACTCTCATGCAGTAGGGAGCCTTGCAAGAGCTATCTCTCACCCACACTCAGTGGGGATGACATTTTGGGGGGGTGGGGATTCCTTTTTCCTCTAGCAAAGCTGTAAAAGCTTTCCTTTCCTCTCCAAATGCCGGTTGGAACGCTGGGAATGTGCAGGCACAGGCCTACCAGCTGAAGTGTGGCAGGACCCCTCATGGCAGGAGCCAGGAAATCCCACTCCAAAGTCTCCCCTCTCCTCCTCCCACTGACAACAGTGCCAGCTCCTCAGCTATAGAGGTTCATTTTTCTATAGCATTTTCTTTCAGGAGAGGCAGTGCAGTCTACAGGACTGCACACATGCTTCAGAGTCCTAATACTCTTAAGTTCTGATCCTGCCTCTGACGCTGTCTTGGAGGAGCCCTTTCAACACACTGCCTGAGGTTTCCCCATCTGTGAAATGGGAATATTCTGCCTCATTCATCTATTATACCGTAACAGCTGTGATTCAACTATAGCATTAGGATACAAGCCATTTTTATCTTAACAAGATTGCTGTGTGCTAGTGCCCATTACTGTAGGATGGACTCTCTGCCCTACATCCAGACCCAGTCAGTGTGAATCAGTTTATAAACTCCACTTATGACTCATGTTTAAAAAAAAAAAAAAAAAAAAAAGCCTTTGGAAAACAAACATTATGTTCGCTACTTCTGCTCTTTCTGCTCGCCCCAAAAAATCTGCACTCAGCGAGTATCTGCACATCATCCAGAGCAGACTGTAGAGCATTTCTGTCTTTCTGACCTCAGTATGAGCTGGTATAGGAGATTAATAACAAGTTATTTCTTTCATGACAAGGGATCTTTTGGTTACATGTGTCCAGTTCTCAATGACACTGCTGACACACAGGGGCTGGAAAACACATGGATTTGGCCAGCTAAGAATTGCCCCAGCATTACTGAGCTCTCAGCTGTCACACAGCTGACACCCTGATTCTCTGCAACAACCCCGTTGGGGTTTGGGGGTTCTACACAATGGATACATAAAACAGTGTTTGTACAACACCTGGCACAACAGGGTCCTGTCCATAACAGGATAATGGTGTTTGAGTGGTTTTTCACTGACTCTTGGTTACTTCAGCTAGCACAAGGTTCTCCATTATGGCTGACATTTTCAAAGAGGAGTAAGGGAGCCAGGTGACTGACTCCCACTCAATTTCAAAGGGAATCCCTTTAGCCCTTTCAAAAATCCCCATTTAAAATGCCAACATTTACCCACAGCTGCCACAGAGTGGTATCCGAGACACTGCAGTACTTCTCTGTTCTCACAATGGCGCTCTGTGATGTCTGGGCACACGCTGATTTTAATAGTGATCGCTCTGCACAGGAACGTAGGAGAAACACTTCAGTGTATGCAAATACATTATGGTCTAAATTCTACAATCCCTCACCTACACTGCATATTACTTACGTGTTCCCACTGCCATCCCTGGAACTGCTTATTATGAAAAAGCATTCCACCGTCAGGCCTCAGATAACTGAGCATTCCTAAATTTGTGCAGAACCGAATTTAGAGCCTGATGCTGTAATCCTGGCATGAGACGCCTCCACAACTCCCACTGCCTTCCATGGGAGTTTGAGGAATAAAAGGTGTCCGGGCCCTAGGCCCTTGCCAACAATTTCCAAAAGGTGGGGGTTGGGGGGGTGGGGAGAGGTAAAGTGGAGACAAAGCAAACACTGCATTTGAACCAAGGAAGACATTAAGAAAAATTGAACATCTGAGTCCCAAATGTGCAATATTTAATTTTTTCTCAGCTAGCCCATTGCTGGTAGAAGGAAGAATCAAAGCTTTATACATAATGTATGACTTTCAGAAGGGCAAAAAGAATCAGTTACTGAATTCCTTAGTACAGAAAGCAGAGCCAATGAAACAGCCCATAGCATGGGGCCAATCTACCACGCATGTAATATTGCTGCCTCATGCAGGAACTGACAATTGTTTCCTTTGCATCAAGCAAAATAGAGGTTTTGGGTGAAGTCACTAAAGTTAATGACAAAATGCCCGTTGCCTTCAATGGGACCAGCATTTCACCCTTCATTGCACTAACTAGAGTAAAAGCTGCAGAACGATCAGTGACATGGCTTTATTTATGGAGTGTTACTGGATGTTTACTGAATATCAGTCTATTTAAAATACCACCCCTCTAACTTTACTGGTATGCCATTCTGTTATTTCTGTTTAACACTCTTGCCAAGTACCTTTCTGATACCAAAATGGAGTAATAAGCCTTGCTGTCTCTATACGACCATTGTAGAAATATGAAGTTCATATTCCCGTGTTTCAAGTTTCAGCAGGGCGGATTCAGCATTTCATCATTCCAGAGGAGACAAATGGTTTCCCATGCAGGTTACTAAGTGTGGATCATTCAGATGAGACATTGCAAATCAAGGTTTGGTGTTCGCTCTAGGGACAGTAAATATCCTGTGGCCTTTCTTGTGAGAGTAGGCTTTTTCCCACAAAACTCCTACAAGCACATGCGCACACACAGAAACACAGCTGTGCAGTATCCTGTGTGCCACTTCATGACTGACCTCCATTCCAGAGGACACTACTTCAGTGTTGCTGGATTAGGTAATTTTTTATTTATTAAACATATTTCTAAGATGCCCATTGCTACAGTACCTGGGCACCCTTCATACTACCCGTAACTGAGGAAGAACATTTCCCCCAGCTAGGGAAGAGAGCTTTTCATTACTTCATCTAAACTGCTTTCTGACAGGACACACTCAATCTGATTTATTTCAACTCAATGAGACTTTGCAGGCCTGACAACCTAGACAAATGTTACAAAAAGGTCCTAACAGATCTGTCAGTAGTTAATTCCACAGTGGATGGATCACTTGATAATTACTTGTTCTGTTCATTCCCTCTGAAGCACCTGGCATTGGCCACTGTCAGAAGACAGGATACTGCGCTGGATGGACCTTTGGTCTGACCCAGTGTGGCTGTTCTTATGTTCATAGGTATGTTCGCAG
This sequence comes from Terrapene triunguis, assembly GCF_002925995.2. NCBI lineage: Eukaryota > Metazoa > Chordata > Testudines > Emydidae > Terrapene > Terrapene triunguis. The sequence continues at coordinate 776,010 of NW_020697743.1, read as the reverse complement.
CCAAGTGCCCTCTGCTGAAGAGCACGCTGATTCCAGATGTCCAGAGTTCAACCTGCACTAAAAGCCGAAGTGTCTTCCTTAATTTCAAATGCTGCGACTTTACAGAAGACCTTTGAATTGCCCCTAGAAATGAACTTGGCAACAGCCTCAGAATCGTGTGCTGTTGTTAGCCAGCCCTCCTTAGAAAGTGCCCTGCAGCATTCTACGTTAGCTGCAGCTTCTGGGGAGCCCTAAATCAAGCCAGTTGAGCATATCACATTGCTCTAAGCTGAAGGTGTGAAGGCATGGACAACCGTTGCTAGATCCGCAGCTAGGAGGAAAGAATGCAATACCCTGGCCAGCTGTGCGTGAAAAACATCTTTCTGGTCTCTCCTGCTCTCTAGGAACCGGGCTGAGGACAGTAAGACTGAGAAAATGCCACATCTTAACACAGCTGAGGGCAAGGTAACAAGCCCTGCTGCTTCAGCAAAATATTTTTCCTTGCCAACTGACATCACTTCTGTCTGATGCTGATGGAACCTAATTCTGCTACTGGCATTTTTATCTAGGTTCCTACGTTGGCTACAAAGTGGGTATCAGGCCAACAGTTTTGTCTGGGCTTGGTAAGTAGATCAAAGAGCTGGGTGTCACCAGTTTAGCTTTGTGATTGGCTTGTTACATGTGCCCTTTAAACCTTTGCCTTTTAGCTGCTGGGAGGGTGTTTTGTTCCCTTTGCAAACTGATACTTGTTTAGGGGAAAATCCTTGTTTTGCTCTGTTTAACTCTGAGAGAAGGTCTAAATGAACACTCTGGCAGCTAACTCTATCTCTCCCACGCCAGGATACGGCATTTCTGCTGAGAATGTTTACTCTGTAATTCAAGGTGGTAGGTCAACAGAAGAGGGGTGAAATGATTTGATGGGCTTTGGGAGCCTTGCTAACTTTGTTCTGAGAATAGAGAAGAAAGCCAGAGTCTCTTCCCCCTCTTCCAGGAACTTTGTGCTGCTCCGGCAGTGGAACTCAGTCCTCATTGTCTAGCTGAGAATTCCCCCTTGCAGGGAAGCTCTGGGATATGGCATAAAGTGGCATGGCTGCTTCCTATGTCAATTGCCCCCAACACCACTGGAGTAGGAAGCGGTACATTGTGGGGGACGAGTGTTATAAGTGGGAAGGAGTAGGGCAAAGTGCATCAAAATGTCACCAATTCTAAGCTCCTGCGTGGTTCCTGCTGGCGTGAGTTAGACAAGCCTAGGGGAGCTAGCTTACAATAATGGGACCAGGCTGACACAAATGCACCATGAGAATCAGGGAAGTGTAACTTGCTGTCCAGTGTTGAGAGGAACTCAGTATCTGGGCGGAGGATCTCTACAATACAATCCATGCAACATCTGCTGTTCCTTTTCTCATTTTCAGTTTTAAAATAAACAATCTCTGACTAAACCCATTCTATCCACTTCTGTAGCAGACCCATGTAGAATTTATATCACTGACTGTTTTGTGCACCTGACTGTGGGCCCAATCGAAAGCCTAGGAAGTCAATGGGAGTCTTTCCCTTGAGTGCAGTACACCCCAGATCAGGCCTTATGTGTAATTTTGCATTCTCTTTCCTGCAGCTAAGTGATGATCAAAGTATTTTTTTAAATCCTGAATTTTAATTGGTTTAACAAATCACTTCCATTTCCAACATTCTACAGTGCGTCATGGTCTTCCTGAGTTTTGATTAGCTGAAGGCATGCAGAACCTTTAACACTTAAGCAAAAATACTACAACTTCCTTTAAAACATGTCAAATAAAGAAAATCAACATGAATGTTTTCATTAACACTTGGGGGGGAAGAAGTATTGTGGAATAAGTTCTATGTCCCTCTCTGTGAGCTTTGGCTAGATCACAGGATTCCACTGTGTATTTTCCTTGTATATCTTCTGCTATATCTTGCATTAACACCATCCTTGGCTCATTAGCGCTAACCTTTGATTTGACGAGCAGGCAGTTCTGTTTACCTGAGGACAAACTTGTCTAAGCCCTTTAAGTGACATCAGCTGAGTGAAGTCCATTTTTATGCCCAAAGTCAAGCTGCCTGAATCCCCTGTTTTACAGGGCTTATCTTCCCCTCTCTAATCAATGTGAACCAGACACCACTGGCAAATCCAGGCTGCCTGGACTAAGACAAACCCTTAATATTCCCAGCTGGGAAAACATCATCACAGTTTTCAAACTTGGGTTCATAAAATTAGACACCTGAAGCCATATTCATGTACCTAAAGAGTCTGCCTGATTTTCGGGAGCAACACTGAATGAGACAGGGTCCTGCAAAAAAAAAAAAAATAGTATGTGATTGTGTAGTTAAAGTCTAATGCAAATGCACAAGGCAGCTGAATTAGGGTTGCATAGGTCTGTAGTTCTCAAAGGGGTACGGATACCCCTGGGGGTATGCAGAGGTCTTCCAGGGGGTATATCAACTCATCTAGATATTTGCCTAGTTTTACAACAGGCTACATAAAAAGCACTAGCAAAGTCAGTACAAACTAAAATTTCATACAGAAAATGACTTGTTTATACTGCTCTATATACTATACACTGAAATGTAGGTACACCATTTATATTCCAGTTGATTTATTTTATAATTATATGGTAAAAATGAGAGAAGCCATTTGTCAGTAATAGCGTGCTGTGACACTTTTGTACTTTTATGTCTGATTTTGTAAGCAAGTAGTTTTTAAGTGAGATGAAAATTGGGGGGTACACCAGACAAATCAGACTCCTGCCAGGGGCACAGTCATCTGGAAAGGTTGAGAGTCACTGGCATAGGAAACCTTAATACTGCCATTTCCTAACTTCTGAGTGCTTGACTTTGCAACCTTCATGTTCCTTTAACATTTGGGTTTGTGTCTGTGTGTTATTAATATAGGTTGCTAAAATGTAATCAAAACTAGTTCATCAGTCAGAAACGGAGCTTAGATACAATGCTGGAAAATGCTATACATCGATCACTTGATAGACAGGAATGTGAACTTCACCATGGTCTCCGTTACATCAGTTACTCCAAATCCTGGGATCCTTCTTGGATACTATTTGCTTAATTATTACATTATAAAATGTATCACAGGCAAGTCAGTAATTCAAAAATCAAATTAATCATCTCCAAATCATGCTAATGGTATTATATGAATAACACAGGTTGGGTTAGTAAGCAGCCAATCAAGAAACACTCCTCCCAGAGCCTGGAAAGTATTTTTTATGCAACATGTACTTATATTTGTCAGTAGAGTTATTTCAGCACCAGGCTCCACACGCTGATTCACTAAGGTCTATATGTTATCATCGGTCAGTCTGAAGACTCTGTCATACTGTATCTTTCAAATAGCTGGTTGTTGACTGGAATGGCTGTATTTACCATTTCAGCATATCACTACTGAGAGCGCCTCAAGTGCAGAATTAAAATGACAGGCACAATTTTATCATCAACATGCTAAGAGCTAGAATTCCCCTCCGTGCACCTGCACAAGACTCTGCTTAGGTCTTACCATAAAACTATCTCATCTCCCATGAGGACCATGCTTAATGGGCCTGCTGCCAGAATTGGAAGGAAGGCAAGATCCAGATAATTATCAGCACCTGTCACGGATGGCAGGACACTCATCTGTGAGAGCCTAAGACACCCTTCATGTTAGTCGATAAACAGACTAATGTGCCACCCTAGAAGCTCTGCTCATAGATTTTTGAGGCCAGAAGAGACAGCTAGCATCATCTAGTCTGATCTCCTTTATAATGTGGGCTATTGCACTCAGCAATTCCAGCAGTGGAAGGAATTATTCTTCTCTCCTATGTGAGTGAGTGCTACTGGGCCCAGTAATTTGTGGTTGAATTAAAGCATATCTTTTAGAAAGACATCTCATCTCAATTTAGAACTGCATTTTCTAAACTGACTTTGGGTGCCCAACTTGAGACCACATAAAGGGGCCTGATTCTCAGAGAGTGAGTGGCGGTACTCAGCACTTTCAGGAAATCAGGCCCTGATAAGGTATATCAAGATGGCACCTAAAAAGTGCTCCAAATAATAAATTTACCATGTTCCTTGACTAGCTGTTCTAATGATTAGTGATCTTGAGGGTTGGAAAGTTGCATTTTATTTCCAATTTGAACATTCAATTTGAACTTCCAGCCATTCGCTCTTGTCATGCCTTTGTTCCACGCCCTTTTATTACTGAAAATGATTTACATCAGGAAATCAGCATAACGAAACCAAGGTTAGAGAGATTATTCTTCATGCCAAAAGAATTGATCAGACATGTCATTTCAAAGTTCTCAGCAGTAGCTTATCCATTGGATCCTTTTTGCTTTGTATCTCTGGTTGGTTCTAACCAGGGGAGGAAGGATATATAGTAAGGTAGAGGACTGGCAGCTTAGAGCCCTGGTTTCTTTTCCTGGTGTTGACAAAAACTTCCTGTGTGACCTTGCACCAGTCACTTAAGCACAAATGTTAAAAAGTGGACTCCAATTTTAAGTGTCATATTTTGGGTGCCCCTTTAAATTTGCGCTTTAACCTCCAAGCCCCTGGCGATGATAATTGCTTATTTCACTTTCTTTGGAAAGTGCTTTGAGTTCCTCAGATGGTGCCTGATCCAAAGCTTGCTGAAGTCAATGGAAAGATTCCCACTGCCTTCAATCAGCCCTGGAGCTGACCTGTGTAAGGTACCTCTAGAGAGAAAATCTGTGTTCAGTTCCCAGCGCTGCCACAGATGCCTTGTGTGACCTCAAGCAAATCATTTACTCCCTCTCCATTTCAGTCCCCGGTAATAATCCTTTCTCCCACCCTTCACCTGTCTTGTCTCTTCAGAGTATAAGTATTCTAGGGCAGGGACTACCTCTCACTACCTGCATGTACAGCACCTAGTACACGGAGGCCTTGATCTCTTTTGGCGACTCTAGGCACTACTGTAATAGAGAGAAATAACTGTAACTTAAAGGTTTGTGGAGCCCCCTTTAGATTATTCACCAACCCCTGTCTCTTCCTCCATCATATCCTCATCTGACAGAAAAAGGCTTTCCTATTTGGTCTTAGGCTGGAGTTTTGGACTGTATTTAAAGGAAGTGCAACCGGTGGAGACATTTCATTGCAAATGAGCAAAGAGAATCATAAATCATAGAATATCAGGGTTGGAAGGGACCTCAGGAGGTCATCTAGTCCAACCCCCTGCTCAAAGCAGGACCAATCCCCAGCTAAATAATCCCAGCCAAGGCTTCGTCAAGCCTGACCTTAAACCTCTAAGGAAGGAGATTCCACCACCTCCCTAGGTAACCCATTCCAGTGCTTCACCACCCTCCTAGTGAAAGTTTTTCCTAATATCCAACCTAAACCTCCCCCACTGCAACTTGAGACCATTACTCCTTGTTCTGTCATCCGGTACCACTGAAAACAGTCTAAATCCATCCTCTTTGGAACCCCCTTTCAGGTAGTTGAAAGCAGCTATCAAATCCCCCCTCATTCTTCTCTTCTGGAGACTAAACAATCCCAGTTCCCTCAGCTTCTCCTCATAAGTCATGTGCTCCAGCCCCCTAATCATTTTTGTTGCCCTCCGCTGGACTCTTTCCAATTTTTCCACATCCTTCTTGTGCTGTGGGGCCCAAAACTGGACACAGTACTCAAGATGAGGCCTCACCAATGCCGAATAGAGGGGAATGATCACGTCCCTCGATCTGCTGGCAATGCCCCTTTGTGACGGGGCAGCCCCGCCCCGCACTAGCCCCAGCGATGTCAGACCAGTAGCTCTGACAGAGGAAGTCCCGCCCCGTTCGTACTGGGCATGCTCCAGATGCTCACTGAGTATAAAAGGAGGGAACTCAGCTCAGTCAGGGCTGGCGGCCGCAGGGGAAGGACCTAACTGGGGAGCTCCTGCAGAGGACCAGCCGCCGCTCTTGAAGCCGCCAGGAACAGAGGCTTCTACAGGCCGGCACGAACCCCTACTGCGGGAGGAACCAGAGGAGGCGATGGATCCGGAGAATCACGGAGAACCCTGGGATCCGTGGGAGACCCCAACTCCCCAGCCGGTAGGGAGCGACCCGGGGGAGGTGACGGACTGGTACCTTGACCCCGGTAAGCCTCAGCGTGTTTCGGTAGGACCCCCTCGCTGAGCCAGTAGTAAGGTCCTACGGCCCTGCAACCAGGGGCGCTTGTAGGGACTCTGGCCCTTAGGCCGTGCTGCCCTGCAACCAGGGGC
>NW_020697743.1:746504-769804 GCF_002925995.2 Terrapene triunguis | reverse complement strand
TTGTAGGGACTCTGGCCCTTAGGCCGTGCTGCCCTGCAACCAGGGGCGCTTGTAGGGACTCTGGCCCTTAGGCTGTGCTGCCCTGTAAGGAGGGGCGTAAACCCTCACACCCTACTTATACAGCCCAAAATGCTGTTAGCCTTCTTGGCAACAAGGGCATACTGTTGACTCATATCCAGCTTCTCGTCCACTGTAACCCCTAGGTCCTTTTCTGCAGAACTGCTGCCTAGCCATTCGGTCCCTAGTCTGTAGCAGTGCATGGGATTCTTCCGTCCTAAATGCAGGATTCTGCACTTGTCCTTGTTGAACCTCATCAGGTTTCTTTTGGCCCAATCCTCTAATTTGTCTAGGCCCCTCTGTATCCTATCCCTACCCTCCAGCGTATCTACCACTCCTCCCAGTTTAGTGTCATCTGCATACTTGTTGAGGGTGCAATCCACGCCATCCTCCAGATCATTAATGAAGATATTGAATAAAACTGGCCCCAGGACCGACCCTTGGGGCACTCCGCTTGGTACCGGCTGCCAACTAGACATGGAGCTATTGATCACTACCCATGGAGCCCGACGATCTAGCCAGCTTTCTATCCACCTTATAGTCCATTCATCTAGCCCATACTTCTTTAACTTGCTGGCAAGAATACTGTGGGAGACCATATCAAAAGCTTTGCTAAAGTCAAGGAATAACACATCCACTGCTTTCCCCTCATCCACAGAGCCAGTTATCTCCTCGTAGAAGGCAATTAGGTTAGTCAGGCATTGAGTACATTAGCTTTTTCCACATCCTCTGTCACTAGGTTGCCTCCCTCATTTAGTAAGGGGTCCACACTTTCCTTGACCGTCTTCTTGTTGCTAACATACCTGAAGAAACGCTTCTTGTTACTCTTAACATCTCTTGCTAGCTGCAACTCCAAGTGTGATTTGGCCTTCCTGATTTCACTCCTGCATGCCTGAGCAATATTTTTATACTCCTCCCTGATCATTTGTCCAATCTTCCACTTCTTGTCAGTTTCTTTTTTGTGTTTGAGATCAGCAAGGATTTCACTGTTAAGCCAAGCTGGTCACCTGCCATATTTATTATTTTTTCTACACATCGGGATGGTTTGTTCCTGCAACCTCAATAAGGATTCTTTAAAATTCAGCCAGCTCTCCTGGACTCCTTTCCCCCTCATGTTATTCTCCCAGGGGATCCTGCCCATCAGTTCCCTGAGGGAGTCAAAGTCTGATTTGATGTTTGGTGCTGATTCACAACTGCATCAATTTAGCGGCAGGTTGACCTCCACACCTTTTGCTGAAAGACTCATGCCAGGCGTGCTGATTGCTGGTGCCAGAGGGCAGGTAATTTTGTGACAGGGAAGAAGGCTATGGGGGAGAGCACTGAATTCCCAGAATACCCTTCAATTTTTCTTCTTGTTACACAGAGCGGTTTATATAAAGTGGAAGCAGATTAATGGTGTTCTCTAGCTAGTGTGATGACTGCCAAGAATGAAAACCAAGGTTTAGAAACAGCCAGTGTTAGAACCTGCAGGGCTGAAAGCTGGGTTCAGGGGGGTTCTGGGCCACTGACACTTCCGCATCATGACGGGAGGCTTAGGCTGGGCTCCCATGGGAGGACCTTGTGAGGCTGGGATTGGCAGGAAGTCCTTCCCAGCAGGATCAGAGTGGCAGCCCCTCACAGCCACCTGATTGGCTGATACCAGTATATAAACCAGGAAGCCATGAAGGGGAGCTGTCTGATCAAGAACAGACAGCCTGTCTGTCTCTGCTTGTGATAGACTCTAGACTCTGGCTTCCGACCCTGGTTTGTCCTCAGTTTTGCTATTCAATTGCTGTCTGTAATGTGGTGCCTGTCCCCAATCTCCTGGTAACCTGACTCTGCCTGCCTCCTGATGCCTGACTCTCAATTCGCCCTAAGGCACTTTTCAGACTCTGACCCCAGTACCTGACTCAGCCTGACTCCTGCTATGACCACTAGATCTGACTGCCCTTGTCCCTGTCATGACAGTTTGCTCAGACTATCTGCATCCCCCTCAATCCCTCCAACCCCTCCACAGATGATAGAAGGGGTGGGCTGCCCTCCAAGCAGCAGCTCCCTGAGGTCACCTGTCTGCAGGCGGGGAACCATGCTACACAGGGTGGCACAGGCCCTGCACAAACAAATAGACCAGTTGCAGGCTCAGATGGCCAATGCCCAGGTTTCCTGAACCAATGCCGGCTGCTCTTCCTGCTCCACCCCCTAGTGTACCCCACAGACCAGACTGAGGTGGGGCTAGTACTCAGCCTGCTCTCCAGCGATGCGTTCAGTTGGGTCTCCCCCACTGTTGGAGCAGAGCAGCCCTGTGCTCTCCAACTGGGATGCCTTCAAGACAATCTTCAATGACCCACACTGCATCCACCCCGGCAGAGGCTGCCTTCTGGAAGCTTTGCCAGGGGCAAGAGCCAGCCACCTCCTATGCCGCACATTTCCAATGGCTCGTGGCTGATCTTGAATGTAATGAAGCAGCCCAACTTTACCCATTCCAGTGCGGTCTCAATGTTTAGCTAAAAGACGAACTAGCCTGCGTCAAAAACCCCACCCATCTAGCCACACTTACTGACCTTGCCCTGTGCACTGACTCTTGTCTTCATGAACGGAAGGAGGAAAGGAAAGTTGGCTCAACATCCCCATGCCCACCGTCCACATTGAGACCTGTACAACTGAGTCCTGAACCCATGCAGGTCAACCTCGGTCACTGACGTCCGAACCCGGAGGAGAGAACATGACCACGACAGCTGAACCTAGGCCTTTACTGCAAGGGACCAGGACATGCCTCCGGCCCAGCTCAGAAGAACTCGGGAAACAGATCAGACCAGCCCCAGTAGGGGGGTACAGTCCAGACTCCTAGGAAATATACTGCTGCATACACGAAGAACCAGACAATGACACTGATGGACTGTCCTACAGGAGCTATTTTCTGCAAGGTCCATACCTCTTACTTGGTCACCAGATGGCAAGCAAAGTATGCACACTCCCAGCCGCCACTAACAAGCATTGTGCACATTTTAAGGATGAACTGGCCAGATGAATCACAACAAAACAGTACAATGTCAAACTGCAGCTGTTAGTGAAGAGTATCTTTCTCAACATAGTGTACTTGAAAAAGAATTGCATCGTATCTCTTACAATGCCCTTCACATGCAGGCTTCCAACAGCTGCACTTAACTATTTTGTACCTTGTATATTTTCTGTTGTACAAATATACACTAACAGTGACGTGCGTACTTAACTTTAAGCATGTGACTAGTCTCATCCCATTGAAGTCAATGGGACCACTTGTGCTTTAACTTTACATATGTGCTTCAGTGCTTTGCTGGATAGAGATATTACTGTAGGTACTACTGGTTATAATAATTGAACTTCTACTACAGAAGTTTCTTCATAGTTTATTGGTGGTGGGTGAATATTTTCAAAAGGATTCAGAGACTCTGGGTGTTTCAGGAAAACTCTTTGGTCTAGATCAGGGGTTCTCAAACTGGGGGTTGGGACCCCTCAGGGGGTCACGAGGTTATTACATGGGGGGTCACGAGATGTCAGCCTCCACCCCAAACCCCACTTTGCCTCCAGCATTTATAATGGTGTAAAATATGTAAAGAAGTGTTTTTAATTTAAAAGGGAGGATGCACACAGAGGCTTGCTATGTGAAAGGGGTCATGATTGCAACAATTTGAGAACGACTGGGCTAGATATTGCAGAAGAATAGGTTCTGCCATAAGATTCCCATTATTTCCTTTGGCCAGATCAGATAATCTTTAGGAAAGGCCTCTCTCTTAGGTCTTCAGTGTTACTTCTTCAGGTGTAGGATAAGTCAAAATGGACAAATGGAAATATTTCAGCATACAACACATAATTAGCTGGTAGAACTTAATGCCACAGGCTATTGAGGCTACAGACTTAGGAGGATTCAAATGTCCAAAGACATTTAGATGTAGAACAAGAATTTCCAGAGTTGTTATATGAAATACTTTAAAAGTGGTGGAAGGCTATAAGCAGTCATGCTTCAGAACTGAATTTTCTGAAGGAACAGTCTTCCATTTGGAAATCCTGATTCAACAAAATAAAAATGTAGCAATTTTGTCAAAGTTTTCAACAGGAAATGACCAACTTTTCATTTTGATACGGCCAAAATGTTTTGTTTGGACTTTATCATATTGACTTATGTTATGTCATATTATAATATACAAGTAAAAATTAAAAATTTCAGGATATTTTGTTTCATGAAAAATTCCAACATTGACTTCATCCTGATTTGGGACTAAATGAAATTTCAAAAGCTACCTGCATGAAATATTATTCTCTCTTGGTTTGACAAAACTGGAAAGCAACTTTATTTTTTGTTTGTTTGATAATAAAAGGAAACCGCTTACGCAAATAAATCATGATCATCATCTTATGTGGCATCCCCATTACTGGAGGTTTGCAACCATGGCAGCCCACTCTGTATGCTCCTCTGCTGACATTTTACAAACTTGTCTCACTCCTCCTCTCTTGATCTCTGTTAGTTCTGGATTTTCATCTCCCACTATAGTCTCCTTCTGATTTCAGTATAATTGTTTTATTACTTGGAGTTCATATCCATCAATCCCTACAGTTTATAATATGTTGAGCAATTTCAGGTGGTAGTGCTTGTCAAATGCTTTTTGGAAGTCAATAAAACACAAGTATACTGTTTTCTCTATTTCAACTGATCTTTGTAATATAAACTTCAAGTTCACAATGGTGATTATCATGCCCTTTCCACATTTGAAGCTGTATTGTTGTTTGCTTATTTCCTTATCAATCCTTCCTTGTATTTGGTCTTGAACACCTTGCAAAAGTATCTTAGAGGCATGGGATAGTAGGTTGTTTGTTTGTATTCTAGACAATCCATAGTGTTGTTCTTTTTGGAGATTTGGAAACACAATGAACTTTGTAAAGTCTTCTGGTAATTCTCCTGGCTCAAACGGATTCTTCATTACCTCTCACAGGGCTTTCAAGCCTTTGTCCCCTATTTTTTTGAACAATTCAGTTGGTATTTCATCACAACCCAGTGCTTCTCCATTCAAAAGTCTTTTTATTGCTGCCATGATTCTTCATCCATAATTGGTGGGCTTACTTGATTAATCGCTAGTTGAGGTTTTTCAGGCCTAATACTACTTGGTATATTCTTGTCATCGCTTATTCTTGTCTTTAGGGTCTGTCAAATATTGTCCATTTTTGTCCTTAATGGTTACCTTTCTTCTGTAATTTATGGCACTTACCTTTTGATACATCTCAGGCTACGTCTTCACTACGGGGGGAGTCGATTTAAGATACGCAAATTCAGCTACGCGAATAGCGTAGCTGAATTCGACGTATCGCAGCCGACTTACCCCGCTGTAGGGACGGTGGCAAAATTGACCTCTGCGGCTTCCCGTCGACGGCGCTTACTCCCACCTTCGCTGGTGGAGTAAGAGCGTCGATTCAGGAATCGATTGTCGCGTCCCGACGGGACGCGATAAATCGATCCCCGAGAGGTCGATTTCTACCCGCCGATTCAGGCGGGTAGTGTAGACCTAGCTTCACTTTGTTTGTTTGCTTTATCCAATTGCTTTGCATTTCTGATCCAGCCATTCATTCAGACTTTACTAATCTGCATTTATTCTTTATCATTTTTAGTCTTCAGTATTCCTTTTTTTCTGTTTTTGATCTTTGTGCTTTTACTTTCCTTCTTTTGTCCATCCCAGCAGTGATTACATCTGTTATCGATGGGACTTTCTTAGCTATTAACTTCTTCACTACATATTTATCTGCAGCTTCTTTGATAGCATCTTTCAGACATTCCCAAGTGACTTGATCTTTGTTGTCATTAACTATCTGCATCACCTCTTCTTGGTAGTGACTTTGTATCTCATGATTCAGAGCTCCAAGGTTCCATCCTAGATAGTGTTTGGTTTTCTGTAACTTTTTCAGTTTGATATTTGGTCTCATTAAAACCAATCTATGATCTGATCCACAATCTGCACTTGGCATTACCTTAACCTTCCTAACACTATTTCTGTATCTACCATTAATCGTGATAAAATCAAGCTGGTTTTTATACATCCCTCTTAGTGACTCTCATGTACCTCTTGCACTTTGTGTTCAGAATAAGCACTGCTGACAATGAAGTCATGTTTCTTGCACAATTCTACACTGAAGATAGCTCAGTGGTTTGAGCATTGGCCTGTTAAACCCAGGGTTGTGAGTTCAGTCCTTGAGGGGGCCATTTAGGGATCAGGGCAAAAATTGGGGATTGGTCCTGCTTTGAGCAGGGGGTTGGACTAGATGACCTCCTGCGGGCCCTTCCAACCTGATATTCTATGAATCTTTCTCCTCTATCATTTGTTTCACCAATGCCAAATGGGCCAACTGCTCCAGATATTCTGTCCTTTCATGATAGGTGTCAGAAGAAAGAAAAATTTTCTATCTGCCAGTCAATAATCAACTATTGTTACAGCAGTATTTTTTGAGTTACAAGGACACAAATGTGTGCTACCGCAGAACTCCTTCTGTGTGAAACTCCTCACATGTTTGCACTTTTAATGGTTACATTTTATTTATGAATTAAGGGGAAATTTTCTAAAGTACCTAAGAGGTTTAAGAGCACAAATCTCACTGTAATTCAATGAGACTTGTGCTCCCAAATCTGCTAGGCACCTTTTAAAAAAAACCCTCCCCATATATTAGTTACATACAAAGAACATTTTTCAATTAGCAATTTAAAAAAAAACACTTTTGAGATAAGGTCAACTTTTAGCCTCAAGTAAGGTTGGATATGCAGAATTAAAAAGCCATTGCAGGGTGCTTGTGTGTTAGGCCTAGCATTTTGTTATAGTAGAAATAAAAAGTTTTTTGGTGGGATGCACCTTCATATTAAGGAAGGTCTGATGCTAAGCTACTGTGTAAGAAGCAATGGAAGTATAAACACATCTTTGGCTTAGGAAAGGTGAAACTGAAAACGTGAGTTTCCCCCATCACCTTCATCTTCGTAAGTAAAGTGATTTTATTAACATGTGATGGTTTTTCTGAGAAGATACTTTTGCGTCAAGTTACTAGTTCTATAAAAACAATCCAGCACGGCGAGAGAGGGAGAGCTCTTTTAACACTGAAGTTCCTGTTGATTTTCCCAAGATTGGAAATGAAAACTACACAACGCCAGAGGGCTTCCCACCCCCAATAATTTGAAAGAAGAGTTATTTATTGAGCGCAAGATGATATGTTAACAGGTGTGACCCTGAAAACAGACGTGAGACGCTCTTGACTACTGAATGTATTGGAAGCAGTTTTTTCTTACTGTTTACGGTTCTCTTATTTAAAAAGAAAAGAAACATAAAATGAAATAAACTGTGCACACAGCCAGTCTGTGCTAAAACTTCCCATTTTTTTTATTACCACTCCTTCCCTGCCCATTTGTATGGCTGGCCATCCGTTATGTTGTATCTTTTAGACTGTAGGTGCTTTGGGGCAGGGAACATTGTTTACAATGAAGGAGATTTTCAAAGTTACTGAACAGAGATCGGTGCCCAGTGGAACATCAGTAGAACTTATGCCTCTAATTCCCTTAGGCGCTTCTGAAACTTCCCCCTATATATGCTTGTACAGAACTTAGCACAACGTAGCCCTGGACTGGTTGGCCTCTGCGCACTATTGTAATATACATTTTCAATAATAACTAGGAAATTAAAGCAAAAATGGCTACGAAACGGAAAGCAGCAAGACACACAAAATAATGCGCCATTGTCATACGGGTGGTGGAGGCAGCTTGCATCTGGCACAGCTTCTTTTCTCTGTAGTGCACATTGAAATGGAGAGGCAGCTGTCCTGCTGCAGAGGCAGCTGTCATTTCGTGCTCAGAGGCAGCCTGCTACAGAGAGAGAGAGAGACACACAGTTTGTACTCACTTGTGCAGAATTTCCTTGTGCTCTTTCTGGATTTTGCAGCCTTATTAATCTAAACCAGGGGTCAATCTGCCTGAAAGTGGTGGTGCTTTGTGTATGGAAATATGTAGCAGGACATATGCTGGTCCTCCCACCACACATCTATGCCTACTAACGCCAATCCATAAAAATACAAATCCTTTATCAAGGCTCCCTGTGGCTGGATTTTCTGTTGACTGCAGTCATGCTTGAGCAGGCGGGGACTTCCTCTCACAGTAAAGTGACGTCATGGTGCTAAAGCTCCTCAGTGGAGTTCATTGAGACCCTTTTGTGCAGACAAGTAACAGCAAGTTCAGATGAGCAGCTCGGGAGGTGACGCTCAAGGTCAGTGTTGCTTCCTGAAGCAGCGTACGCACGCCCCAAAGAGGCAGTTTCAACATGTGGGCGTCAGATGAAATCTGAAGCATACAGTGGATTATGGACTCCCACGTTGTTAGCTTTACAAATCTGGGTTTGCAAACAGTTTGGATAACTGGGTGACCCAAATGCGAGGCCAGCTGTTCCCAGGCTTCACTTTCAGTTCCTTCCTCCTACTTTCTCCTTTAAAAAAAAAAAAAATTAGTGCAAAATCCCTTGATGCCTGTCTCAATTGCAATTGTTTTGCTTGATAAAATGTGAGGTGTGCTGCTCAATAGCAAACAAGTGACTAAATGATAATTGCCTTGATTGCGTGAAAAGCACACAGAGACTTCTTCTTGACAGAGCCTTGGAGTTCCATTGTCCAATGGACAGGATGGTGGTATGGATAGCACATGCTAGGAGCATGTCAAGATGGGGTGGATACACTGTTTGATAAGTTTAAAGAAGGAGGATCTCTTAGTTTGCTCACCCCAAAATCCTGCTGGGGCCTGCCATCCACGCAGTACGCCTCCTTCCTAAACCAGCATGAATTTTTTGGTTCAGCCATTGTTATTGACACGGGTCTAGTTCTGACTCAATGCCAGAAAATAATGAAAACTCAACTTGATTGGCTTTCTGCTTCTGTGGTCATCTATCCTCCTCTTTATCCACTTCCCACTTTATGAACACTTTGCCTCCTGTTTGCTTTGATCCTCATCCATTGTCTTCCCACTGCCCTGTGTTTCCCTGCCTCACAGGTTATCTCACTGATGCCACCTAAACAAAGGGCCATCTAAGCACTCAGTGTTTCCACAACAACAAAAGGTAGGCTTGCATGCTTCAGTTCACCAGGAAAGAAGGAAAGAGCCATCAATCTTGCTGGATACTGGAGAGGTCAGAGTGCTTAGTCAGCTGTCCAATCAATTATCCACTTGAACAGACCATGAGTTTTAGAAAGAGGACTATATGCTATTCTTTCTGACATCAGGGCTGCAGGTATTTACAACAGATTTAAGGGACTTGGGGAGACCAATGCAACCATGTAGAAAGCACCTTGAAAGCAAAGCAAGTCTCGTTCTAATGGTCAAATGTGGGAAATATTTTGGAGGTTCAACAAACTTAGAAAAACCAAACTACCTTAAAATCCACCACACGCCATCATGCCCATTTGCTCAACATGTTCCTCAGTTTCCTTATCAATCATCCTACAGCCTCATGCCAGATCCATTAGAAAGAGACGTATCATTTGAAACGCTGTAGTGATAGTTTGCCACTTGCATCTGTAAAAACCGAGCACTATTCTTATCAAAGCTGATTCTCGTTCACACTAAGACCAATTTACACCATTCTAGTATTAATGTAAATGTAATTAATGCCCACTTTAAGGCTTCCTTACACTGCCAGTGCCACGTAAGTTGGTTTGAGTGTACATGAGAATCAGGCCGAATGTGTCACTGGGTCTAAGTGTTAATGCCACACCTCCCCACTGTATCTAAGGGCTGGTCCACACTAACCCCCCACTTCGAACTAAGATACGCAACTTCAGCTACGTGAATAACGTAGCTGAAGTCGAAGTACCTTAGTTCGAACTACAAGGTACTTACCGCGGGTCCACACGCGGCAGGCAGGCTCCCCCGTCGACTCTGCGTACTCCTCTCGCCGAGCAGGAGTACCGGCGTCGACGGCGAGCACTTCCGGGATCGATCCAGGATCGATTTATCACGTCTAGACAAGACGCGATAAATCGATCCCAGAAGATCGATTGCTTACCGCCGGACCCGGAGGTAAGTATAGACGTATCCTCAGTGACCAAAATTTGATTAAGCAACAGATTGTAAAATTAAAAAAAAATCACAAAAAATGCCGAACAGAGGTGCTGTGAGGATGAATTCGTTACTATTTGAAAGGCTGAACGGTGCTATACAGCTGCTTATTCTAGTCTATCGTGACCAAGCACTTGCCTTAACCCATCATTTTACATTACAGCATAGTCATAACAGTGAATATTAGCGGGGGGAATCAACAGAAGGCTTTCAAGAAATCAAACTGCTCATGAAGGTTAGAGTTTATCTGTTAAATAAAAAGCACACAGAACAAGGAATTTGCATGGCCAACCACCTTACAGAAGCCAGTGCAGATAGCTAATAAATAATGCTGTCTAACTTGGAGTCTGAGTCCAAGTTGTGTGATCTCAGACTCAATATTGATATATTAGATTTACTGCTTTCCTTAGAGCCATAAATGAGTCACATGTTGCAGTGAAAGAGAGCTGGCCTCGCCCACGGAAGGCCAGCTGTGTGGAAGCTCTGGTACCTTTTAGAAGCTTGGTTCTCAGAAGATATTCCTCCTGTTTGACTCCATCTAGTGACAGTTGGAGGACCCATCCTCCATTACTCATCTGAAGGCTCAGAGAAGATGATCCTTGTGCAGGATCGGGGACCTACTACATTCATTATGTTTACAGCAATGCACATATCAAACACTCTGGGATAGGCACTCTTCATCTGTAGATAAATAAAAAAATAAATACTTCTTTGAAGTTCCTGCCTAGTGTATTGTAGAAGTAGATTCTCCTTGTAGCAGTCTGTGTTCCTGGCTATATTTACACACTATATGCCTTGAAACTACTTGATGATACACTTTCAAGATGAGATTTAATTTTTCAGGGAACTTTGGCAATTAGGTGCCATTCATTTCAGTGGGAGTTGTACGTCTGCATCTCCCAGGCAGTTTTGAAAATCCCCAGCACTAAACTCTGAAAACTCCACAGTGCAAACAAGAAACAATTCTCCCAAGTGAGAACATTCGTACATTTGGACTTAACTTGTCTGCAGTCTGATTGGCTAGTAATGAGCTAAGGTTCAGCCACCATGTCACTGAAAACCAATCTAAAATTCAGAGGTTTCAAACAAAGCAGCAAAATGTGCGTCTCTAGTGGGTAGAGCTTGTTTTGTGGGTGGAGTTGGGAAGAGCAACACATTTTTTTTTCTCCAACTCAATCCCTTTGTGCACATTTTCTACAGAGTAAGGAGTAGATTCTGCCACCTGAGTCACACTAAGTACTTCGCTATGTGGTTAGTTCTGCTAAAGTCATATACACCTACAACCTATTTCTTTGTACAGTTTGTGCATTAAAAATGATGACTAATGAGACTATGAATTGTAAAAATGCAAACTTGAAAAATCTCAGCTTACATTTCCTGATGTTTAAAGAGAAAGAAATATGTTCAGAATCAACACATGCTGCAGTGGAATTGTGATCTGCTTTACATGTCCTAAGTCATTACGTTCTAATGAAATCCACTTTTTGGTTCCCATTGAAATCAACAGGCCTTAAGCATGTGCTTAAGTGCTTTTCAGAACTGGGACCAAAGGCCCTGATCCAGGAGAGCACTTGAGCACACGCTTAACGTAAGGTATGTGATTGATCCCACTGAATTCTATGGGGCTACTTACATGCTTTAAGTTAGGGGCATGTTTAAGTCCTCTGCTGGATCAGAGCCTAAGTGTTTTGCAAAATAAACTTGGGCTTAAAGCTAAACACATGCTTTGTTGAATCAGGGCCTGTGGCACCATGGCCACCACCCAACTCTATTTCCCTTTGACTTCAGACCCCTTTAAAACTCGCCCTGTTTCCAGTTGCATTCTCAGCCCCAAGCCTTTTAATTCAGTCTTCACCAGGCAGCTGCCAATAGAGTTTGTCAGAAACAGAACTCCAAAGTCCCAAACAACACAAAGTCTTTCATCAGCTCCAGCTCCAGTTTCCTGGGGTTCCTCCTGCCTCCGGCAGTCCCAGCTACTTCTCTCAGCCATAGCCCTCTGCGCTGCAGATTCCTGATGCCTTTTATATTGGGAATTCTTCCCTTCCGGCAGGGCTCACCTTGTAATCAGGGCTGGCTTAGCCCAGGTTCTGCAGCCCACAGCACCTTATGGTACATGCGCATGGATAAGCACATTTTAAAAAGTCAAATGCAATTAAGAACTATATTTCTCCAAGGATATCCACCCTAGGAAATATTTTACCCACAGGTTCGGCTACTACCCAATTCCTAATATTGCAGAGGCAAGTCCGTTTGCGAAATTGGCATTTGGACACTGACTGGGCACCTTTGTGCTTTGAAAGATTTAATTTAATTCATCATTTTCGTTCTATTCCCTCTCCAGATACATTTCTCAACTCTTATGTCCCTTTGTCCTCATCAGTGGTCTCAACTCTTCTCAACCTAATAGTCTGTGAATTTGTGTGTTGTTTGCACCTTCTTCCAGGACATTAATTAGGCAATTAATTAAATCTGGTACTAAGAGTACATGTCTAGATCCCAGTTAGGAGTACATCTCTCCTAACTCAATTCAGGACTTTATTAATGGTTCTTAACACCTAATACAACCTGAATACATTTTTCAATGCAATATCAAGTGCTTTAATAACATCTAAGTATTTCACATCTACTGCCTGCCATCCATCCAATCAGCTTATAATTCTGTCAAATAAACCAATCAACATTTCTGGTGAAAATTATTCTCTATTAGAGCTGAGTGAATAATTCAGAATGAGTAACAGAATATCTTCAAGCAGAATCCAATTTACTTGTTATTCCAATGTATCTGATTATTCATTAATCCATGGTTGACCCATGAATAGTTAAAATTCCAGGTGAGTGGCTTAGGTGATTTACTTCAATGGCACCTGGGCTGGCCAGCATCTCTGAAAATCAGGTCATGTATTTACAGTCCAGGTTCAACAAAGCACTTAAGCGAGTGCTTAACTATGAACACATGCTTACATTCCATTGAAGTCACTGAGAGTTAAGCAAGTGCTTAAAGTTTTGTTGAATCAGGGCTCAAGTGCCTAAATATAAACTTGGGTGCCTAAACCACAGAAGCATAGAATCATAGAATATCAGGGTTGGAAGGGACCTCAGGAGGTCATCTAGTCCAACTCCCTGCTCAAAGCAGGACCAACACCGACTAAATCATCCCAGCCAGGGCTTTGTCAAGCCTGACCTTAAAAACCTCTAAGGATGGAGATTCCACCACCTCCTTAGGGAACCCATTCCAGTGCTTCACCACCCTCCTAATGAAATAGCGTTTCCTAATATCCAACCTAAATCTCCCCCACTGCAACTTGAGACCATTACTCCTTGTTCTGTCATCTGGTACCACTGAGAACAGTCTAGATCCATCCTCTTTGGAACCCCCTTTCAGGTAGTTGAAGGCTGCTATCAAATCCCCCCCTCACTCTTCTTTTCTGTAGACTAAACAAGCCCAGTTCCCTCAGCCTCTCCTCATAAGTCATGTGCCCCAGCCCCCTGATCATTTTCATTGCCCTCTGCTGGACTCTCTCCAATTTGTCCACGTCCTTTCTGTAGTGGGGGGCCCAAAACTGGATGCAATACTCCAGATGTGGCCTCACCAGTGCCCAATAGAGGGGAATAATCACTTCCCCCGATCTGCTGGCAATGCTCCTACTAATGCAGCCCAATATGCTGTTGGCCTTCTTGGCAACAAGGGCACACTGCTGACCCATATCCAGCTTCTCATCCACTGTAATCCCCAGGTCCTTTTCTGCAGAACTGCCGCTTAGCTAGTTGCTCCCCAGCCTATAGCAATCATGGCGTTCTTCCTTCCTAAGTGCAGGACTCTGCACTTGTCCTTGTTGAACCTCATCAGATTTCTTTTAGCCCAATCCTCCAATTTGTCTAGGTCACTCTGGACCCTATTCCTACCCTCCAGCGTGTCCAGGTTCCAGAGAGGATGGAGCTCAGCTGTTCTCAGTAGTGGCAGATGACAGAACAAGGAGCAATGGTCTCAAGTTGCAGTGGGGGAGGTCTAGGTTGGATATTAGGAAACACTATTTCACTAGGAGGGTGGTGAAGCACTAGAATGCGTTACCTAGGGAGGTGGTGGAGTCTCCTTCCTTGGAGGTTTTTAAGGCCCGGCTTGACAAAGCCCTGGCTGGGATGATTTAGTTGGGAATTGGTCCTGCTTTGAGCAGGGGGTTGGACTAGATGACCTCCTGAGGTCCCTTCCAACCCTGATATTCTATGATTCTATACCTCTCCCCCCAGCTTAGTGTCATCTGCGAACTTGCTGAGGGTGCAATCCAATGTAGGTACCCAAGTTTGAAAATTTTGGCCTCAACGTCTGGTGAATATTACAAAGCTTTTGTTTCTCTCATGCGCAGCACACATCTGGGGAGAACACCGTGCCAAGTCACCCCTCATTCCTAAGCCTGGTTTGCACAGTCATTACATTAGAAGCACTCACTAGAAGTCTACAGTGATCAGCAGGGCCAGCTCCAGCTTTTTTGCCACCCCAAGCAGCGAAGCGGGGGGGGGGGGGGGGGAATAAAAAAAATAAAGCCTCGACCGGCGGCACTTCGGCGGCAGCTCTACCGTGCCGCTTTATTCTTCGGAGGCAATTCAGCGGCAGGTCCTTCCCTCCGAGAGGGACTGAGGTACCCGCTGCCGAATTGCTGCCGAAGACCCGGACGTGCCGCCCCTTTCCATTGGCCGCCCCAAGCACTTGCTTCCTTCGCTGGTGCCTGAAGAGGGCCCTGGTGATCAGTCTCATGAACTCTCCATAGACTTACTATTTATCTTTTTATTATTTCATGACATTTTAAAAAAAATGTCCTAAGGGTTTTTCTGCTTCCCTACTGTGAGCAACAACATGAACCATGCTTGGTGCTACCTTTCCTCCTCTCCTTCCTCTTCATGGACCCGCCTGCTGCATCTTCGATTTCTGCACTGCTGCCGCTGTTACTTGTGCCCTTTCTGTGGAGATCCGGGAGAGTGGGCGGATGAGGGGGCAAAGCGCATACAGGTGACGTCTTTGCAGCACAAGACCGCTGCAACTGGCCATCAACCAAGTGCTGTGTTCAACGCATATACAGGGCATGTCTCCGCGGGAGCTTTGAGCTAGCATGCTAGAAATAGCAGTGTGTACATTGCGGCACAGGCGCGTATGGACCCAGTGCGCCGGGTGGCCTTGTGTACTCCGTTGGCTGGCCTGTGCCACTACCCGTGCTGCAACTCTATTCTTAGTGTGCTAGCTGGGGGTGTCTGTCCACCCAAACTAGGACGCTCACTCCCAGCAGCAGTGTAGACGTGCCCATACAGAGATGTTAGATAAAAACAAATATTCTGGCCGGAAGGTCACAATGTAACACGACTTTAGTTTTTAGAACTCAGAACGATAACACACAAGAACCCCCAAACCAGAGAGACAAAGCAGGCTGGCTCCCTAAAACAGAGAGGCACAACTCAATTTACCTTACTCTAGGCTGGCTGGCTGCAGACTGACTTCTACTAGGCCCAGATCGGACTCTTCCCTACAGAACACATTCACCTGCTGGCAGGACCATGAAAAACCCTTGAAATTTAAAGTGATAGCCTACAATTTTAACAGTTTTCAATACACCACACACTGCAACTAAAGTGACGGTCCCCCTTCCTTTTAAACCTCCACGGTAGTGTGCCAAAGATATCAGGTTTGCCAACTGAAATGTCAATGGACGAGAACCATTGTACTAACAGCAGCTAATTCCTTTGGATACAGTTGAAGCGGAGTCCTTTGAGTAAGGGAGCGAGTGGGTGTGACATCTATGAACGCTTTCTTTCCAGACCGCAATAAAATATTACTCTCCTCCGATCAACAAAGAACCAAGTACAGAAATGTTCTGATCAAAGGCAGGTTTTCTCTATCTGACCTTTGGGAGAAGGTGTGAGAAACAATGGTCTGATTAAATATGCCAGGACGTTTCCATAAAGAAAGGAGTCTTAAAAAAAACCCCACAACAACCCAGTTTCTTGGCACTTTCAGATCTGGAGTTAGGAAATAATAAACTACCTCCCCAAGGAAGAAAGACTAAAGGCCAATTAGACATGAGCAGGTACCCTATCCACCACAGATCATTAACTTGGCTTTTATATGTGTTCAAAGAGGCACATTCTAATTCTGCTGATGGAGCGTGTCAGTTTGTGATTAATTGCCTTTGCCTTGCCACCCAACTGCTAACCAGCTCCAGCCTAGTTTTTGTTATTATTTGAACGGCAAAGGCAATCCACGCTGAGATGTCAGTATAATTGGCTGGTGTTGGCTGCATATTTTAAATATGGTTTATTGCAAAGTCTTCCTTACCCTTAAACCAAAACAAAGACAAAAGCCCAATAAGCCCAACCTTTGAGAACATGGTGAAAGTGATGTACATCACGGAGAATCAGGAGAGAAGCCATACAAATACCTGTTAACAAAAATTCTGGTTGTTAACGGGCAAGTACAGATTGCCATGGCTTTCACATGCTCTTCACACCACGTTAGCTTTCTTTAACACACTTTTTGTTTTGCAGATACCAGAGAGTATGAATACAGGCCCTGATTCTGCACAAACTTATGTTTGTGTGTAACTTTAGGCATTTATCTAATCCCATTGAACTCACTTGGATGACACATATGTCTAAAGTTACTGAAGGGTGCAGTGTTGCCAGCTCTCAGATTTTATCCCAAGTCTCATGATATTTGGTATTGTTCTTAAAGCCCCAGGCCCTGGAATCATGTGAATACACAGAATCTTAGCTTTCATTTACAAATCAAAAGCCCATTTCTAGCCCTTATGGATGCGGAGAAAAGCTTGAAAACATGATCCCCAAAGGTTCAAAAAAGCCAGGAGGCAAATAGAAAATCTCCACACTTATTATTTTGAAAATGTCATGATTTTTAAGTCAATTCCATGATATTTTGGGCCATGACTCATGATTCTTGAATGCTTAGGGTTGGCATTAGCTGGATCAGGGCCTTAATCAAGAAAGATATATTATGATAGACTAAAACAACTTGCTGAAGGGTAAGCCAAGACCTTGAACAAAAAGTAAAGGCCTGCAAAACTTTTCCTTTGGGAATAGTCCTTATGGAAGTAGTCTTACTGCTGTTGGCAGGACTGCTTGCGTGGGCAAGAGTTTGCAGATGGGGCACTATTTTAAGGTGATAGGAGAAGGAAGTTTGCAAAGCTGGAGGTTCCATTTTAATTTTATTAAAAAGGCAACAGAGTCAACAAAATCAAATACGAGGCACAACATGCTGCAAAGGCAAATGCTGTGAGATGAGAGTAGCCTATGGGTTAATATATAGTGTTTCAATACTCTCATACTGGGCCCATGTAGAGAGGAAGAATGGTCCAGTGGTTGGGGTGCAAGGTGGGGACATGAGAGCCCTGGGTTCAGCTCCTTGCTCTGCCACAGGCTGCCTGTGCATCTTAGGCAAGTCTCCCGGTGCCTCAGTTTCCCATCTGTACAATGGGGATAACAGCTCTGTTCTCCCCCACAGGGGGCTTAGGAGGGTACAGAGATTAAAGATGGAGAGGCGCTCAGATACTATAGCCGTGGGCACTAGATAAGTACAATCGACAGGCCTTAACTGTAACTACAGCAGAGCTTCTGCTCTGCTATAACATGGGTGATACAGCACTGGGGTTAGAGCTGGTAAAAATGGGCAAAGCTCAATATTCCCATTTAGCAGAGGCCAATTGGCAGTATTTGAATGGAGAGGGAGACTGGAGAGAATTGTATGTCCTCATCTTTGTGGCATCCATAGAGACTGACAGCAAAAAGACAGTCCAGTCCAGGTTAGCAATACCACATGCCTTGTCTGGGTTGATGTTTCTTAGAGAGGTGAAGTTGAATAGAAAGGATAATGGTGCCTCCATCCCATCCTTTGACTTGTCTATTCAAGCTGTCAGCTCTTCAGGAGGGACCGATTCTTACTGTCCGTACAATGCCTAGCACCAGGGCCACCCGGGGGGGGGGGGGGGCAAGTGGGGCAATTTGCCCCGGGCCCTGCAGGGGCCCCCCTGAGAGTTTTCAGGGGCCCCACGAGAATTTTCGGCGGGTCTTCGGCGGCAGGTCCTTCAGTGCCGCCGAACACACCCAGAGCAAAGACCCGGAGCTTCTTCCGCTCTGGGTCTTCAGTGGCAATTCGGCGGTGAGGGTTCCTTCCGCTCCGGGTCTTCGGCGACTGTTCGGCGGTGAGGGTTCCTTCTGCTCTGGGTCTTCGGCGGCAGTTCGGCGGTGAGGGTTCCTTCTGCTCCGGGTCTTCGGCAGCAGTTCGGCGGTGAGGGTTCCTTCTGCTCCGGGTCTTCGGCGGCAGTTCGGTGGCGGGTCCTTCACTCGCTCCGGGACCTGCCACCGAAGTGCCCCGAAGACCCGGAGCGGAAGGACCCCCGCCGCCGAAGACCCCAGGCCCCCTGAATCCTCTGGGCGGCCCTGCCTAGCACAGTGGGGTCCTGAGTTCAGCTGGGGCCTCAAAGTGCCGCTATGGCAAAATAAATCAATAGTGAGGAAGACGGCGGCCGAGAGAGCTAACGTGGTGGCAACACGCCTGCCTGATCCCTGCACATACCGCAGCTAATGAGTAAACACGTCAGTTTAAAATTTGCTTTGAACGATTCATATTTTTCTAAGTTTTGAAGTGTTAAGTTATACATTGTCCCTCTGCCCTGATGGTTTGAGGGTCAAAGATATCTCCTAAGGTAATGTAACGTTTTAAAATGGCTGCACTGGTGCTCTGATGAACTACCGTGAAACCTGTCTAAGACTGGCCTTGTTGTACTGTGCATGATGCATCCAGCACTAGGGGGAAGAAACAACCAGTTTCACAGATGGCATGTTCTTCCTGTACGATGATCAAGTAAATTCCCCTCATTTTCATTGCAAAAAGTGGTTGGTAAGGTGGTTCTCCCAATGAACACCAGGGGGCGAATTGTCTATAATGATATCAAAATCCGTAGTATCCCTCGGATAGCGAGACCATATCTGTATCCATTCCAGGGTCTTCCCTGAACTCCTTTTACACTAGCATGGCAAAGTTATCATTCCAGTGGGGATCTTATACTGCAGTTTCGTCACCTCATCAAAACTCCAAGGTATAAATATAGATTTATATTTTATCACTTAGCTATACATTATTTTGACTGCCATTTAAGGTCCTGATTCAGCAAAGTACGTAAGCACATGTTTAACTTTCAGCATGTACTTACATCCCACTGAAGTCAATGAGATTTAAACACATGCTTAAATGTAACATGCTTAAATAGGGGTGCTTTGCTAAATTGGGGCCTAAATGCTGTAAAAATTAATAGTTGTCCACTATAAAATATTGGTTGATGTATATGATCAAAGTTCTACCCTTATCCAATCCATATCTCCATCACTGGAGATTTTTAAGAATAGGTTAGACAAACACATCTCCGGGATGGTCTAGGTATAGTGTCACCTATGTATACAGGGATGGACCTTCCTTAATGCGGGGTGATGAACTAGATGACCTCAAGAAGTCCTTTCCAGCCATACATTTCTATGATTTTATGTCCTTGTATTAAAGTTGAAACATCAAATGCAGATAATTGCTAATAGGTTGACAGCAGACATCATGAGGAATAGCGTCTGTCAATGATCAACACGACAAAGCCACAGTGCAGTGCAATGACACCAAATGTCTGCCTAATTAAAAAGGCACATGGCAAGCAGCACCATAGATGTTTCAGTCACAACAAACAATTCTTCCTGGGAAGAAGTCTGGAACCTCTCCCTCCCCGCAGGTCCCCTGCACCTGCTGTAACCCTTGTTTCTGATATCTCCCTGTATCTTCTCTTCCATCCTTGTCATCTCCCTTCATCCTTCTCTTCTCTTTCTATACCCTGGGCCTGGTCCAAAGCCTACTGAAGTCAATGGAAAGAGTCTCATTGGCTGCAATGGGCTTTGGATCAGACTTCTAATTCTCTTCTATCCATCCCACTCCTTTCCTCTCAGCCTTCCAGCCCCAACTCTTCCCACTGATGACCTGATGACTACTCACTGTGTACCTGGACCTACTGCCTTCCTACACATTTACCCAACATCTCTCCGTCCCCTAGGAGGGCTTCCTCTCCTCTTCCCCCTCTTGAGAAAGCTCAGTGAGGACAGATCCTCAGCTGGCATAGCTCCACCATGGTCATGGATTTACATCAGCCTGAATCTGGTTCAACACCTCCTTAGAGTGGGCCTCCAATAACGGAGAAACATGAGGCTTTGCCTGATTAGTCCATTGTACGCAGCTCACAATCTATACTAGCTCCAGGACTGCAGGAAAAGCACCACACCGAGGGCTGATAGGAACTACAGTACCACACTCAGTGTCTCTGCAAAGCTACTCCCGGTGTGTTAAATAGTGTGATGTCTCCAGAAAGCAACTGCATTTGACTAACTTGGATAATGCCTTTTCCCAACGGTTGTTCCTAATCCCCTACTCAGATGATGGACACAGTTACTGACCAAAATGTGGGAGTGAGATGATTTTTAGTATCGGGACTAAGAGTATCCCTTTAGGAAGCAGAAGTTGGGTTTTTCTAAAGCCCTTATTGAAGTCGGAAGTTTTACTGTTGGCTTCAATGGGAGCAGAATCAGGCTAATGCTGAGCACTTTTGAAAAGCCCAGCCCTCCTCCTCTCTTTTACTTGCTTTCCCATCTGTGCTAGCTGGGATGGTTTTGTTTCTTACTAATAAATGTTGCTACTGTATTGCTAGCCCCTAGCATTCAAAGTCATGAGTCAGCCCATCTCAGCTCCCCTCACCCCCCAAATCAGGAGATTTTTAAAAACAGTATCTCTTGGGGCCTTTTTACCTCTCTTCTCATGCTGTAACCATGCAGGTTCTGGTACTTATCTGGCCTTCATCACTGTAGTATCTAAGCGCCTTGCAATCTTTAACGTATGCACCCTCACAACACCCCTGGGAGGCAGGGCAGTGCTGTCAGCCTCAGTTTACCGGTGGGGAACTGTGGCCCAGACAGGCTGTGTGATCTGCCCAAGGTTGCACAGGAACTCTATGGCAGATCAAGGACTTGACCCCCAGTATCCCAAGCCTAGGCTAGCGCTGTGAAAACTGGCCCCTCCTTCCTCTCATTCATGAGGTCAGACTTTCCTGTGCAACCACGGAGACTACACGATTCCTTGTTTTTCAAATGAAAGCTGAGATTCTCACCTAGTGACATGCCCCCAGAAGCTGGGGCTTTAAGAAAAAGGATGTAAAAAATGACAGCTGATTATGTTGATTAGAAACATTAAGATACGTCTTTCGTATTGGCCATTACTTCAGTATTTCCGATGGACAAATCAAGCTTGTGTTAGCCCTGTTTGACAACACACAGATAAGAAAGAATCCAGCTGGATCCTACCAGTTTTTAATACACCTAATTTCTGGAGTTGTTATGAATGTTTTAGGTTGGTGTCACTGTCAAGTATCAACAACAATGTTTTAAATGACAAATAGCTGCTGCAAAGTGACCATGTGTTCTTTGAATATTAAGCCAAACACTTCATTGCAGTAAGCCCTGACTATCCATGTGGTTTTGCCCACCTCCTCAGGGACCTTTATAGTGCTCCCCTTCCTATAAACAGTTTAAAGTCGTAATGGTAAACATGCAGGGCTAAAACTAAACTTGCATTCGTTACACTTGTGTTGACTATTTGTGACAATACTAGAAATGTTTACCAGTCCAGCAGAGCAGTTTACACAGGAAACCCCCACACATTTACCTCTTCTGCCATGATTAATTCTTGGTTTACACTAAGGAAGAGACATAATGGATCTGGTTTTCTATACCAATACAACCTTGCAGGAGCTCCTGTGTACTAAACTCCAGCATTTTGTACGTTGGTTTAAAAAACAGATGGCAGCCCTAATGTTGCAGATCTATCCTGAAGGGTTTAGTCTCTGGGTAGCTTCTCTCCACCCTCTGACTGATAGCTGACCTCAGAAAGGCCATCATCAGTGGAAGAAGAAAACAGTATGTGAGGACTAGATCCTCCAGGATACAAACAGAGGAGCAACCTCTAGATGGTGTGCTGTGAGGCATCATCTACTCGGTGATGAACACAACTGGTGCTCCTAGCAATCAATGTGATGGGGAGGTCATAGCGTGCCCCCAGGACCCACAAGTAAAGCTCTATTATGCATAATGACATATTGCACCAGGAGGCACCTGAGGAGAGCAAATCATCTGTGGTAACAGCAAACCTGGAGCTGATGAATAGGCTACATAATCCTACAGGCTGGGCGTTTAGGCAGGAAAAGAGATCTGCCAGAATTCACCTCCGATCTCTACTTTACCAATGTATATTAGACTGGGCAGGAGCCCTGCTGTCTGTGCTACCTCATAGCATCATACCATCATAGAATATCAGGGTTGGAAGGGACCTCAGGAGGTCATCTAGTCCAACCCCCTGCTCAAAGTAGGACCAATCCCCAACTAAATCATCCCAGCCAGGGCTTTGTCAAGCCTGACCTTAAAAACCTCTAAAGAAGGAGATTCCACCACCTCCCTAGGTAACCCATTCCAGTGCTTCACCACCCTCCTAGTGAAAAAGTTTTTCCTAATATCCAACCTAAACCTCCCCCACTGCAACTTGAGACCATTACTCCTTGTTCTGTCATCTACTACCACTGAGAACAACCTAGATCAAGGGCGGGCAAACGTTTTGGCCTGAGGGCCGCGTCGAGTTTTGGAAATTGTATGGAGGGCCGGTTAGGGGAGGGGGTCATGGCCCAGCTCCCACCCCCTATCCACCCCTCCCCCAGGACTCCTGCCCCATCCAACTCCCCCATTCCCTGATGGGCCCCCCGGGACCTCTGCCCCATCCACCCCCCCGGTCCCTGTCCCCTGACCGCCCATGGAACCCCCACCCCTGACTGCCCCCTGCCGCCCCATCCAACCCCCCCTCCTTCCTGCCTGTCCCCCCCGGGACCCCTGCCCCATCCAACCACCCCTTCTCCCTGCCCCCCGCCGCCCCATCCAACCGCTCCTCTCATTTCTGACTGCCCCCCCAGGACCCCTGCCCCCATTCAACCCCCCTATTCCCTGCTCTCTGACCACCCCGACACCTATTCATACCCCCACCCCCTGCCCACCCCCCCGAACTCCCCTGCCCTCTATCCAACCCCCCTGCTCCCTGCCCCCT
>NW_020697743.1:685125-746104 GCF_002925995.2 Terrapene triunguis | reverse complement strand
CCCCCATTCAACCCCCCTATTCCCTGCTCTCTGACCACCCCGACACCTATTCATACCCCCACCCCCTGCCCACCCCCCCGAACTCCCCTGCCCTCTATCCAACCCCCCCGCTCCCTGCCCCCTTACCGCGCTGCCTGGAGCACCAGTGGCTGGCAGTGCTACAGCCGCGCCGTCATCAGGCCAGGTTCTGCAGCTGCGCTACCCCAGGAGCTCACAGCCCCACCACCCAGAGCATTGCACCGGTGGCGGGGCGAGCTGAGGCTGCGCGGGGGGGGGAACAGCAGGGGAGGGGCCGGGGGCTAGCCTCCCAGGGCAGGAGCTGAGGGGCCGGACAGGAGATCCCGCAGGCCGGATGTGGCCTGCGGGCCGTAGTTTGCCCACCTCTGGTCTAGATCCACCCTCTTTGGAACCCCCTTTCAGGTAGTTGAAAGCAGCTATCAAATCCCCCCTCATTCGTCTCTTCTGGAGACTAAATAACCCCAGTTCCCTCAGCCTCTCCTCATAAGTCATGTGCTCCAGCCCCCTAATCATTTTTGTTGCCCTCCACTGGACTCTTTCCAATTTTTCCACATCCTTCATGTAGTGTGGGGCCCAAAACTGGACACAGTACTCCAGATGAGGCCTCACCAATGTCGAATAAAGGGGAATGATCACGTCCCTCGATCTGCTGGGAATGCCCTTACTTATACAGCTGTAGCGAGGCGGTGTGGTTCCCTGCCGCTCCAGGGAGGGACGGGCCGCTTCAGCCTACAAAGTGGGCAGAGCCAGTGGAGCCTGCGCCCGACCCCCAGAGGTCAAGGTGCAGGACAGGAAGTACAAAAGCCCAACCCCAGAGCTCACTAGAGTCCCAACCGCAGGAGAAGCCAGAGGCCTGTGGCCTAGCTCCCGGTTGGGAGACCTCGGCAATTGGCGGCCAACCCGAGGACTGGCCAGACCAGCAGAGGCCTGATGCCGACCAGACCCCGGAGAAGCTGTTAAGCTGCCCATCGCCAGTTACCCAGAGTAGCTGCCAAGCCTACCGCTCGCCGGGTACCCTGAGGAGCCCATGGTGTTTGACCCCTTGGAGGACACTGTCCGGACCCAGGTACCTTTAGAGGGGGAGGTAGGAAGTAGCCCCAGGAGCGGCGCCAGGGTGTTTGGTGCCCTAGGCGGGGGTCCTTCCGCGCTCCCGGTCTTCGGGCCACTTCGGCGGCGGGTCCCGGAGCGAGTGAAGCACCCGCCGCAGAATTGCCGCCGAAGACCCGGCGCGCGGAAGGACTCCCTGCCGCCGAACTGCCGCCAACGGCGGCAAAATGCCGCCCCCCGCAAATCCTGGTGCCCTAGGCAACCGCCTAGGTCGCCTAAATGGAAGCGCCGGCCCTGAGTAGCCCGGGGGCAGCCGACCCTAGTCTGGCTGCAGCACACCCAGAGCCGATGTCAGTGTGTTGCGGCCAGGATCCCCACTGACAAAGCAGCAGGCCCTCTGCCGCTGCTAGGGCCCCATGCTGGGACGCAGTGGAGTGGGTGGGCCGGGTCCCCCCTACTTCCCAACGTCTGGGTGGCCGTCTCCCCCTTTCCCAGGCCCTTCGGAGCCAGGACCTGTGCCTGTTGCTTACCTGTTTGCTCAGCCCCTGCCTGAGGGCCCGATCTATTGACTCTGTACTGCCCCACCCTGACCCAGGGCCTGGGCCTGTTGTTTAACTGTTTACTCAGCCCCTGCCTGAGGGCCTGAGCCACAGACGTTGTATTGCCCTGCCCTGACCCAGGACCGGGGCTTATTGTTTAACGGTTTGCTCCACCCCTGTCCGAGGACCGGAGCATGGGACTTGCTACTGCCCGCCAGCCGGGCGGGAGTACCTGTTTGTTTTGCCTCTACTGCCTGAGATCCCGCGGCCAGACTAGTTCCCCGAGGTAACTGGACGGACGTAGCGAGGCGGTGTGGTTCCCCGCCGCCCCAGGGAGGACCGAGCTCCAGCCGAACCCTTCTACACGTGGTGGAGAATGCAGGCAACTGTCCCCCGATCCCTGTGAGAAAGGATCTGAGGAGGAGCGTGCCCGGGAAACCATGGGCATGGATAAGCTTATTAAGTTCTTGGCTGAAAGCCAAGAACAGCAACAGGCCGCCCAGCTCCAGCAACAGCAGCAGCTGGTCCAGCCGCTTGCAACACAACAGCAACAGGTGCTTTTGGAGCCGGGACGCCAGAACCGGGACCACCAGCAACAATGCCTGCAGCAGTTGGGGACTCTGCTGCCCCGTCCTGCGGAGCCCCAGCCTGCGGGTGCCACCGGACTACCCAGCGTAGCCCCTCCAGTCCCGTTGGCAAAGATGGGCCCCAACAATGACCCAGAGGCCTTTCTTGTGACTTTTGACAGGGTGGCATTAGTCGCCGGGTGGGCCCAAGACCAATGGCCCTGTACCTGACCGGGACCCCCCAAACAGTATATTGGGGCCTGTCCACGGACGCAGCATGGGACTACACCTGGGTAAAGGCGGCAATCTTAGATGCCCTGGACGTTTGTCCAGAGACCTTCTGACAGCGGTTCCGAAGCCTGGTCTACCCTACTGGTGCCCGATCCCGGATGGTAGCTCAGGAATTGAGGGACGCATGCAATCGATGGTTGCAGCCTGAAAGGCGAACCCCAGATGAGCTCACCGAACAAATTATTCTGGAGCAATCTGTCCATATATTCCCGTCGCAAGGGAGGGCCTGGGTCCTTCGCCATCGGCCTGCGACGCTAGCCGCTGCCATCACCCTGATGGAGGATTTCCTCGCCGCTGAAGCACCGGTGGGACCGACAACCCGAGCTGCCCCACCAGGACCGGAGCTCCCTAATACAGAGAAAAAGTGGGCCACCCAGGTCGAAACACAAAATCCTTCACGGGGCCAGGAGCCCCGACCCTGACCTGCCAAGGGCCTGGTTCGACAAGCCCCGACACCTCGGCTCGTTACCCGAGGGGCCAACCGAAGCCATCCTGGGGCCCGACGGGAACATTGCCCCGGCCTGGGTGCTCGGACCTTGGACCCTGTTTTTCCTGCGGGCAATATGGCCATTTACAGCGAGACTGCACTGAGATGGATTGCAGCTTCGGCCAGGTCTGCACGGGAGAAGCCCGCGCCCGACGCCCACAGGCCGCCAAGATTACGATGCCAGTGGTTGTCGGGGATTACCCAGCCTTGGCCCTAATTGATTCAGGCTGCGGCCAGACGCTGGTTTGTCAAAGCCTCGGCCTCTAGGCCGACCCACGCCTGGGGACGATCTGTCTACAGTGCATTCACGGTGACATACAACCCTACTCCAGTGCCCAATTCTGGCTGACCGTGGATGGGGTTACGCGACCGATGGTGATCGGTCTGGCCCCTCGACTCGCGTACCTGGTAATCCTGGGGTGGGACTGGCCAGATTTCCCAGAAGTCCTCCACTCAAACACGGGGGAGAGCCCTGTGGTCACCCCAGTACTGGAAGGAGGTCTCCCCGAGGTTAGAAGGGGTGGAGGCGCCGGACCATAGCGGACCAGGGGAAGAACCCGAGGACTCCCCTCTGGAAGCTGCTGATGAAACCCCGCTTCACACCGACTTTTGCCGCGACCAAAGGGCCGATTCCACCCTCAGTTGTGCTTACAAGCAGCTGGCTGCGGTCGATTGGGCCATAATTGAGCCGCATCGGGTGACACAGTGGCCACACTTTGAACTGTGTCAGGATTGCCTCTATCAGGTAGAGCGGGACCTGTGCATGGGAGAACCCCAGACCCAACTACTCATGCCCCGATGTCACCGGCGAGTGGTAATAAAACTCGCCCACGACAT
The DNA here is from genome assembly GCF_002925995.2 of Terrapene triunguis. Classification (NCBI taxonomy): domain Eukaryota; kingdom Metazoa; phylum Chordata; order Testudines; family Emydidae; genus Terrapene; species Terrapene triunguis. The sequence continues at coordinate 742,319 of NW_020697743.1, read as the reverse complement.
CCCTGCGGCCGGCCACTTGGGCCACGAGAAGACTCTAGCCTGAATACTGATGCGCTTCTTCTGGCCTGGCGTACAGCAGGACGTGAGGAACTACTGTAAGTTCTGTCCGGAATGCCAGCTAGCTGCTCCCCCGCAGACACCCAAAGCCCCCCTGGTCCTCATGCCCATAGTCGAAACGCAATTCGAGCGTGTGGCCATGAACCTGGTGGCATTTGATATGGTCTCACATGATATTCTTATCGATAAACTAGGCAAATACAATTTAGATGGGGCTACTATAAGGTGAGTGCATAACTGGCTGGATAACCGTACTCAGAGAGTTGTTATTAATGGTTCCCAATCCTGCTGGAAAGGCATAATGAGTGGGGTTCCGCAGCGGTCTGTTTGGGACCGGCTCTGTTCAATATCTTCATTAACGACTTAGATATTGGCATAGAAAGTACGCTTATTAAGTTTGCGGATGATACCAAACTGGGAGGGATTGCAACTGCTTTGGAGGACAGGGTCATAATTCAAAATGATCTGGACAAATTGGAGAAATGGTCTGAGTAAAACAGGATGAAGTTTAACAAAGACAAATGCAAAATGCTCCACTTAGGAAGAAAAAATCAGTTTCACACATACAGAATGGGAAGAAACTGTCTAGGAAGGAGTACGGCAGAAAGGGATCTAGGGGTTATAGTGGACCACAAGCTAAATATGAGTCAACAGTGTGATGCTGTTGCAAAAAAAGCAAACATGATTCTGAGATGTATTAACAGGTGTGTTGTGAGCAAGACACGAGAAGTCATTCTTCCGCTCTACTCTGCTCTGGTTAGGCCTCAGCTGGAGTATTGTGTCCAGTTCTGGGCACCGCATTTCAAGAAAGATGTGGAGAAATTGGAAAGGGTCCAGAGAAGAGCAACAAGAATGATTAAAGGTCTTGAGAACATGACCTATGAAGGAAGGCTGAAAGAATTGGGTTTGTTTAGTTTGGAAAAGAGAAGACTGAGAGGGGACATGATAGCAGTTTTCAGGTATCTAAAAGGGTGTCATAAGGAGGAGGGAGAAAACTTGTTCACCTTAGCCTTTAAGGATAGAACAAGAAGTAATGGGCTTAAACTGCAGCAAGGGAGGTCTAGGTTGGACATTAGGAAAAAGTTCCTAACTGTCAGGGTGGTTAAACACTGGAATAAATTGCCTAGGGAGGTTGTGGAATCTCCATCTCTGGAGATATTTAAGAGTAGGTTAGATAAATGTCTATCAGGGATGGTCTAAACAGTATTTGGTCCTGCCATGCGGGCAGGGGACTGGACTCGATGACCTCTCGAGGTCCCTTCCAGTCCTAGCATCTATGAATCTATGAATCACCACCCTTGATCTGAGCAAAGGATACTGGCAGATCCCCCTCAACCCCGCCTCCAGGGAGAAGACTGCATTTGCCACCCCACCGGGCCTGTATCAGTTTACTCGGATGTCCTTTGGCCTCCATGGGGCCCCAGCAACATTTCAACGGCTGATGGATCGCCTCCTCCAACCCCACCGAGACTACGCTGCAGCCTACCTCGATGATGTGGTTGTTTACAGCCACCATTGGGAGGACCACCTAGAGAGGGTAGCGGCAGTCCAGAGGTCCCTGTGGGCAGCGGGGTTGACAGCCAATCCAAAAAAATGCCGCATTGGATGGCAAGAGACCACCTATGTAGGGTATACCATCAGGAGAGGACAAGTGAAGCCCCTCGTGGGAAAGGTTCAGACAATAGCGGCCCACCATGAAGCGCCAGGTGTGCCAGTTCCTGGGACTTGCTGGCTACAATCAGCAGTTTATTCTCCGATTCGCGTCGATTGCAGCCCTCTTGACCGGGCTTTTGACCAAGGACAGCCCCCGGCGGGTGATTTGGACTTGGGAGTGTGAGGAGGCATTCCAGATATTCAAAGAAAGTCTCTGCCGCGAACCGGTCCTATACAGCCCAGATTTCGACCGGGAGTTCATCTTCCAGATGGACACCTCAGAGGTAGGACTTGGGGCCGTCCTGTCCCAGGAGGTGGATGGAGAAGAACACCCGGTCTTATGCATTAGCTGGAAATTGTTTCCCTGGGAGAAGAACTATGCGGTGGTAGAGAAGGAGGCCCTTGCGGTAAAGTTGGCTTGTGATGCCTTGCGTTACTACGTCCTCGGAGCCCCGTTCATGCTGGTCACCGACCACGCCGCGCTCCAGTGGCTGGCCAGAATGAAAGATAATAATATGAGAATAATGCGCTGATACCGGGCACTACAGCCCTATGCTTTTACGGTTCGCCATAGGGCGGGGAAGGACCACGCAAATGCAGACTTTCTGTCCTGCCTGGGAGGTATGGAAGGGTCTGGCCTCAACGAGCGGGAGCCAGACTTAAGGGTGTGTGTGTGTGTGTGTAGCGAGGCGGTGTGGTTCCCCGCCGCTCCAGGGAGGGACGAGCCCCTTCAGCCTACAAAGTGGGCAGAGCCAGTGGAGCCTGCGCCCGACCCCCAGAGGTCAAGGTGCAGGACAGGAAGTACAAAAGCCCAACCCCAGAGTTCACTAGAGACTCAACCGCAGGAGAAGCCAGAGGCCTGTGGCCTAGCTCCCGGTTGGAAGACCTCGGCAATTGGCGGCCAACCCGAGGACTGGCCAGACCAGCAGAGGCCTGATGCCGACCAGGCCCCCGGAGAAGCTGTTAAGCTGCCCATCACCAGTTACCCAGAGTAGCTGCCAAGCCTACCGCTCGCCGGGTATCCTGAGGAGCCCATGGTGTTTGACCCCTTGGAGGACACCGTCTGGACCCAGGTACCTCTAGAAGGGGAGGTAGGAAGTAGCCGGGGGGCAGCCGACCCTAGTCTGGCTGCAGCACACCCAGAGCCGATGTCAGTGTGTTGCGGCCAGGATCCCCACTGACAAAGCAGCAGGCCCTCTGCCGCTCCTAGGGCCCCATGCTGGGACGCAGTGGAGTGGGTGGGCCGGGTCCCCCCTACTCCCCAACGTCTGGGTGGCCGTCTCCCCCTTTCCCAGGCCCTTCGGAGCCAGGACCTGTGCCTGTTCCTTACCTGTTTACTCAGCCCCTGCCTGAGGGCCTGAGCTATTGACTCTGTACTGCCCCACCCTGACCCAGGACTGGGGCTTATTGTTTAACGGTTTGCTCCACCCCTGTCCGAGGACCGGAGCATGGGACTTGCTACTGCCCGCCAGCCGGGCGGGAGTACCTGTTTGTTTTGCCTCTACTGCTGCCGCGGCCTGAGATCCCATGGCCAGACTAGTTCCCCGACGTAACCGGACGGACGTAGCGAGGCAGTGTGGTTCCCCGCCGCCCCGAGGAGGGACGAGCTCCAGCTGAACCCTTTTACAACAGCCCAAAATGCCGTTAGCTTTCTTGGCAACAAGGGCACACTGTCAACTCATATCCAGCTTCTCGTCCACTGTAACCCCTAGGTCCTTTTCTGCAGAACTGCTGCCTAGCCATTCGGTCCCTAGTCTGTAGCAGTGCATGGGATTCTTCCGTCCTAAATGCAGTATTCTGCACTTGTCCTTGTTGAACCTCATCAGGTTTCTTTTGGCCCTCTCCTCTAATTTGTCTAGGTCCCTCTGTATCCTATCCCTACCCTCCAGCGTATCTACCACTCCTCCCAGTTTAGTGTCATCTGCAAACTTGCTGAGAGTGCAGTCCACGCCTTTCTCCAGATCATTAATGAAGATATTGAACAAAACCAGCCCCAGGACCGACCCTTGGGGCACTCCGTTTGATACCGGCTGCCAACTAGACATGGAGCTATTGATCACTACCCATGGAGCCCGACGATCTAGCCAGCTTTCTATCCACTTTATAGTCCATTCATCCAGCCCATACTTCTTTAACTTGCTGGCAAGAATACTGTGGGAGACCGTATCAAAAGCTTTGCTAAAGTCAAGGAATAACACGTCCACTGCTTTCCCCTCATCCACAGAGTCAGTTATCTCATCATAGAAGGCAATTAGGTTAGTCAGGCATGACTTGCCCTTGATGAATCCATGCTGACTGCTCCTGATCACTTTCCTCTCCTCTAAGTGCTTCAGAATTGATTCCTTGAGGACCTGCTCCATGATTTTTCCAGGGACTGAGGTGAGGCTGACTGGCCTGTAGTTCCCCGGATCCTCCTCCTTCCCTTTTTTATAGATGGGCACTACATTAGCCTTTTTCTAGTCATCTGGGACCTCCCCCGATCGCCATGAGTTTTCAAAGATAATGCCCAATGGCTCTGCAATCACATCCACCAACTCCTTTAGCACCCTCGGATGCAGCGCATTCGGCCCCATGGACTTGTGCTCATCCAGCTTTTCTAAATAGTCCTGAACCACTTCTTTGTCCACAGAGGGCTGGTCACCTCCTCCCCATACTGTGCTGCCCAGTGCAGTAGTCTGGGAGCTGACCTTGTTCGTGAAGACAGAGGCAAAAAAACCTCTTCCATGCCATAACTGTAATTTTCCATCATTTAGCAACAGATACAGTTGGATGCCTGGGAAGAACCAGGCTAGAATATTACTACATCCTGGTGGGGAGCAATTATTTCTTTATTCTTGAGATGTATGAAATAACAATGAAAAGGGGCAGATGCCTGAGCACCCTAGCCACATCTGATACCCATGTAAGAATACAATCAATCCCAAACCATGCAGAAGCACAGAGGATAATACTAAGTAACCAGGCAGTGCTAAAAGAAATCATAGTCTCAATTTTTTCCCTAAACATTCTCTCTCCTCGCCTCCCCCACTCCCCCCACGCAAACAATCTCTGCTTCTTCAGCAGCCCTGCTAAGAAGATAGCCCTTGTGACCAGCAGATTCTGGATATTTCGGACCAGGATGGGAGTGCCTTCCAAAGGGAAGCGACCACAGGGGCCCTTATGGAGAACACTCTGCCAGCAGCCTCATTATTATACCAAGGGGGAACGGATCCTAGCTCAAGCACCTCATCAAATCTCATTGCCACCGGATGCCCAGAAGCTTCCTCCCATAGGGCTAGTAAGGCCTAATTCTTACTAGCCAGGAAGCCAGCTCTACATCTCACTTCATGAAGATGGTTTATTAAGAGCCAAACATTATGGCCCTACATTCCACTCCAATGTGCGGACAACAGCAACAACACAGCCTCCTCTGAAGGGCCACTGTCTTCATAGACGCAAGCAGTTTCAGCGCTAAAATCCTCTTGAAGCAAACTAGAACCATAGCTCAGCTACTGGTACTTGACTGTATTAAAGAACTACTCCTAAAAGCTACCAGACATGATAATATTTCAGGAAGTTGTTGCTGTAATTGAAGAAAGAGGCACTTGGATTGGTGTGACAAATGCGGGCAAGTCAGGGCCAGGCTGCTACCACACAAACAGTAGAAGCTCAGCTCAGACATCTGCAAATATCTAATAGGTCCTAGTACAGAAGAAAAAGCTGTTCATTATGGGCCTGAACCTATGTCAATTGAAGTCAACAGCAAGACTCCCTTTGACTTCAATGGGGTTTGGATCTGGCCTTAGATAATTTGCCCAAATGTTATAAGCAGTAAAGGGGAAATTTTCAAAGGCACAAATGGCAATTAGGTGCCAAACTCCCATTGGAAATCAATGGGAGTTAGGTACTTCAACTTTCATTCTGCCTTTGAAAGTCTCCTCCTAAATTCTTATCATTTGAATTTTGAATTTCCATTGGTACAAACAGAAGGGGAGCATAAATGGTGCCATTTCTCAGGGTGTCACTATATGGAACCAAAACTAAGTGCATCAGTGAATCCACTAGCTACAAAAGGAATGTTTATGAAAACACAGCATTTTTGAGGCCGACTTAATGGTGTACAAAAACAACGAAGAGTCCGCTGGCACCTTAAAGACTAACAGATTTATTTGGGCATAAGCTTTCGTGGGTAAAAAACCCCGGACTCCTTGTTGTGTTTGTTGATACAGACTAACATGGCTACCCCTTTGACACTTAACAGTGTAGTAACTATAGTGCTTGTTTCTTTGGGTTTATTTAATTGCTAATTATTCTTAGTCAGGTTTGCAGATGGTGACTGTGAAGAATGCACGTAACAAAGAAGCAGGAATCGAGACACATTTTTCCTCAGGTCCTGAACAGAAGCCAGATCACAGAAGTGCACATTAAAGAAGGGAAGTGTCTTTCCATTTCCCCAGTGTTACTGAACTGTCTGCAATTAGCCCAGCTACTAGTATTTTCCATGGGTTTTTGTTTTTGAATGTATCTTTTTTTTCCAGCCCCACATACGGAAGGAGTTCCACAATCTTTCTGCCGCCCTTTCTGGCCTTTATCACCTCTTTCCAAAATGTCTGCCTCCTAGGGCACTCCTGTGGCATGTAGTGGAGTGTTAATTTCCTCGTGTGTCAGACACATTTTCCTGTCCCTTGAGGTAATGTTTGGAGAGTTCTAAATTGGAATTTTGATAGAAAACAGGTGACTTTCATTCTCGTCCTTCATTTCTACAGTGTTGTTGTAGCTGCGTTGGTCCCAGGATACTAGAGAGACAAGGTGGGTGAGGTAATATCTTTTATTGGACCAACTTTTGTTGGTGAAAGAGACTAGCTTTTGAGTTTACACAGAGCTTAGACAGAGCTCTTCAGGTCATTTTACAATCTCTTTGCTTGTCTTGAGGCCTTATTTATAGACCCAGCCTAGCCATAATTTACATTATTATTGTTATTGTTATTTTATACTTAGGGCTAACATCTACTCTTTGAAAGATCCACAGGGGTAAATGCTCCCTAAATAGTGTCATTGTTCTTGCAAGTTACACCGATGCTGACTTGGAAATCTGTATTGGCCGAGGGAAGGGTTTAGACAGATGTGTTCTGATGGAATTCAGGGTCAGTGTTTCAACAGTAGCTACTCTTGCCCTCAACCATGCCTCCTGGGGGGAAAGTTTACAGCATAAACCTGTTGGTTTTTTGGAAAGAGAGACAGCCGCATCTACTGATTGGTACAGAAGCAGCTGTCAGCCCCACAATTACTAGAGACCAGAGTCTCCCCTGAGATCTGTGGTGTGGTTTGTAGCACAGAATTTAATTATTAAATTACTTAATGCACTCTTTGGCTCACCTACATGGAACGATCACAGCACATACAGCTTTCAGACAAGTAACATAAATAGCAAACTGGGCTCTCTCAACATGTAACAAATCCTCTCGATGAAATGTGCACAAACCATAATGCGAGAGGGAAGAAAGATAGAAAGAAAGAAAGACGAATAAGTTGAACCATCCCCACTGTGTGTCAGATACACATCTGTCACTAATGAGGGCCTATGCATATTTACTAATGCAGAACAACACTTAAACTCATCCTACACACACAACTCATCCTGGTACATACACAGGCATGCATATACATCCACACACATACAACTGCATGCACACTGCAACCATTCAGACGGGGGGAAAAACACTAGACAAATGTGCAAACAAATAATAAAATATATATTTAAATATAATTGCAATACAGTAGCATTGTCTTTTTACTGACCAGTGTGGCCATTGAAGAGCACTAGATTCCAAACTACTGGAGGTTAAACAAGGCTGAGGATATGATATATCTGTTCACTAGGAAATGTATATAACAACCCTGCTGCCCACTGAAAACCACATGACAAGTTAACTCATGACACTGTGCATGAACAGCTGTATAGGAAGCCTCAGCTAAGCCAAAAACATATGGAGACTGGTTGTTTTCTCCTCACAGTTGGCCCTTAGATTGTCAGCTCTTTGGGGTAGGCACTAGGTTTTAGCAGCACCCACCGCAGTGGGATCCTGGCCGTGATTGGAGACCCTAGTTGTTACCACAATAGGAATATTAAATAATAATAAAGAATCTACAGTATCTAATCAATGGTTTCCCAAAAGCAAAACCACAATCTCAGCTCCTCAGCTAGCGAACAGTGGCACAGCTCTGTTGGTTTCAATAGAAGATTAATTTAAATGGAACAACACCAGTTTATAGCAGGGGAGGATCTGGCCGACGTTCTTAGTGTAGCTCACATCCTTTGCCTTTCGTTCCCTTCCCTCCAGCTATGGACACCCTTGTGCCTTTGCAGGAAGGGGCAGCTGGCACTTCCATTTCCAGGAAGTGAATCCACAGGCACCTACCTTCGTATTTCAGGCTTTTTCCCCTTGTCCTTCTGAGAGGCTTCGGGTTCTGGCTTGGTCCGTTGGATTGGCGAGTGCTGTCTCCTGCTGCTGCTTCTTGTTCATTTTCCTGTTTGGATCCCATTGGTCTGTGAAACAAGGAAGAGAGGTGTGCTGACGGGATGAACATACCCAAGGCATTGTTGACACATATCATAACATATAGCTATGGCAAAGCTTTCACACTGAGCTGAGAATATTCACTTTCTTACACTCCCACCTCCCTGGTCATGAAAGCAGTGTTATCCTACATGTCCTAACACTACTGGGTCGAGTTATTCTGTTGCCTTTTCAACTATCCCTCTAACAGCCATCCAGCCCTACTCTGTGGATTGCTGCTGGCCATTGGAGCACTTGATGGAGGTGGCCTGGCTGGCCATTCTCCTTATTTCCAGCTGCTAAATAGATAGATAGCTAAAACATATTTGGTACTTCTTACTCTTCCCCCAAAACAATTGCCACAGGGACATTACGTGATCACAGAGAGTAGATGAGATGGCTGTGTGGTCATGGATGGGGCGGGCAGCGGATCTGTGCACTTGTGAATGGGAAGGGGAGGTATCCCTGAGCATGTGGTCCATGCTATGAAAAAATCTGAGAACCCCTGTCCTGCTGCAGTGTGCAGAGCAAGGTGCAGTGTGCTATATGTGACACTGAGCTACTCCCTTAGAGATTGCATTTAACGACAACAGGTGCACACCGCCAGCCCCAACCACCAAAAACAGGAAAAAATAAAAACCAAAAAAAAAAACCAAACTTACCAAGTGTGAGAGGCTGCAGGGCTTTCACAGCGCCCCCTACTGCCTCCCCAAGGTCGTCACACTAGCCCATGACAGCAGCTGTGCATACCACCCCTAGGCCATCCTGGGGAGAAGACAGGGGCATGTGGAAACCCTACTGCTGCTGCAAAGCCTTTTTCTTCAGTGATGTGTTTTCGTCAGAAGTGTGATGCTCATCGAGTGAGATCAGGATGCCATGGCGCGCATGGGTGCTTGCGTGCTGGATTGCTAGGTGATACATCTGAGGTCTAGTGACAGCGCCTGCTATACTCTAGGTGTGTGTTTTCCTGCGGTACCTCATTTCACACAGCATTGTGCGAATCCTCGGCACACACCCCTAAAGTGGTTAAAAGGAAGCGATTCCCCCAGCTGCTGGAAATCCACACACAAGTCCGCCCGCGGTGTATTTCTCCACACCATCATTCTAGAACTGATGAGGATGATTCCCGCGAACAAAGGCCATGTCTGGACGAAAGATCCGTGGCAGCGAAGAAATGCGCTCGTGCGAGCAGTATGCTGTGTGTTGAAATGATACACGTGTTTGAAGGCAAATCATGCTACTCTATATACTTGAACAGGGATCATTCAGTCTTCAAATATCTTTAGCTTCTAGGATTATTTTTATTTGTACTGCAGTAGTGGCTGGCAGTCCCAGTCAGGGATCCGGGCCTCACTGCTCTAGGTGCTGTACACACACATACCCCAAAGAGCTTATAATCAGAATGGCTTCTTGTTTTCCTGGGACTGAACTATTTTACTTCAGAGCTTCCCAGGGTCTTCCCTCAAATATGCTTTCAATGAGATGTGAAGAGCAAAATGTACTCTAGAGCTATTGAATTACTCGTTTCCACATCTAACGTTACATGGCTCTGTTGTATGAAACTAAATTGAAAGCTGACTGTATAATCTATCAAGGTAATAATGTTCAACGCTACTCACAGGTAACCTAATTATCAACATAGGGGCCAAGGAACACGCATAAGTAGTTTTAAACAGAGGCGCTAGCAAGTGAAAATGAAAACATTACATTTGCTTTAATATAAAAGAAAAATTACTGTAGCGAGGTGTGTCAAAGATGGTTGGTTTCTTGATTTGTTTTAGGAAAGTTGTCTGTGATTCATTGCTAACAGTGAGAAAGGCAAGATGAAGAGAAGCAATGATACAGTGTATACATGGCACGGTTACTGTAGTAATTTCCTTGAAATAATTAACAGTTAGGAGGAGGTTGCATATGCTATTCCAGATGTGAAAGAACAACAGATGGGCAGCTTTCTAAGGCTCTGATAATAAAATGACCTAACACTCTATTTAGAGAAACAGAAATTCTTCTCTTTGGCTGTTTACAGATTTTAGAAATATCACGATAAGCAAATCCAGACAGTTCAAAGCAATGATATAAAGGACAAGTGGATAAATAATGACCCAACTTTGTTACGAAACAGAGTGTAACTGTTGTATTGCTAATATAAACACAGATGACCTTTATATTTGCTCAACTTTTCGTCCTTAGCACAGGAAACAGCAGATGATCTTTATCAGACAGTAGAATCTTCCACTTTGCTTCTACTATTGAGCTGTGGGGCAGATTCTTATGCTGACTTTAAGGGCATGACAATGTCATTATCTTTTCAAAGCACATGCTGAAAACATGATATGGAGTGGAGGAGAAAGACACATGGCTTCCTGTAGCCTGGGGATAGCACGAACCTGGGTGACAGGCATCCATACCCATAGTTCTCCTCTTAATTTTCACAAAGCAAAGTCACAACATGAATCAAGTTCACAGTAAAAATAAAGCTGCAAAGCAAGAGAGTCCTATAAATATAACCTGGTAGAACAACATGTCAGCAGTTGCACATTCGTTTTTATACAAATACAGCTAATGAATGTTGAAAGTTTCTGTACCCAGGGAATGTTTTACCTGGGCTTGGAAGAATTTGAATTTGTTCTTAGTAATTCATGTATTTGCATTACAATAGCACCTAGGCCATAGCCAAGATCGGGGCCCCACTCTGCTAGGAGCTGCACAAACACACAGTGAAAGACAGTCCCTGGCTCAGTGAGCTTGCAATCTAAACAGAGGCAAGACAACGAGTGGCGGAAAAGTAATACATTTATCCCCATTTTACAGATGGGGATCTGAGGCCCACAGCGATTAACTGACTTGCTTAAGGTCACACAGGAAAGTCTGGGGCAGAGTCAGGAACTGACCCCAGATTTCCCACCTCTTAGTCCAGTGCTTTAACTACAGTATGTCCTCCCACTCTGCTGGGGGAAATTCAAGAGAAATTATTTCTATTGAAACACAATTAGTCAGAGTTTAATGTATGCTACTAATTCCCTTTCCCCTCCAATTATTAGGATTAATTAATATTTATAGAAAGGTCATGCCCAGAGGCCCCAGTCAGAGGCACCTTTGTGCTGACACATAGAACCACACAGCTCTTGGCCCAAAGACCACTGTACCTCCCTCCTCTGCCACAAACAAACATGACACAAGTCATTCTGCTCTTTGGTGCACATGGTCAATGCTGAATCCAAGGGGACAAATTCCAAACAAACAGCAAGCCTTTGATAAAAGGCTTTGTGGGTTCCCCCCTCCCCTAGCTGAGTGCTGTAAGCCAGCAGGGATGGGGCAATGCATCTCTCTTTGGAACTGAGAGGTGCCAAAGGGTGGCTAGTGGTGCCTGACACAGAATGGGTATGAAGACAATACAGTGAAAGCCAGTATGGAGTGAGGGGACAGGGCCAGTAGGCAGGGCAAGCACTGGGGGAGTGGGGGCATGCCGGTGTTGGGAAGGATCCTGACTAGGGGAAAGGAGCTATGGATTGGACCACAGCGTCCCCAGCAGTTGGCATCTGGAGTGGGCCCACATACCCAATGGCCAGTGCCTGGAAGGGGCCCAGGTACCCAATGACCGGCACCTGGAAGGGGTCCGGGTACCCAACGACCAGCACCTGGAAGGGGTCCGGGTACCCAATGGGTGGTGCCTGTAGAGGGCCTACGTACCCAACCGCCGGTGCCAGGGGAGGGAGGACCATACTCAACAGCTGGTGCCAGGCAGCAGCCACCATTTTTGGTATGCAACACTGATGCTTTGGGAGATGTTTCAACGTATATGGCTACAAAATGCTTCAGGAAGCTGTTATCCATATGGCTACTAGGTTTGGAGCTGTATGCATCCAATCCCTACATGGCAGGTGTCTCACTCTTCCTATTGGCCCCTGCTCATGTAGATCCCAGCTCTTAACATCCCCTGTGTTCCTGCATTTGCAATGAAAGGAGGGAAGAACAGGAAGAACATGTTTCTATTTACTTTTTTCAAATATTATTGGATTTAACTTTTTTGTCTCTTCTTCCATTTACTTCTGCACCACTGTTTCTCCCCCATTTTCCATGGCCCAGTCCAACCCCTATTTTCTCAGCAACTACCCCTGGATGGTGCAGCTGCTCTCAGGATGTTGTTCACAAAGGCTAAATTGGGGATTTAAACTTTGCAATAATTAGCATTTATTGACAGTCTGCATCTTAGGTCCCAATTCAGCAAAGCACTTAAGCAAATGCTTAATTTTAAGCACACGTTTAAATGCTTTACTGAAACTGGGCATTGGGTCACACATTCACTGCAGAAGTTTGGGGAATGGTGCCCAGCTGCAGACCAAGGGGCAGTCGCAAGGCAGGTGAAACACTGACAATAGCAGTCACTCATCAGCTGGCACTGTTCCCATCCAGCAGGGGGTGCTGTGCTATTTCCATAGAGCTGCCTTGGAGATGGCATTAGGCTTGGTTGTAAGATGTCCTTGGGATTCATATTACAAAGGTACAGGCTTGGTCCCTTAGGCTCTGAGCAGCATTGTATAGATATCTCAAGGTGTACGGGGGGTAGAAAGTTCCTTTGCCAAAGAATTGTCCCATTTGATCCGACTGATCGAATATAACTAGCTTTAAACCTGCCTGCTGAGGAAGCTAGGCTGGGACAGTGCTTTGAAAGTAGAGCCTCAGGGCATTGAACTCTGTTAGAACAATATCATTGGGGTCCTTAACTCCACAGTGGACTACGGCTCACCTCTAAGCTACCAGCAAACAGCTATTAAGGGAAGTAGTCATGAGCAGATTTTAATGGCAAACTCCAACACTTGGCTCTGAACATTACATCCCATTGTCCCTTCCTCTGCCCATCTCTAACATGGCTTCCCTGGCAGTCTGCCACAATGTCTGTGGAAAAAGCTAAACTGGGAGCTGTTGAACGCTTTCCCCAGCATTATCACCAGTCAAGTAATATCAGTTAGAAGTGCGGGCTGCCAAGGAATTCCTGGTGGAGCTGGGCGGAGGCTTTCTGTACAAGGAGGATGAGTTCTAGGGACTGGACTTCCGTGAAAGCTTGTTACTTAAAATTGTCCACAAGAGTGAATGAGAAGAAGAGGAGAACTCAATGAATTACAGAATGGAAAGTACACCATTGTTTCCTGATTCCTGAACTTTAGTAGATTCCCAGAAAACTGAAACCAACTGATCAGAGATAAACAAGCACTGATGGTGAAGCAGAGAAAAACACCAGTTTACCTGATGAAACTTGTGTAGAATTACAACAGTGCTGGGAACATATACAACAAAGTGGGAGCAAACTGCTGGAAGAGAATGAACAGAAGACTCCCAAAGAGGAATCTACTGCTCACAGTCAGGAATCATAGTTTTTGTGCCATTTTATGCATCACAAGGCAATGGAAATAAAAAATGAGACAAGATAATACAAACTTTCAAAAAGACCTCAGTCCCCACTCAGACACCTACATAAAGGGCTCAGATTCATAAAACTGCCAGCACCCAGCAGCTCCAACTGAGAACAGTGGAGAATTCCCCACTTCCTTCCGCTATTGATAACAGTGGAAATGCTGGGCCCATTGGAAAATCTGACACCCTCCCCTCTTCTTTGGGGGGGGGGTGCATAAATGGGTGCTGAGCTCTTTGGAAAATCTGTCTCGGAGTCCTTCTGCAGTATTGCCAATCCCTAAAGTTCAAAAAACCAGAACATGAATCAGATGGTCCAAAATCATGAGACTGACTTAAAAATCCTGAAATAAATAATAAATGAAATAATAATAAATACACTGAGGGTTCTGTTTTATTTGCCTTCTGGTTTTTGAGCCTACAGGATGCCTTCAGGCCACATTTTCAAACCTTTCTCCACTACCATGAAAGCTAGAAACTTTTTTATGACAAGTGGAAGCTGAGATTTCTCACGTCAGCCCAAGCCTCAGGAGACAAAGCTTTAAGAAACACACCAAATATCATGAGAATTGGCAATGCTGCTGCTGTGCCTTGTTACGCCAGCTGTCTGTGTTTGTGTTCCACTATTTCACTGTAAGGTTACCTGGACCCTACGTGTGGCAATGAAGACGCACAACGGGCTGAGTTAAGGATAGACTTCCTGCTTTTAGGCTGGAATTTCCTAGCCATTTGTGCAACAACTTCATTGTCACTTACAAAGACACACCATTACAGTTTTTATTTAATTTACTCTTCAATGTTCATAACTCTTATAAACTTGGAAGGGGAGTTCTCCTCCTCATTTCTTTGTTTATTTCAATCTTTTCTGTTTGCAAACACTGATCTTCCGCACTTTGAGAAAAAATAACATTGTCCCTCTGAAAGATGGAGGTAAGCCAGAACCAAAACCATGGATCCAAACATCCCCAGACTTCGGGGTAATCAAAATCTTGACCTGAAGCTCAATTCTGCAGTGTACAGCCATCTTTCATTTCTATATAAGTATAGTCAGACTTAATATGGGTGGCTCATAACGTTCCTGCAAAACAGTTTGCTATTGTGTTCAAGTTGCTTCTGTGGGTTCTATTTCCATTAAACAACAAGAAAAGAGTAGATTAAAAAAATCCTAAAAAAATGATACATTTAGAATCTGGAGGATATTCCTTGCCATAGCCCCAATTCAGTGAAAGTATTTAAGGATGTGCTTAAATTCATCCCTATCAAGCTAGGCACTTTTCTGTATGCGTGAAGTTAAGCATGTGCCTATGTGCTTTGCTGAGTAAGAGACTAGCTCAGGACAATTTTTAGGTAGTTCAAATGGTTGTGCCTAAGCTTCTTAATAGTATCCTTGCAGATTTAGACCCCAATCCTGCAAAGATTTACACATGTCTAACTTTACACAGGTTGGACAGAATTTCACACTGCGGAAGCCAACGGGAGCTTTGCTGTTGACTTCAGCGGGCACAGAATCAACCCCCGCAAGTCACCCCACTGAAGTCAATGTGTAAAATGAAGCACAGGCATAAGCCTTTGGCAAGATGGGCCTATGTTTGTTCTTTTATGATTTTAAGACAAACAAGCTGAGATCTAAATGACCACGGAAAATTAAATACACGCTTATCCTTTGTGGTTGAGGACAAGATGAAACAAGAATCTGTGCAACATATTTCATGCTTGTGTTTATCTAAGAAAAACATTTTCTTAATTCATTTGTTTATTCTTCTTTACTTTTAGCCTCGCTTTCTTCATCACTTAACAAAAATAAAAGTCAATGGAAGAAAACCCCCAAACACCTGGCAGTTGATTTCAATGATAAACCATTAGAAGGCAGATCCAGCCATGGCTCAAATGAAAACAGAAAAGCCCAAGCTGATGTAGCCACGTCTCCTTTAGCCAGGTTAACCTAACTTAAATGCAGGCTGCACTGCAGAGCTGGCTCTACTGATTTGTTCTAATTGGCGGCATTAGTCACTCATGCGGCACTAGTGTAATTTTCTTTTACGAGCAGTTTCACAGAATTAAGAATAATGGATTGTTTTCCAACAGATGTAATTAAAAATTGATGGAGCAGTTTCACTATTTCACTGTGCTGTTAGTTAAAGATTGGAGAGTGAATGTCACTGAAGAAATAACCGATTGCATTTATGGAGATTATGGGTCTGTTTTGTGTGGCAGTTTTTCAAACAGGCTACAGTTTTATCCCCATTTATCCAAAACCCTATAATCCGAACCTCCACGTTATCCAAACGCCTTCCTTGTCTCGCAAGTATCTCATGCTGGGGGACAAGGAAGGGATTTGGATAATACAGAGGTTTGGATAATAGTGTGGCTACAGAGGAGACCATCCTGCTGCTGAATGGATCCTTAGAGGTTTTTAAGGTCAGGCTTGACAAAGCCCTGGCTGGGATGATTTAGTTGGGAATTGGTCCTGCTTTGAGCAGGGGGTTGGACTAGATGACCTCCTGAGGCCCCTTCCAGCCCTGATATTCTATGATTCTATGATCCTATGGCAGGCATGGAGTCCTTTGCAGCCCCACTGTCCTGGGAGCAAGTAAGCAGGGCAGAGCACAGAACGCTGGCCACTGCGAGGAGAAAGATGAATCCCCGGCCACAGGGGAGGCCACTCCGCTACTGACTGGCTTCTGTCCTCTTGACTATCCAAATTCCCCGTTATCTGAATAAAATCTGTTCCCCCCCAGACTATTTGGGCAGTATACTGTATATAGGGACTGAGGGTGGGATTTACAAAGGAGCTAGGTGGTTTTCAGTGGGACTCTCTTAACGTCCTTTGGAAATTCTCAGCCTTAGGCTGGGTTTCCCCACTCGGGGACATTGGTTTCATGCCAGGCAGAATTACGAGGTGTAGAACTGGGATAACAAAGTGGAGGATCAGGCCTTTATGCTTTCAATATTTATTTAGATTTCAGTTTTAGACAAACTCCACACCAAAGAAACCCCACCCCCGGCCAAGCTCTGGGGAATCCTCCACATACGTTTATTGCACAAGAACATAGGAGATAGAAAATAAGGATTGAGCAGGGCACAGAACTTCTTCCTCCCATCCAAAAGCACATCATGTAGTAACCAGTCATGTGACCAAAACACCTCTCACCCACGATACTTTCCTTCCATGGAGATATGATTGCAACACGTGCAGACACACCTGAGCTAACTTTGATCTAATGTAGTGATACTCAGACCTCAGTGGTTCAGGAGCCAAATTAGCGATCAACATTCCCCAAAAGAGCCAGAGTAGTGTAAATTCATTGTTTCATTTATATCTATATAATTCTTACAGCAAAATGACTGACCAAGTATTATTATTTTCTCAACTACAACTGGTTAATAACATAGTAAAAGCCTCCTGACTGGTTAATAGCTTAGATTGCTTAATAATTAAATCACACAGTGTTTTCATATCATATGCTGCAAAGAGCTGCAGGAGACGCATTAAAGAGCCACTTGCAGCTCGTGAGCCTCAGTCTGAGTATCGCTGAGCTAACGAGATCAAAACTTGCTCAAGTAACAATAGCAGTGACACCATGGCAGCGGAGGCTAGCCACTTGAGTACATACCCAGGGTCTTGGGCAGGCAGAGCGAACCCATGTCACTGCCACTCCATCGCTATTGTTATTGCTGAGGTCTGTCTATCCATGCTGCAATCATACCTATTGATGCCAGTGCAGACATAACCTAAGAGAGAAATCCCACACATCACTATCTCAGCTGTCTGCTGGTACATGCTCAAACTGATGGACTTGGCAGTGTGTGTGCAGAATATCACGCAATTCCAGACCTTGGGGAGCATCAGAGAAGGAGCTTTTCTTGGTAAAATCATTAGAGCACATCCGTTTACAAAAGGAATGGAGTTGTGCTTTCTTTTTCAGAAAGATACCACAATGATAATCACAGATATTTTAAGTTTACCCCAAAACTTCTGTTTCAGTCATTTGATGATTTAGATAAAACTAGGTAACTCCATGAAACTATGAAAGGCTCTCAGCTAGGGGCTCAAAGTCCAGTTCCAGCTCAGAACTGTTCCACAATTCAAAGGGTTTTGTTTGGATCCACTTGGCATATTATTGAATATTTTTAAAAGCATCTTCCTTCTAATTTAGGATCATAATCAAATCATATGGAATCAAATCATATCAAATCAAATGGAATAATCAAACCATATCAGACCTGAGGTCCATCTACTTCAGCTTCACAGGGGGGCTGGCCATGTTCTTTAAACTGATTTTGTGCTTTAAATTCCTAAGGCGCAATCACCTGACTTGATTATTCCATGTATTTTAGCTTTGAAGGCCCAACAATAGATGCTGAGCCCTTTACAGGCCCTGAAAATTTGTTATTAAAGCCTGCACCATATAATACTTAAAAGTATCAGTTGCCAGTACTGCCCACATCACTTAATGGTGTGAGTTATCCGTACAATAATGCCTAGTGTCAGACTTTGTGTACACCACCCTATCACACAGGGCTGCTGTGGCAGTCGGCTTCTGTATGAAAGCATAATTTTTCTCATCCCCTCTCTGATTGATCATGGGTTGTGATCAATGGCTCCGTGTCTAATTGGCAGCCGGTATCAAGCGGAGTGCCCCAAGGGTCGGACGTGGAGCTGGTTTTGTTCAATATCTTTATTAATGATCTGGAGGATGGCGTGGACTGCACCCTCAGCAAGTTTGCAGATGACACTAAACTGGGAGGAGTGGTAGATACGCTGGAGGGTAGGGATAGGATACAGAGGGACCTAGACAAATTAGAGGATTGGGCCAAAAGAAATCTGATGAGGTTCAACAAGGACAAGTGCAGAGTCCTGCACTTAGGACGGAAGAATCCCATGCACCGCTACAGACTAGGGACCGAGTGGCTAGGCAGCAGTTCTGCAGAAAAGGACCTAGAGGTTACATTGGACGAGAAGGTGGATATGAGTCAACAGTGTACCCTTGTTGCCAAGAAGGCTAACGGCATTTTGGGCTGTATAAGTAGGGGCATTGCCAGCAGATCGAGGGAAGTGATCATTCCACGCTATTCGACATTGGTGAGGCCTCATCTGGAGTACTGTGTCCAGTTTTGGGCCCCACACTACAAGAAGGATGTGGAAAAATTGGAAAGAGTCCAGCGGAGGGCAACAAAAATGATTAGGGGTCTGGAGCACATGATTTATGAGGAGAGGCTGAGGGAACTGGGATTGTTTAGTCTGCAGAAGAGAAGAATGAGGGGGGATTTGGTAGCTGCGTTTAACTACCTGAAAGGGGGTTCCAAAGAGGATGGAACTAGACTGTTCTCAGTGGTACCAGATGACAGAACAAGGAGTAATGGTCTCAAGTTGCAGTGGCGGAGGTCTAGGTTGGATATTAGGAAAAACTTTTTCACTAGGAGGATGGTGAAGCACTGGAATGGGTTCCCTAGGGAGGTGGTGGAATCTCCTTCCTTAGAGGTTTTTAAGGTCAGGCTTAACAAAGCCCTGGCTGGGATGATTTAGTTGGGATTGGTCCTACTTTGAACAGGGGGTTGGATTAGATGACCTCCTGAGGTCCCTTCCAACCCTGATATTCTATGATTCTATAAAGTTATAAAACTCCTCCATATGGTTTTATTAACACAGGTTCCAAACCCCACAACCCTGTCCAGACAGAAGTTGGCAAACAGGTCTGTCCTAAAGAAAGGAATGTGTCCTTGCCGTAATTTGTATTTAAGCAGTAAACAGAGTCATCAAGGAAGAAAGTTCCGCAAAGGAAGTTCAAACAGGTGAAAATACCAGCAGGGAGTATCCTTCTGTGCCTCCTGGGTGTCAGCTGGAAATGGTTTTCACGCGGGAGATGGAAACTACAGTATAAAAAAGGAGGGACAAACACTCCAAGGCACCCGTCTCCTCTCTCCTTGCTCATCACATTCACTGCACTTGAAGAGACAAAGGAAGCAGCCATTGGACACTGGGAGAGGGGCCCTGACCTAAAGAGTTCGGTCAGTAAAACCGCTGAAAGCATGTGGTGAGAAAACTTTGTGTTGAATCTAACATATTTTGTTAAGTTAGGCATCAGTAAGCATTTTATCTTTATTTTTCTTGTAACCATTTCTGATTGTTATGCCTCATTACTTGTACTCACAATCTCTCTGTTTAGTTAGTAAACTAATTGTATTGTTTTATCTAATCCAGTGGGTTCAAGTTTAAAAGTCTGGGTAACTCCATTTGGGGTAACAAGTTGTGTGTATATTATTTCCTTAAAGGAATAATGGACTCGATATATCTGTACTGTCCAGGAGAGGACTCGGCAATACAGGACGTACATTTCTGGGGGAAGGTCCAGGACTAGAGGAGTGTTGGGGTCACCCTGCAGCATAACCAAGGCTGGTAAGAGCCAAGGTGTGGCTGGCTGGCTAGCTGCAGCACACACACCGACATAGCTGGGAGTGACTTACATGCTGAAGGCAGTTTGTGAGCAGTCCTGGCTGGAGGCTGCAGCAGCAAGGCACTGTAAAGGGCACCCCAGGTTACATGGCAGGGGTGACACAGCCACTCATTAGCCTAGATTGTGCCCAGGTATGTCACAATATACCCTGCTAGACTTGCAAATACAGATAAGAAAGAAAGAAAGAAAGAAAGAAAGAAAGAAAGAAAGAAAGATGAAGCTGTGATAGATAATTTGCTAGCACTTTACACTAAAAATAGCTTTTCTTGATTCTGAAATGTGCTGAATTGTCTCTCTGACTTGTTTTCATGTTTGGAGCTACCACTGTGGCTCACATAAAACAAACATGGGATGTGAGGTTCTGTCAGTTGTCAGGCAACATGATTCATTAACAAGAAAAAATGCTGACAATTCAAGTGATGGTGAATTGGAGGTTGTAAGTCAGGATGAGATGACTGCAGTTGTATATTTCACCTTTATTCTTTTTCTTTATAAAATAAAAAACACCCAGTGATATATGTGACACTTCACTCTGAAGGGTTGGGCGCACCATTTAGGACTGCAGCAAAGGAAGTGAGAAGTTTCCCACCGTGCTTTATAAAATACATATCAGCTTTGGCCTGCAAAGACCTATCAAAGAATTCAGAGTCCACCTGCTAAGCCAATTATATCCCAGGGCCTCTTGCAGAAAACACTCACAATTTTTGCATGGTTGACTGAGTTCTGGAGGTTTGCCTTTGATGTAGATGAGATAAGTAAAATATGAAACATCATGGATATCAAACTTCTCATATTCCCTCACTTAATTATCATTGTGACTATTACTGATGAAATTATTATGAGGAAAAGCTCTCGCCCACAAAGTTGTTTCGATGGGCTCATTTCAGTTTATCTGAATACAAGTTCCTCTGCATTATTTATTAGCTTTCTTGGTACTCAAAGTGAAGATTATATTTCACATTTTTTCCTCTCCAAAAACAACGCAATTCCAGGGACACTCTCCTTGGTCTATTAATCCAGATTGAACACTAGCATCTCTACTGAGTTGGAACAGGGTGGAGTTACAAAGAGCAAAAATGGTGTAAGCAAGAGAAATTCTTAGGGTATGTCTACACTACGAAATTAGATCGAATTAATAGAAGCCGGTTTTATAGAAATCGGTTGTATACAGCCGATTGTGAGTGTCCCCACATAAAATGCTCTAAGCGCATTAGTTCGGCGGACCGCGTCCACAGTACCGAGGCTAGCGTCGACTTCCGGCGCATTGCACTATGGGTAGCTATCCCACAGTTCCCGCAGTCTCCGCCGCCCATTGGAATTATGGGTTGAGATCCCAATGCCCGGATGATGCAAAACAGTGCCGCGGGGGGTTCTGGGTACATGTCGTCAGGTCACTCCCCCTACGTCACAGCAACGGCAGACAATAGATTCGCGCCTTTTTACCTGGGTTACCTGTGCAGACAACATACCACAGCAAGCATGGAGCCCGCTCAGCTCAGCTCACCGTCACCATATGTCATCTAGGTGCCGGCAGACGTGGGACTGCATTGCTACACAGCAGCAGCAGCAGCTAACTGCCTTTTGGCGGTAGACGGTGCAGCATGACTGGTAGCCTTCATTAGCGATCTGGGTGCGGGCAGCTGTGGGGCTGGCAGCCGTAGGGCTGCATTGCACCAGCCCCTTGCCTTTTGGTAGAAGATGGTTTATTACGACTGGTAACCGTCGTCGTCGTACTGCAGTGGCTGTCAATCATGGGCACCCGGGCAGACAATGATGGTTATCAGTCGTAGTATGCCATTTTCTGCCACGCGCCCTGTTGGCTCATTGCACGTTAGCAGAGTCGTAGTATGCTATTTTCTGCCAAGTGCCCAGTATTGTCTGCTAAGCACCCAGAAGAGGCTGATGGCGATCTGGGTGCTGGCAGACATGGGGCTGGCAGACGTGGGGCTAGATTGCTACACAGCAGCAACCCCTTGCCTTTTGGGCAGTAGATAGTATATTACGACTGGTATCCATCGTTGTCATACTGCAGTGGGTATCATATTGTGCAGTAGACCTGAAGGCTTACTGCCAAGCGCCCAGTATTTGCTGCCAAGCACCCAGAAAATGCCAAGGGCTATCAGTCATGCTGCACCGTC
This sequence comes from Terrapene triunguis, assembly GCF_002925995.2. NCBI lineage: Eukaryota > Metazoa > Chordata > Testudines > Emydidae > Terrapene > Terrapene triunguis. Next base: position 720,071 of record NW_020697743.1, on the reverse strand, counting down.
GTCTTAAGATGTAAAAAATAGATTTATTCTGTATTCATTTGCTTCCCCCCTCCCTCCTGTTAAACCCTGGCTGGGTGATAAACCAGGGTGATAAACATATCCTGGCTGTTGGGGAAACTGGTTTCTCCGCTTCCTTGCTGCTGTGAGCTATTTACATTATCTTCATGCTCATCTTCCTCATCCCCAGAACCCGCTTCCCTGTGTGTTTCTCCATTGAGGGACTCATAGCACACGGTTGGGGTAGTGGTGGCTGCACCCCCTAGAATGGCATGCAGCCCCGCGTAGAAGCGGCATGTTTGCGGCTCAGCCCCGGACCTTCCGTTTGCCTCTCTGGCTTTGTGGTAGGCTTGCCTTAGCTCCTTAATTTTCACGCGGCACTGCTGTGTGTCCCTGTTATGGCCTCTGTCCGTCATGGCCCTGGAGACCTTTTCTAATATTTTGCCATTTCGTTTACTGCTTCGGAGTTCGGCCAGCACTGATTCATCTCCCCATATGGCGAGCAGATCCCGAACCTCCCGTTCTGTCCATGCTGGAGCTCTTCTGCGATCCTGGGACTCCATCACGGCTACCTGTGCTGATGAGCGACCTGTGCTCTCCACGCTGAGCAAACAGGAAATGAAATTCAAACGTTCGCGGGGCTTTTCCTGTCTAACTGGCCAGTGCATCTGAGTTGAGAGTGCTGTCCAGAGCGGTCACAATGAAGCACTGTGGGATAGCTCCCGGAGGCCAATAACGTCGAATTCCATCCACACACACCCAATTCCGACCCCCTAAGGCCGATTTTATCGCTAATCCCCTCGTCGGAGGTGGTGTTAAGAAACCGGTTTAAAGGGCCCTTTAAGTCAAAAGAAAGGGCTTCGTCGTGTGAACGTGTCCAGGCTTAATTCGATTTAACGCGGCTAAAGTCGACCTAAACTCGTAGTGTAGACCAGGCCTTAGTCTAACAAGCAGAAAGTGAGCTTCTGCATTTGCTGGACCCCAGAAGCTCCACAGTCTGCCTAGGCTATGAAGACATGAAGGCCATTTGCCTATGCAGAAAGGACAGTAGCAATGTAGTAGTGCAACAGGTATATTCTCTTCCTTTTGTGACTCTAGCTAGTGGTGACCATGCTCATGTGAATGACACAAAGGACTAAGTGAGCAAGTCTTACTAGAGGAATGGGTTCTTCCCCAGTTGACTGACTATCTGCAAGCCAAGAAATAATTATACAGGGGTCACAGTCCATAGATATTGGGCTTCATTGGGATGTTATCTAGGGATGGTAATAATAATACCTAGCTCTTATGTAATACTTTTCAGCCCTCAAGCTCAAAGCACTTTACAAAGGAGGTCAGAATCATTATCCCCATTTTACAGCGAGGGAAGCTGAGGCTCAGAGATGTGACGTCAATTGCCCAAAGTCACACAACAAGCCAATGGCAGAGCCAGGAATGAAAGAAGAAAAGGGCCAAATCTTGGCCAGGTAGTTGTACTGCAGAATGGCAAGCAACAATCACCGTATCCATGTAATGGTCCACAACTGACACTATCATGGGAGCATTGGTTGTGACTCTATAGTTGAGAATGAGTTTTTCACTGGCAGCAGGGATTAAGGACAAAATTTCAAAGCAGCTAAGTGACCTAGGAGCCTAAATCCCATTTTCAAAAGTGACTTAAGCACTAGATGGGGAGGGCTCTGAGTTACTACAGAGAATTCTTTCCCGGGTATCTGGCTGGTGGGTCTTTCCCACATGCTCAGAATCTAACTGAGCACCATATTTGGGGTTGGGAAGGTATTTTCCCTGGGTTAGATTGGCAGAGACTGAGGGGATTTTCACCTTCCTCTGCAGCATGGAGCACGGGTCACTTGCAGGTTTAAATTAGTGTAAATGGTGGATTCTCTGTAACTTGAACTCTTTAAATCAAGATTTGAGGACTTCAGTAACTCATCCAAAGGTTAGGGGTTTATTACAGAAGTGGGTGGGTGAGGTTCTGTGGCTTGCACTGTGCACAAGGTCAGACTAGCTGATCATGACGGTCCCTTCTGGCCTTAAAGTCTATGAGTCAATGGGGTGTCACTGAAAGTCAATACAATTTAGGCTCCTAAATGCCCAAGTCACACAGATGCTTTTGAAAATGTTACTTTTTACCTATTTGTTTTCTATGACTAATATAATGCGTCTTCTCCAGTCCATGCTCTTAGATTCTGCAACAAATTGTCTGAGAATTTGCAAGACAATCTGTTAGTTTCTGAGTTAAAATGAATTAAGCAGGAGCTCTTTCTGAGTATTGCACCTTGGTTTGTTTCTTGGCCTCACTCTAGCTAACAAATAGCTTGTTACTAACTCTTCAAACTTTCCTCATAGTTAAAACTCATTGAAAGCTCATGCATAGGCTACTTTTGAAGAAATTCGATTGCAATCAAGACAAGTCATTAATATTTGTTCTCTCTAATAGCTGTGAGTAACCACTAGCACAATCACCACATGCTATAGAGCAGTGGCTCTCAACCTTTCCAGAGTACTGTACCCCTTGCAGGAGTCTGATTTGTCTTGCGTACCCCCAAGTTTCTCCTCACTTAAAAACTACTTGCTTACAAATCAGACATAAAAATACAAAAGTGTCACATCACTCTATCACTGAAAAATTGCTGACTTTCTAATTTTTGCCATATAATTCTAAAATAAATCAACTGGACTATAAATATTGTACTTACATTTTGGTGTATAGTATACAGAGCAGTATAAACAAGACATTGTCTCTATGAAATTTTAGTTTGTACTGACTTGGCTAGTGCTTTTCATGTAGCCTGTTGTAATACTAGGCAAATATCTAGATGAGTTGATGTACCCCCTGGAAGACCTCTACGTATCCCCAGGGATATGCGTACCTCTGGTTGAGAACCACTGCTATAGAGAATGCAGACAATTTCTTCCCATTAGGCTTTTGGCCTACACTTAGAGTTATTTTTTTTCCTTTCAAAAGAGATAAGAGCATGGATTTGATGCTTGAACTACAGATACCACAAGCCACACAGTACGAATGTCACTAGTGAAGTTCAATTGTTAGATTGCTTGTGTGCTATACTGTACAATGATAATTAATTATTCTGCCTGGCAACAGTCTTTCCTTAGTGACATGGGGTGTGTTTCTGCTGTGCTGAGAAAGAAGATAACTTAGAAATAGGAATATACTTTGGACAAATGATTTCAAATAATGCTTTGAGAGACACTTACCCTTTTCTCTGGCTCTTCTGTATCTTAGATATTCATTCCTGTAGTTTTTCAGTTCTTTGTTTAAATCAGCATTAGAGCAACAATGAATTTATAAGGATTTCTAGGATGCCAGTGAGTTGAATGAATTTGCTAGTCTTGACTGTGCCCAGAGCACAGCCAGGCTCCATTACAAACATAAAGCCAAAATAACTTAATTTTTGTTGCCCTGTAAGTAACCTATGGGAAGTGATCAGTTTTGCTCCTTTTATTTACTTAATGTATTTCCTGCAAAGCATGAAGATTTGGGACCAGACTTTCCAAAGTGCTCATCGCCCAGTAGCTCCTATTTACTATTCTCAGTGGGAGCTGCTGCGTGCACAACACTTTGGAAAATCTAGCCATCCAGATTTAGGTACCTGACCGGGAGCTGTTCGGTGCTGAGGCCTTTTGAAAATCTGCCTGTTGGTCAATACATCTGGTTTGCATTTATCAAATTCAACAACATACAGGATAGGGTTTTCAGAAATGTTTTGCGTCGGCCTAACTCTGTTCCCATTGAAATAAATGGAAATGTTACTATTGACTTCCCTGGGAGAAGAACGAGGCAGTGCTGAGAACTTGTTAAACTTTCGGTCTGTGCATTAATCCCACTGAGTTCAGTATATAGTCAGTATACATCCATTTATAAATAGTATCATATTGCATCAAAAAAAAAAATAGCTCCCAGATATAAATCATCTTGAAACCACAATGGAAACCACCCTGGCTGATCACAGGCACTACACTCACCACACCCATACAGCACTGACACCAACACCATCAGAGAGACGAGGTGAGTGAGGGACTATTTTGTATTGGACCAACTTCTGTTGGCGAGAGAGACAAGCTTTCAAGCTACACAGAGTACTTCAGCACCACTGATAGTCTCTTGATGGTCCTTATCTGGCCCCCATTACCACAGTATCTGAGCACCCCCCACATCTTTCATATATTTATCCTCACACATACCACTGTGAGGCAGGGCAGTGCTATCATCCCCCTTTTGCAGATAGGGAACAGAAGCTAAGGTGACCAGATGTCCCAATTTTATAGGGACAGTCCTGATATTTGGGGCTTAGTCTTATATAGGTGCCTGTTACCCCCCAACCCCTGTCCCGATTTTTCACACTTGCTGTCTGGTCACCCTAACAGAAGCACAGGCAGAATAAGTGATGTGTCCAAGGTCACACAGGAAATCTGTGGTGAAGCAGGGCATTGAATTCAGGTCTCTGGAGTCCCAGGCTAGTACACAGACAACTAGACCATACTTCTTCTAGCTTCGTCACTACAGCGACTCATGACAAATGTTGCAGACAGGTTACAAAAAACAAAGACATCATAATATATACTAACCCAGAGATAATAGTCTTCCAAGACTGCTTCCAGCAAGAAACAAAATCATTTGCAGACTTTTCTATGAAACAATGAGAGCATGTAGGCCTTAAGCAACTCCTACTGCAGTAAATATCAGAATTAGTGCTTTGCTGAATTGGGCTTTCTATAGCTTATAATACCATCAGACATAGCTATTTAGGTGCTATGTGAAGCTATCTGGTTCTTTTAGAGGCATATTATTTTCTAGACACCCCTTAATGCTAATAATATTTGTGGAAGTTGAAAAAAAAGAAATGGATGCTTGTACTGAGACAAAGATATAATTTGGCATGTTAAGGCAATTAAAATATGATTATTTCTGGAACTAAATTAGGGTGTCATTCTCATTGGCACTACAACAAATACAAAAAGTTAGAAAAAAATCTGTATTTATTTAACCAGGCAAAGAACCCTTGAGGTATACATATCAGATTAGTCAGATTGAACAGAATGGCGAGAAATTATTGCCTTGAGATGTTTTCCCTGATTTCTTATAGATGAACTGCAGGTTGGAGTTATTGTTGTGACAGAAAGGAAAGCTTTTACAAGCTCACAATTGCTTGTAAAAATTTCAGTAAAAAGCTCCACTAAATTCAAACTACTTAGGGGGAGAATGTAATTCTAGTTTCAAGCTGCTATCACAGGACAGATTTACGACTCATAAAGTCTTCATTTGTTTATATATTGCTGTCCTGTTTTCAGCACCCCAAATCATGGCAGAGTCTGCTGTCTTCATTAACACTTGCAGCCAGTTTTCAGATCCTTTGTAAATTGCTGTTTTTTTAAACGAACTGTTTTATCCCGGTGTTAACATAATATTTCATTATAGGGACATATGGGAGTGAAGGGCCAATTGCTGCTTCCATTATAAAATGGCTTTCTAAAGTTTAGTACACATCAGGCTGAAAGTTGACACATGGGCCTGCATGTAATTTTTTTTAACTTGCTGAGATCCATTAATTTGCTTTCAGAGATGCTATGTCTGGAAGCTCCAAATATCATTTTCTGACCTCCTCCGGCAAAATAATAGTCTAATTTTTCAGTCACTTAGTCCTTTGCATGGACAGCTGCTCGTAGCAATTAAAAGGAAAATCTGAAGAGCTGAATTACTTAACTTTGCAAAGTGGCCAATATTAGCCTTACTATTAATAGTCCGAACAGTCCAAGACCATGTTCATTGAAATTCAGGACAGCAATAAAATGTCAAGTAAACAGCAATTATCCCACAAATATTCATCATGTAATAACAGATAACAGGATTTAGGAGTGCTGGGGATTACATCTAAGCACACATTTTTCAAAAACGGAGGCCTAAAGTTAGGAGCCTAAATTCATATTTGGGCAGCTAAATAAGTGGCCTGATTTTCAAAGATGTTGAGCCCCCAGCACTCCCCATTGACCTTTATAGGAGCTAATGGGTTCTTAGCACCTTTGAAAATCAAGTCATTTATTTAGATGTCTAAATATTAGATTCCTAATTTTAGGCCCCATTTTTTGAAAATCGTGGCCTTAATTTCCAGGGTTTGCAAAAAGGGAGATTCAATTGTTGTTATTTATATTTTAATGTAGCCTGTAGTATAAGGCAGGGGACAGGAAAAGGGAAAAATGCTAACAATACGGGATGATGGGGCTTGCAAAGCTCCCTTGCTTATTGTTTGCTTGTTGCCTCTGAAAATAAGTGCTTAATAAAGGCTTGATCCAAATCCCACTGAAGTCAACGGGAGTCTTTCCATTGACTTCAGTGAGCTTTGGATCAGGGCTTAAGGCCCAAATCTTTAGGCTGATGCTCAGTTCGGGCACTAGCCAGAGCATGAAGGGGGTCTGGAGGAGGAAGAATGCCCCGCCTCCAAGCTACAGGTCTGCTGTATGTTGACTGTTTCAGTCTATCCTACTTAGTGGAGACTCCAAAAGGACTTCTCCCGAGGAATCAGGTTCATCTCCACTACTTCCCAACACAACAAAGAGAGGATTTGGTACCCACAGGTAATGTGTCAGGTAGAGAGCCCCCAACACAGGGAACCCTACACACAATCTCAACAGAAGTGAGAACACGGTCTGGAAGACTAATCGGACCCCCTCAAAAACTTGATCTTTAGAATACCGCTCAGGACTATTTAAATACAATTGATAAGGGAACATCACAGGGTAAATAGTTTCAAGGAATTTCAAGTGTCTTCTGGATTGTTGTGTGTATTTACTTAAGAACATAAGAACGGCCATACTGGGTCAGACCAAAGGTCCATCTAGCCCATTATCCTGTCTTCCGACAGTGGCCAGTACCAGGTGCTTCAGAGGGAATGAACAGAACAGGTAATCATCAAGTGATCCATCCCCTGTTTACGGTTTATAATATAAGATTTAATCTTTTATTATAAAGAAAGGGAGATGTGGAGTGGTTATAGAGGTCCTGGTCCTCCACAGTTACCAGAGAGGACCAGGATGTGTTGCAGTGAGAAACTTAATAAAGCTAGGAACTTCCTGATTAGGGAGCGCTCTAGCTGCTGTATAAAACATGGCTCTTTGTGTTTATGTCCTCATATTATACGTGCCTTAGTGACCCTGCTGCAGATCCTCTGAGCCATCCTTCTCCAGTCCACCCCCCTCCCACCCCCCGCATGAGGCCATGTAGAGCTACCTGTGCAGCAGAGTTTACTGCAAGACACAGGATGTCCACCCACCCTGAGATTCCCTACATATCCTATTCCTCTACCCCCTTGTTCATCAGAAGCACTCCCCAGTTCAGCTACCAGGGAGCCTCTGTGGCTGCAGAAGGGGCGGGACTTGCGCTTCAGGGACCTGCCCTATGCTCAGGGATGTGAAGAGAATGTGCAACATCACAAAGCCGAGTAATTTGTGTGTCTGAGAGGGGCTCCTTGGCCTGCATGCTCAACTCTAGCTCCGCACTATCCTGGGAACCTAGATATTGTGCAGCAGCACAGCTAAGTGCATTGCCATACTTGTGCCAAACACGGGATGTGGTCCTGCCTTTATTCAGGTAGCAACAGCCTAAGAAAGGAAATTGTTCAGTGTAAATTAGTCCAACCGCATGGTGGAATAAACAACACCCATGAACCTCCTCAGCAGCAGAGTCAGCAGGAAACTGGTCACACCCATCAGATGTGTTATTTTGTAATTCATTAGATTGATGCAGAGCATTACCATTACCAAGGGCACAGGACATTTGAGATATTTTTATTCATCTTCCACCTAACTCAGTTATTGAAACATAAAACATAGAGCTCATGCATATGTGGATCCAGCTGGGTGAATTTTTTCAGCTGAAATTTTTTCAACAAAAATTGCCCATTTGGCAATTGATTAATTGATTAATTAATTTGGCAATTACTGAAAATGTTCCTGAATTCGTGCTGAATTTGCCAAATTGTTTCAGCAGAAAAATTAACCAAAAATAAATTTTAAAAATGTTTCATTTCAATGTTTTTGAAACAAAATATTTCCATTTTGATTCAGAACTTTTCAGTTTGAATTTTACTTCAATTTTATTTAAAAGAGTTAAAAAGACTCTCAAAAACAAAATGAAATGTTTCATTTGACCCAAAATTGTGTTTTTTCAATTTTTTGGTTCAGCCAGCGAGCCAAAAAAATCAGTTATTCGCACAGCTCTATATATGGAGCTGAAATCTGCATGCGGTAGCTCACATCCATAGTATAATGAGATTACATTCTTCCATAGCAAAGCCTTTTGCTAGTGATGTTATCAGAGTGAGATGTCACTTGCATTCTAAACACCTATTTTCAGCAGCCTATATCTTTAGCTAAACATTACTTTTTGGAGAGATGTGTTTCATGTTTGATCTCAAAGCACTTTTTGGAAAGTCTCCTTCACATCCACTGGACTGTTTCTGAGTTAATCAGAAAAAGAAAAATACAGTCATCTTTCAGGTGTTAGGAAACACAACAAGCATGAAATCCCAGCCTCCTATGAAATCAATGGCAAATCTCCCACTGACTTCAATGGAGCCAGGATTTCACCCAAGGTTTTTTTGCACTGAGATAATTAAAAAAAGTTTTCCCCGCAAAAAATTTCAAATTCCTATTTGTAACGATAGCCACTGGAGTCAATAGATACTCTCTCATGTCAGGAAATAGAGGCAGAGTTTTTTGTAACCCTGATCCATACCATGTGACTGGGGCCAGCAAATACAATGTAGTTTCTTATCAGCACTTCTGGGTGTCACCCCTTTATTACACGTCCAGCCAGAATAATGGGTGACCAGTTGTGTAGTTTAAATCATAGAATCACAGGATTGGAAGGGACCTCGAGAGGTTGTGATGTTGCACTCCATATGTTTTATGGAAATATGCTTATGATTGTGAATATCATGTAACTGGAATATGCTTTATGCAAAAGGTCTCTTGCGAAGTATCATAACAAAGGTTATAAACTACTGAATATATTCCTCCTATTTGTATGCATGTATCATTCTTCTATCTGAAGCTAGAAATATGATGTATAACTCTGATGTCCTATTGTAATTATGCAAAGTGTGGGCCATTAATTGTGGTTTAGAATCTTATGGCTCCCATTGACTAGGACAATTGGTTGTAAATGGTTTATTTACCTGCAAGCCTTCCTGTGTATGTGTGGGCCAACCCAGGAAGAATGGAGACTAGGGGTCTTACAGTGACATGTGACCATGTCACATGATACTGGAATCCATCTTAATCCTTGTACTTTTCCATTGATGAGGTGGGGGTGGGGACAAGCACAGACAAAACATTCCTGCCTTGTGCCAAAGCTATAAAAGGGGGTGGAACAGGACAAAAGGGGCTGCCAGTCATGAGAAAACCCTTGCTTGCCAGATAAGATGACTGCTGGATCTAACAAAAACTGTACCAGGGGAAAGGATTGGGCCCAGACTAGGAAGGAGGCTAGTCTCTGAAAGAAGCTTATTGGAACATCTTTGAGGGTAAGATACTCCCTGTAATCAGTTTCTTAACGTATTAGGCTTAGACTTGCAAGTTTTGTTTTATTTTGCTTTGTGACTTACTTTGTTCTGGCTGTTATTACTTGAAACCACTTAAATCCTACTTTTTATACTTAATAAAAACACTTTTGTTTATTAATAAACCCAGAGTAAGTGATTAATACCTGGGGGAGCACACAGCTCTGCATATCTCTCTATCAGTGATATAGAGGGTGAACAATTTACGAATTTACCCTGTATAAGTTTTATACCGGGGCGGGCAAATTTTTGGACTGAGGGTCACATCGGGTTTCGGAAATTGTATGGAGGGCTGGTTAGAGGAGGCTGTGCCTCCCCAAATAGCTAGGCGTGGCCCAGCCCCCACCCCCATCCGACCACCCCTGCTTCTCGTCCCCTGACAGCCCGCCGCGGACTCCTGCCCCATCCAACCATCCCATCCCCTGACCGCCCCTGGAACCTCCATCCCTGACTGCCCCCCGCCGCCCCATTCAACCCTTCCTCTCATTCATGACTGCCCCACGGGACCCCTGCCCCATCCAACCTCTCTGTTTCCTGCCCTCTGACAGCCCCGACCCCTATCCACACCCCCACCCCCTGACCACCAGCCCGAACTCCCCTGCCCTCTATCCAACCCCCCTGCTCCCTGCCCCCTTACCGCACTTCCTGGAGCACCGGTGGCTGGTGGCGCTACAGCCGCGCCACCACTCAGCACAGAACACTGGGTCAGGCCACGATCTGCAGCTGCGCTGCCCTAGGAGCTCGCAGCCCCACCACCCAGAGCATTGTGCTGGCGGCACAGTGAGCTGAGGCTGCAGGGGAGGGGCCGGGGGCTAGCTTCCCGGGCCAGGAGCTGAGGGGCCAGGCAGGAGGGTCCCGCAGGCTGTAGTTTGCCCACTTCTGCTTTATACAGAGTAAAACGGATTTATTTGGGGTTTGGATCCCATTGGGAGCTGAGTGTCTGGGCACTGGAGACAGGTAACCTGCTGAGCTGTTTTTAGTTAAAGTCTGCAGCTTTGGAGGCATGGCCCAGACCCTGGGTCTGTGTTGCAGCAGGCTAGTGTGTCTGGCTCAACAAGGCAGGGTTCTTGAGTCTCAAGCTGGCAGGGAAAATGGGCTCAGAGATAATTTCAGCACATCAGGTGACAGTCCCAAGAGGATCTCTGTGACCAAACCTGTCACAGAGGTCATCTAGTCCAGTCCTGGCACTCATGGCAGGACTAAGTATGATCTAGACCATCCCTGACAGGTGTTTGTCTAACCTGCTCTTTAAAATCTCCAATGATGGAGATTCCACAACCTCCCCAGGCAATTTATTCCAGTGCTCAACCACTCCAACAGGAAGTTTTTCCTAATGTCCGACCTAAACCTCCCTTGCTGCAATTTAAGCCCATTGCTTCTTGTCCTATCCTCAGTGGTTAAGAACAATTTTTCTCCCTCCTCCTTGTAACAACCTTTTATGTACTTGAAAACTGGTGTTATCATGTCTCCACTCAGTCTTTTCTTTTCCAGACTAAACAAACCCAATTTTTTCAATCTTCCCTCATAGGTCATGATTTCTAGACATTGAATCATTTTTGTTGCTCTTCTCTGGACTTTCTCCAATTTGTCTACATCTTTCCTGAAATGTGGCACCCGGAATTGGACACAATACTCCAGTTGCGGTCTAATCAATGTGGAGTAGAGCGGAAGAATTACTTATTGTGTCTTGCTTACAACACTCCTGCTAATACATCCCAGAATGATGTTCGGTTTTTTTTCCAACAGTGTTACACTGTTGACTCATATTTAGCTTGTGGTCCACTATGACCCCCAGATCCCTTTCCGCAGTACTCCTTCCTAGGCAGTCATTTCCCATTTTGTATGTGTGCAACTGGTTGTTCCTTCCTAAGTGGAGTACTTTGCATTTGTCCTTATTGAATTTCATCCTATTTACTTCAGACCATTTCTCCAGTTTGTCCAGATCACTTTGAATTATAACCTATCCTCCAAAGTACTTGTAACCCCTCCCAGCTTGGTAGTGTCCGCAAACTTTGTAAGTGTACTCTCTATACCATTATCTAAATCACTGATGAAGATATTGAACAGAACTGGACCCAGAACTGATTCCTACGGGACCTCACTCATTATGCCCTTCCAGCATGACTGTGAACCACTGATAACTACTCTCTGGGAATGTTTTTCCAACCAGTTATGCACCCACCTTATAGTAGCTCCATCTAGGTTGCATTTCCCTACTTTGTTTATGAGAAGCTGAATAGCAGCCCTGGGTTCTTTTTGAATATCTAGGGTGTCCTTTGTTAGTTTGTGATATCCTTCCAATAGTTTTGAATATAAAATATAGTTGAATGTAGTGGGACTGATTTGCACACTCCCCACAAAGCAACAATTTGCTGGACTTTATTTGGTCATTACTCCTAGATGAACTGTATAGTTAAGGGCTGACGTGCCTTGGCAGAGTTGAGGAGTGAGGGGAATCTGTACTAATCCTGCCTGCCTTAAACTGTCTTAAACTGAAGTCCCTTAAACTGGTCCCTTGCCTTCAGGAACACCGAAAGCAAGCCACAAGCATGAGACCCTACCACTTCAATGTTAGTGCTTTAGCTCACTCACTAGTGGCATTGGCTTTTAGTTCAGAACACCAAGTGTTCAACCCCCACTGGCAGCCCAAGCAAGGTCAGCTGTATGTGCACAAATAAAATAATAAGTGTGAAACAGATGGATATCACTCAACATCAGCCTGTTTAAATAAGGAACTGAATCCTTCTCTTCACGGTCTGTACACGCCTTTGGAAATCCTCTTTCTTATTTTTAGCATCCTAATGGGCACAGCTGGGTTGTTTTTAAAGGTTGTTGCATCACTAATGCAAGAAAAGAAAACTGTAGTATCTGATATCTCAACATGCATGAGCTAATAGTCTGGGGAAGCCAGGGTCAGGCTTTGGCTAATGCAAATTCTGATGGGAAGCTTATGTTTGACATCACTTATTCAGGTTGTATATCTGGCTATGGCTACAGCATGACGTTCAAATACTCATCGGACAGCCTGTTTCTTCAAATGTGGGACTAGCGACAAAGAAGAGTAGGCAGGTGGCTACCTAATCCCAACAATTTGAAAATCTACATAACATTGAAAGAAACCCACTGATGCTGACAGCTGCTGTCTTAGCACAAGTGGCCAAGAGCAGCCTCTCACGATCTGTACTCTTATCTCAGCTTATCCTGAGCTATCAGAAAGCAGATGGAGAGTGATGCTTTCACTAACAGGAATTAAGCACACTTGAGAAGTTTCTGGTGGAGACACTTCAGTAGTCAAGTATGGGATCTAGCCATCCCTTTGATTCTGTACTATCTTGCAGACACTGTCATCATTGTGAAAAGGAAATAAGCTAATTGCCAGAGTGGCTGGACAGGCTCATTGATCCAGGATGGCTGTAGTAGGTGGAAAGGATTTATTTCCTTACTATCGGAAATATACCACAGACGTTTGGGGCTCTGATCCCAGCACAATGTAGACAAGGCTTTTGAGCTGCATGTGTGATAGAAAGCCATGGATATTGGGATAGATACTTAGCTTGTGTAATTTGGCCAAGCACCACTGACATCAGTGGAGATGGAGCAGCTTACACCAGCTGAGGATCTGGCACTTTGGTTCTAGGGCAGGTTAACTTATTCACAAGAACGATCCACCTGATGGTAAAGCTAAACCCAGCAACAGGCACCTGCTTTCCATGGAGCCTGGGATTTGCTCCTCACCAAACATTTCAGCCAGAGAGTCAATCTCTTCAGTATGAAAAACTGTAATAATATATACCTTTTCTCAGCAGCGCAAACCCAGCCTGCATACAGTCACGCAGCCTGCATACCAGTGCAAACCCAGCCTGCATACAGTCACCAGTCTCTTACCAGGTGAATGAGTATCAGCTGGGCCCACGGAAACCCTCTCCTACTTTACCCTCCCCTTGGTCCTTCAGTGTCCCCTTGTCACTGGGGCTGAGCCTCCCGTGTGGAATTAAGTATCAGGGGGTAGCCGTGTTAGTCTGTACCCACAAAAACAACAAGGAGTCTGGTGGCACCTTAAGGACTAACAGATTTATTTGGGCATAAGCTTTCGTGGGTAAAAAACCCACTTCTTCAGATGCGTGGAGTGAAAGTTACAGATGCAGGCATTATATAATGACACATGAAGAAGAAGTGAGGTTTTTTACCCACGAAAGCTTATGCCCAAATAAATCTGTTAGTCTTTAAGGTGCCACCGGACTCTTTGTTGTCTGTGTGGAGTTAATGCATTATGGGGAAACTACCCCCTGAGGCTCTTTGCTTGGGGAAATTGACAACTCCTGACCGCATAAGGTAGGAAACCTTACAAACAAAGCTCAGTGGGATAGTGGTCCCACTGTTGTGGCGAGATAGGGGTGGTGTGACCCTAACAGCATCCCAATACAAGAGGGCTTTGTATTGTTTCAGCTGGCCTGAGCAGTTGTTTGTACCCCAGCTCACTAATGGCATAACCTGTATCTGGAAGGTGTCATCTAAGATAGCAATAGAAAGCTAATACATGGATCATTCATATTATGGTGTGGTGTATGCACAGAGGACAAATTCAAAATTACAAACATATTGGAAATTATGTTATCAAAAAGAGTCTGCCAGGCAGGGGTAAAGTTACCCCATGGTAGACAAAGGAATGTGGTTCGGCCACCTTGAAAAGAAACATTAAGAAACAATGGGAATGCAATTTACACAGAAGGCAAACAGGACCATCAAGCCAACAAGGGGAGGAGATAACCACTATGCATCACAGCAAGGGGAGGAGATTGCGGGAAACAGCTCTATTTGCATTTTAGCAAACATCCGCAGGGGAATATACCAGCATGAAACTTCCTTCACCACCAGGCTGCATGTCACCTTCCTCACAGCTTGAATGGACTTTACTTGGGGTGGGGAGGTAACCTTCAGAAGAATCCATTACCAACGTTCACTTGAGTACAAAGGGAGGAGCAGGGAACACCAAGTGATCTTTCACCTAAGACATCAAAGGAACTGAGCACTCTGGACTTTGCGGGGATCAGAGGCTTTGATCAGAGGGGTTGGTCAGCCATCTTGCTGGAAGGTAGATTGGCAAGGAAACTGCCTTGAACAAAGGCTGTAGCATTCTTTGTTACGTCTTAGCCTCTAGAAAGCGTTTTTCACTTTTGTTTGCTTGTAACCATTTCTAACGCTATCCTTTGACCTTGGACTCACTCAAAATCCTACCTCTGTTAATAAACTTGTTTTACTTTTAATCTAAACCCGTTGAGTGCCATGTTTGATTTCAAGTGCATGCTACCTCCAGTTAATATGGCAAGCTGCTGGGGATTATAAATTTAAAGGAACAAACAAACCTTAATATCGCTCTGAATTGTCCAGGAGAGGGCTGGACATCGCAGAGCACACAGTTTGGGGAAAATACGGTACTGGGGGGATGTTGGGGGCCATCTTGCCAGATGTAACCGGAATGTGGCTGGGATGTAACAAGAAGGCTGTTGGAATGAGAATTGCGGAGTCACAGCTGCTTAACACACAGAGCAGGCTTGTATGCTGGCTGAGAGCATCCAGAGAAACGACACTACGGCAGAAGAGTCTTTTGAGGGCCTTAGGATTACAGGGAAGGCAGTGACACAACCCCTCACTGGTATGGATTGCACCTCAGCATGTGACAGGTGGTTCTTAGCTAAAAATGCCTCTCCTCTCCATGGCTGACATTTCCATTCTCAGACCCTGCTGGACTAAGGCCTGAAGAACTTTACAATTTTCCCCTACTTGAATGAATGTCAACTGGCTTGCAAAGAACTTTCCCCCACATCTTAGGATGTGGAGCCAGCTGGGGGAAGTAGTGGCTGCTCCATCCTTTGGAAGAAGATGATCAGGTTTGTGCCTCCTAGTGAATGTGCATTTCCCCACTGTGAAACACGAGCAGCCTCCAGAGCTGTGTAGTGCAATGTTGGAGCGAGAGTGTCTGTGCTGGACAGAATCTCAGACCTGCTAATGCACTTGGATTCCTTAACAATACGCCTTATTGGGTGCTATTGGGGAGAGGGTGTCAGAAACGCGATTGCTGAAAAGAGACTGAACTTTATTTCTGAGCCCTTTGAGTTGGGGTTACAAAGGTTAAATACCACTGCCATGTGGCAAGGGTCAACATCTACTAACTCTAGTGTGTGGTATATTGAAGACTGTGTTGGAATTGCAAGCTACCACTTTACAAATGTGTGTTTGTAGGTGATTCCTGTTCCTGCTTGTGGGCTAGGAGGCTCTGTAGGGAAGTGTGCAACAAGAGTCAGTCTGCAGATAGACAGCCTACAATAAGGTGGGGCAGATTGTGCCTCTTTGTATCAGTGAGCAGCCTGCTTTGTCTCTCTCTGTTTTGGGTTCTTATGTGTTATTGGGCTGACTTCTACAAAATAAAGTAGTGTTGTGTTGCAGTCTTACAGAGCAGGGATTTATGTTTTTATTTAACTTTTCCGTTTGTATGCTGTACATGTAACACAGTGGCTGCTGTTAAACCCATATGCAGAAGGCAGCTGCAGCAGACAGTCAAGTCTCTTGCTATCTTTTCTGTTACCCACATGGGAAAAGGATGGTTCAGGATGCTTTCTAGTCCCCAATTCAACAAACATGATGTACCAGGGGGTAGTGGACCTACTTATGGTATGAGGGAGATCAAAAGATAAGGCTAGTGGTCATGGCATATGTCAGGATCTCCGAGTCACAACACTCTGTGAGTCATATTATTACTCATCATGAGCAAACTAAACTATTACAACAAAATTTTAGGATAACATGACCCTTTGTAATCCTTAGAAGGATACTGTCCCAGAGTGGGGCACTACTGTTTACTTGTCAGTCACTGATGATTAATCAATGTTAGACACTGGTTAATGACTCATCAAATTAGACTGTAAACTCCCTAGAAGCAGTCACTTCTTCCTTACCGTACATGGGTCCTATGGGAAAAACCTTACCGTCATCCAGCAAATGGAGTCTCTCTCAGACTAGATACATTCCGATGGGGGCAGCATTTGAAAGCAATTAAACAGGAAGATCCAAGGGTGAACGTCTTTGAGTTGTAAACTTCTCCAAGTACCGGTTTGTAACAGCAATGGGGATCCAGCAGGCTGTGTGGCTCAGCAAACAGCCCCCACAACAGACCCTACTATACTCTTTAGTCAAGCAAGCACACAAGACAAACTAACAGACAACAAACTCACTCCAAGGGTCACATAGTCTCTTCTTCTTCACCTGGAGAACGCCCTAGCAAAACTCTCCCATTTGCTGTTCCTGTTTGCTAGTCAGAACTGTATTGAAGGAACATATGTAATTTTGTTTGAGTTCCTGAACATTACTGACTAGATCACCGTTTCTCAGGTAGACATTAGTATAGCTTGAAAACTTTAATTGTTTTTAAAAAATGGGTGCCACTGACTTCTTTAGGAGCTACTGGGTGCTCAGCACATTTGAAAATCAGGCCACTTATTTAGCTGCTCAGTGTGGACTTAAGAGCCTAACTTCTTAAGCACCCATTTTTTAATTGCTGGCAAAGAAGGAATGGAAATTTGCAATCGTCTGCCCAGTTTTTCAAAGAGCCATGAATAAGCATCAGTACCTTTGGGTGCTTATCTGTACTGAAACTTGGACCTGTCTCTGGATAAAGCTGAGAAATGTGAGCAACAAGGGTGATGTCGTGGTCGGAGTCTGCTATAGACCACCAGACCAGGGGGATGAGGTGGACGAGGCTTTCTTCCGGCAACTAGCAGAAGTTGCTAGATCGCAGGCCCTGGTTCTCATGGGAGACTTTAATCACCCTGATATCTGCTGGGAGAGCAATACAGCGGTGCACAGACAATCCAGGAAGTTTTTGGAAAGTGTAGGGGACAATTTCCTGGTGCAAGTGCTAGAGGAACCAACTAGGGGCAGAGCTTTTCTTGACCTGCTGCTCACAAACAGGGAAGAATTAGTAGGGGAAGCAAAAGTGGATGGGAACCTGGGAGGCAGTGACCATGAGATGGTCGAGTTCAGGATCCTGACACAAGGAAGAAAGGAGAGCAGCAGAATACGGACCCTGGACTTCAGAAAAGCAGACTTTGACTCCCTCAGAGAACAGATGGGCAGGATCCCCTGGGAGAATAACATGAAGGACAAAGGGATCCAGGAGAGCTGGCTGTATTTTAAAGAATCCTTATTGCGGTTGCAGGAACAAACCATCCCGATGTGTAGAAAGAATAGTAAATATGGCAGGCGACCAGCTTGGCTAAACAGTGAAATCCTTGCTGATCTTAAACGCAAAAAAGAAGCTTACAAGAAGTGGAAGATTGGACAAATGACCAGGGAGGAGTATAAAAATATTGCTCAGGCATGCAGGAGTGAAATCAGGAAGGCCAAATCACACTTGGAGTTGCAGCTAGCAAGAGATGTTAAGAGTAACAAGAAGGGTTTCTTCAGGTATGTTAGCAACAAGAAGAAAGTCAAGGAAAGTGTGGGCCCCTTACTGAATGAGGGAGGCAACCTAGTGACCGAGGATGTGGAAAAAGCTAATGTACTCAATGATTTTTTTGCCTCTGTCTTCACAAACAAGGTCAGCTCCCAGACTGCTGCACTGGGCAGCACAATATGGGGAGAAGGTGACCAGCCCTCTGTGGAGAAAGAAGTGGTTTGGGACTATTTAGAAAAACTGGACGTGCACAAGTCCATGGGGCCGGATGCGCTGCATCCGAGGGTGCTAAAGGAGTTGGCGGATGAGATTGCAAAGCCATTAGCCATTATTTTTGAAAACTCATGGCGATCGGGGGAGGTCCCGGATGACTGGAAAAAGGCTAATGTAGTGCCCATCTTTAAAAAAAGGAAGAAGGAGGATCCGGGGAACTACAGGCCAGTCAGCCTCACCTCAGTCCCTGGAAAAATCATGGAGCAAGTCCTCAAGGATTCAATTATAAAACACTTAGAGGAGAGGAAAGTGATCAGGAACAGTCAGCATGGATTCACCAAGGGGAAGTCGTGCCTGACTAACCTAATTGCCTTCTATGATGAGATAACTGGCTTTGTGGATGAGGGGAAAGCAGTGGATGTGTTATTCCTTGACTTTAGCAAAGCTTTTGATACGGTCTCCCACAGTATTCTTGCTGCCAAGTTAAAGAAGTATGGGCTGGATGAATGGACTGTAAGGTGGATAGAAAGCTGGCTAGATCATCGGGCTCAACAGGTAGTGATCAATGGCTCCATGTCTAGTTGGCAGCCGGTTTCAAGCGGAGTGCCCCAAGGGTCGGTCCTGGGGCCGGTTTTGTTTAATATCTTTATTAATGATCTGGAAGATGGTGTGGACTGCACTCTCAGCAAGTTTGCCGATGACACTAAACTAGGAGGCGTGGTAGATACACTAGAGAGTAGGGATTGGATACAGAGGGACCTAGACAAATTAGAGGATTGGTCCAAAAGAAACCTGATGAGGTTCAACAAGGACAAGTGCAGAGTCCTGCACTTAGGACGGAAGAATCCCATGCACAGCTACAGACTAGGGACCGAATGGCTAGGTAGCAGTTCTGCAGAAAAGGACCTAGGGGTCACAGTGGACGAGAAGCTGGATATGAGTCAACAGTGTGCTCTTGTTGCCAAGAAGGCTAACGGCATTTTGGGCTGTATAAGTAGGGGCATTGCCAGCAGACCGAGGGACGTGATCGTTCCCCTTTATTCGACATTGGTGAGGCCTCATCTGGAGTATTGTGTCCAGTTTTGGGCCCCACACTACAAGAAGGATGTGGAAAAATTGGAAAGAGTCCAGCGGAGGGCAACAAAAATGATTAGGGGTCTGGAGCGCATGACTTATGAGGAGAGGCTGAGGGAACTGGGATTGTTTAGTCTCCAGAAGAGAAGAATGAGGGGGGATTTGATAGCAGCCTTCAACTACCTGAAGGGGGGTTCCAAAGAGGATGGAACTCGGCTGTTCTCAATGGTGGCAGATGACAGAACAAAGAGCAATGGTCTCAAGTTGCAGTGGGGGAGGTCTAGGTTGGATATTAGGAAACACTATTTCACTAGGAGGGTGGTGAAGTACTGGAATGCGTTACCTAGGGAGGTGGTGGAGTCTCCTTCCTTGGAGGTTTTTAAGGCCCGGCTTGACAAAGCCCTTGCTGGGATGATTTAGTTGGGAATTGGTCCTGCTTTGAGCAGGGGATTGGACTAGATGACCTCCTGAGGTCCCTTCCAACCCTGATATTCTATGATTCTATGATCTATGATTCTAAAGTACACTGAAAGCTTACTAAGGAAGCTCTAGCTTGCCATCCTTTAATCCCTACACCCTTTAGGATCCCTTGACAAGGGGTAAGGGCTAACTCCAGGAGGACAGGGGTTTATAAAGCCAGCTCCTAAGCAACCAGAGGAGCTAACCAACAAGGGAGTTTCTTGAGGGGGTTTAGAGAAGGAGTCGGAGAGGCAGCTACATCTAACAAACATTCCCTAAACATAGGCCAGTTGCCCCAAAAAACAAACAAACAAAAAACCCTGCAAGAATGAAAATAATGCAGGCAGAAGTCCAGTAACAGAGTGGGGGCTATCCTCTTTACTGCACTGAGTGTAGCATGGACAATTACCTGTCTTGTGGGCAGGTGGCATATGTATACATGTGGTGCAAGCAGCTGATGGCCCTCAGAGACCAATTATGGACTCTTGAGACCAACGTGGTTGAACTGGAGGAGCTAAGGGAGACAGAGAGGGACACAGTAGAGTGGTCTCATCCCCAGTCTGACAACCTCTGTGCTATTGAAGACGATGAAGATCTTGGGGAAGGAGAACACCAAGCTGGAGCAGAGGGAAACAATCCCATAGTTGGGACTCTCCTTCCAGATGATGCCATGGTATCCTCTCACACTAAGGAGGATGCAGTTCCATGGGGATGGCACATGTGCAGTCCGGGTGGCACCAGAAGCTATGAGGGCATGGAGCATGCTCAGTGTAATGAATCTTCAGAGATTTTAGCTGCCAAATTCTAACAAGTCGCTACTGAGCATAAGCAAACTATGATTTTTCAGAAGCTTATAAATTGGCCTAATTTGGATTGATTTTCACAGGAACAGCAATAAGCACATCCCTGCCACAATGGAGATCCCCCGGCCAAATTTCTAGCCCTTGCTCCAAAGCAAGGCGAATACCAAACCTTCTCAAAGAAAAAAATCACAAGAATTTTTTTTAATATTGCAAAACAGTGTGTTTTCCCTAGCCTCATTCTCAGAAATGGCTGAACCATTTTGCCTGAATTTTTCGAGAAAAATTCAGCCCCAGGCAGACATCTGGCATGGAAAATTGCAGCCCAAATGGTTCAAGTTTGGCAAAGTTATAAGCAACTGAAATGAGGGTCTTTAAATGGGAAGTGCTGGGCAACCTTGATAATAGGGAGCACTACCAGCCCTGCCCATAATACAATACACAGGTAAAATAACCTAGTAGGTGCCATTTGAAAATCTTTAGATACATATGGAAAGTGGTGAGGGGCAGAGTCATATTTATTTGTAGGAAAAGGTAAGGAAAGCTGAATCCTGGCTGTTCACAGGGAATTTGATAAACACACAAAATCAGATCTCTTTGGTGTTATGTGATTGTGATGCTCCCCAGGGGTACCAGGGTTGTGTGGCACCTCACCACCACCTGCCCTTAGTGTGAGGAGATCTTGTTTGTGCCTGCTGTGACCGAGCTCCCTGACTCCACCAGCCTCTGGAACACAAGCACTACCTTCCAAGCCCCAAATCTGAGCCCTCTCCAAGCATTTCCTGTAGAGTCTAGCCCCTTACTCATAGAATTACCAGGCCTGATGTTCCCAAAGGAACAATACACACCAGACTGTAAGAGTTAGCTTGGAGCCAGCACTTTGCTTAACACCACAGCACTGAGATATATTTATAGTGAAATTAAAAATAAATTAATGATCAAAGAATAGAGACTCTAGTGATAGTGAGTAAGAATATTGGAAACAAATGGTTACACGTTAAACAAAATCATAACACACTTTCTAGAGACTAAATTTAACTAACAAGTTACCCCTTGCCTAAAGAATCTTAGCTCACCCAAAGTTCTCTTCAGTGTTTGCAACCGAGCTTGGCTAAGACCCTTTCATTGTCCTTTGGGCTCCTCAATGAAGGTTGCCAGGGTGTGTTCATCTCCCAAGCACAGTAGAGCCAAACTCTGGAGTGCACCTACCAGATAGGGTTTCTTCCCATCCCCCGCTCCGGCACTACTTTGTCTCTTCCTGTTAGATTTTGTCTCTGAAGTCCTCACAATCCTTCATTTGCATTTAGTTCAGACTGGTCATTGGTGATCCATTGTAAATGAAACTATACTCAGTATACATGTAAACAGACAGATGAATAGACATCTCTTGTCAGACAGAGAACCTGTTTTTCACTTTTGCTGGTGACTAGTACAAGACACACCAACTCTTGCAAATTGACAGATGTGATTTTAAACTAAAATGAAGCTTCATTCATGATGTCGTGATAGAACTCTGAAAATATCAAGATTTTTTTTCAGCAGGGGTTAAAAAAAATCCTGACACTTGAGAGTTCTACGAGATAAGGGAGGCTTAATTTTAATTAAAAATCACTGTCAGCCCTGAACTCCGCGGGGCTCCTGCTGGCAGCCCCAGAACCAGGGGCGGGGCAGGTTCTGCAATATTAGAGAATGGAAACCATCTGAATGGTTTCACCAGGCACAGTTGGGTGCCTCTAACATATTTGCTGTTGGGGACTGAGGCGGAGAATAGAGAGAGCTGTTGGGAAAGTAGTCAGGGTGGATCTGGTGAATTGGAGCAGGAAGCACAGGGCACAAATGAGGGGGGAAGCTGCAGCAGGTGCAGGTGTAAAGAGAGCAATCTTGCTTCCCTCTCAGTGAAATCCTGCCAATTCCTCTTCATAGCTAACCTTGTGCCCATGTCCTTCAAGTGTGTGGTGGAGGGGGAGGGAGGAAAAGAAGCCAATGAGCTGGTGTGGGAGGGACTACGCAAGGTGGACGTGAGCTAACCACAGTTCTCCTACCTGCCCACCAGGAAGTCACAAATGCACCAGCTGACAGGAGATTGCACTAGTCTCTGACTCCTGCCCTCCGAAGTTATTATTTAAACAGTTCATCAGGGCTGGAAGTATGCTGAGCACTTTAGCTCCAAGAAACCCCAGACTCTCTTCTCCACACCATCTTCTTCGTCCCCTCCAAGCCAGCTAGAAGTTGTAGGAGGGGAAGGCACCCCCAAGCTGAAAGCTGGCAGGGGGAAAACATTCCCTATCTCCCCGCTATAACTACATCCACATTTGTGGAGCATTAGTAGAGGAAGCATTTCAGTCCAAACCTATCAACCCATCCAGCCATTGCTGTTGCAGTCTTTCCAGCTTCATCTTACTGTATAAACCGGGGATTCTCAAACTGGGGGTCGGGACCCCTCAGGAGGTCACGAGGTTATGGCCTGGGAGGTCGCAAGCAGTCAGCCTCCACACCAAACCCCACTTCGCCTCCAGCATTTATAATAGTGTTAAATATAAAAAAAGTGTTTTTAATTTATAAGGGGGGGTCTCACTCAGAGACTTGCTGTGTGAAAGGGGTCACCACTACAAAAGTTTGAGAACCACTGGTGTAAGCAGAGTCTGAATGAACTCTCTCCTGACATCTAGTGGTGAGCTGTGGAAAAAGACTTCAGAAGCTGATCTGGTTTGCATGGACACACCCACCCTGCCTAGGTGCACAGCATGATGGGATTGCTTGCCAAAGTGATCACGTGTGGCTGGTGTTGGACCCCCAGTCTCCTTGTTATTGGGACAGGAGTAATAAAGGGTTGTTATCCTTGTTGTGTGAACCGAGGGCAGCAGAACTATACCTCGCATATCCCAGTGGAGGGACTCACCCTCAACTGAATGGCACTCACTAGGCAGGGGACATGGGTTCCAAAGCCCTGTGAGTTGAGAAAGGGTGGGGACAAATACCTGTATTTGGTGGTGTGGGCCCTGTTTAAGGGTTCTATATGCCACTTGATCCTTTTTTTCTCTATGGTATAATAAGAGAGCTAATTTAGACTTAATTGAGAATCTTGTTATATGCTACAGAGCTGAAATTGCTGATATGTAGGTCTAAGCATTAGACCTACTATGGGAAAGTGTCTTTATTGCAAGAGACTCCTCAGTGTGCACCAGCAGTAAGGCTCCCCTACTAACAGCTGAAATCACTGACAGCTGTTTTAGGTGTGGGGGCCCTGAAGACATCTTAGAGAGCAGCCAGCTGGTGGAGAGGTGTGGCAAGCAGCTGTTGGGGCAACAAGCGAGTTTCCAAGCAGTGCAGTGTTTAAGGTGTTTCCTTACTCCCCCCCCCCCCCTGCCTTCCACGCAGGGTGGGAGGTGAACTCTGTGGATGAACCTCTGAACTCTGGGGCTGCACTGGCCAAGGACAGCAACTGTGAGTAGGGTACAGATTAGAGACGGGCACGTTAAAGGGACTTTTGGGTTGCTTGACTTAAGACCCTGAGGGGAAAAGGACACTGCCCAGCTTACTTTGGGGTGGGTCTTTTGCTTATGGTTTGTGTTTATGAACCCTAGTTGCAGTGTTTTCCCAAATTAATGCTGAGTTACTTCCCTCCTTTTATTAAAAGTTTTTGCTACACTCAGACTGTGTGCTTGTGAGAGGGGAAGTATTGCCTCTCAGAGGCAGCCGGGGGTGGTGTGTAAATTTCCCAGGTCACTGGGCCGGGGCTCGAGCTGGTTTTGTGTTGTATTGTTGAAAAGGAACCCCTAAATACTGAACCCGGCCCTTGTTGCTGCTGGCTCCACCTGGCAGAGGGGTTACAATGTATGGCAGGGTGTTGTCACTGCATCACACCCACTTATGACACAGCATGGCACTGGTGGCACCGCCCTCAGTTCCTCCTGGCTTTTCCATAATATCCTATTCACAGCTCAAAGTACTTAACATAATGTTCCCTCTAACTAGGGTCCAATTTATTAAGTATTGATAAATATACAGCTTCCTTTGATCCTTCAGGCCCAAATCCTTTGAACTGGTTAAGAAATTCCACAGTTCACCCTTCTGAGGCTGTGCAATGGTTAAGGCCAGCTTCCCCAGCCTACCAATAACCAGGTTCCAGCCCTGCTTCACAGACCCTCTCTTCCCATCTGCCCTTTGGTTCAGGGGCCCCCAGCCCTCCTTCTTACACAAACATTCTCCTTTCCGAGCTAGCTACCCTCTCCCCAGAGTCACCTCACAGCTGCTCAGGAGGGAGCTCCCTGATTACCACCTGGTCCCCATTCACCAGCTTGTCTGCTGCTCCCTTAAACACCTGTTTCTTTAAGGGACCAAGTCATGGAACAGGGTGGGCTGGCCCCAACCCCCCTCCTCCCTAAAGGAGCCAGACCACGCAGGGTCATGCTTCCTCTCACACTCTGCCTGCTGTCACATGCACACACCCTGAGGATGGGCAGGGGGAGTTCAAAGCCCAAAAGACTGAGCTAAAAACACAATGTAATCGTCTTTTAAAATGCCATGATTTTGGGGCCAATCTCATGATTTTTTGGGGATCCGATTCATGATTTTTGATCTCGTGAATGTGGCAATATTGTAGTACCCACACACCTTAAGGATATACATATGTAGCTACACACACAATTCCTTACACGGTATTGTACATACATTTCGCAATTATTGTGATTACAGAGCGACACTGGCTTTCATTTAACATCTCACATGGCATCCTTTGGTAAACGAGAACGTACACACCAGGCCTGTGTGGTGCCTGTACCTACTCTGCACCCCCTTGCCAGTTGGCATTAAGAGGGTCTTGGGTCACAGTGTTAATGACTCTAAATACAATTTTGACCAATTAAGCAGGATGTTTAAAAAACAACCATGCTAAGTAGCTCTTACAGCATATAAACGAACAGAATGGAACTGCCTTGGGTAATATTTTTTGTAATAACTATCTTTTGTTGGTCCTTCTCACTTCCATCTTTTTATAAAAGATGACACTTTTTTTGTTTATCCAAAACTACCTGACCACTTTGTTTTTTTCAATCACAGCTACTGCTCGCACTAACTTCTGTGCTAGCATAAGGTTCACCTTAGTGGCTGGGATCAATTTGTCAACTCAGCATTGGGATGTTCTATTACAGAACTTCAGACTTCTACCCTGATGCTGGACCTTTGCCCTTAAGCCTCAGGATTCAGTTGTTTACTAAACTAGAAAATCGTGATGCTTGGATGTGCCTCTCAGCTGTTCCATCACACATGCTTATGCTGTAGCTGACGTATCTGTCCCTCGAGCACATTTGTTAGTGAAACTCAAATTTGGCTGATTCAAGTGTAGATTGTGGGGTATCTGGGACAATTACTCATTATAACCTTTATTTCAGCTCTTTTAAAATAAATGTTGTCTCTGACATCAAAAGCTGGTCAGAAATTTTCTATTGGAATGATTTTCCAACAGACAATGTCCTTTTTACAAAATCTGAATTTTCCATCGGAAAATTTCAAGTTTGCTGAAAATTTTTCAATTTTCTATTGGGAAAATTGAATGGATGGCTCCCTGCCTAGAAAGCTCTTGTCAATGCCACTTTCTGCCTACCTCAGGCTGAGCCCCTGGACTGTCTCTCTGCCTTCCCCAGCTCTGGCTGCAGGAGAGGCAGAGAATTCTGGCACTCAGCCTCCCGGCCTCCCCCACAGCTCCTCTCCTATGCTGGCTGGGAGAAAGTGAAATTGACAAGAGCCTTCCAGGAGAGCAGCCAAGAAGCCAAAAAATTCCATTTTGGTTCTCCCAAAATGGAATTTTTCTGAAAATCCTTCCTGGAAAAAAAATCTGTCCCCTGAATTGGGGGCAAATTTTTGTTCCGAAACAGTGATATTTTTCTTAGGAAGGGATTTCCATTTTCCAGCCAGCTCTATTGACATGCACTTTTCCAGGAAACCATATGTTTTGAGGTCAGAGAGGGTATGATTTTGCAGATGTGACAGAATAGAAAATCTTATGAAGTCACCTGGCATTATATTCTTGGCAATAATGACTGCAGGCTCATGGGACCTGCCTATTATCTCATGTGCAGCAGTGTAAATCAGCAATAATGACTCTGGTAGAAAGACAGGATAAGTGAGATCAGAATCAGGCCTTCTGTTCCTTTTCCTTCTTTTGGACAGTGATATGAAGCTCTTTGCCCTGATGTTCTCAGCTTGTGAGGTGGATTCTACATTTAATTTTCTTGCTTAATTTTGAAACATACGCACGTGTTGTATGTGCATACACAAAAACACACACAGAGATTTGCTCCTGGAAACAGGTGTGTTCTTTGTACCTGTGACAGCAGAAGAGCAACGCCCTGCCACATGCACTGACAGACAGGTTATCCCTCCTCAGAGTAGCTCTTCCTTTAACCCGGGTGCTTTTTTATTTCTTTTTCTTCCTTTGTCTGTCTTGTTTGCACTGTAAATAGCACTCTGCTTAAAATGCAAATGCAAAAAGAAGGAAAAAAACAGAACCGTTTCTTCAGAGGAGATTAAGTCCCTGATCCAGCAAAGGCACATATGTAACTGTAAGCATGAATGACTTCCATGGGAGTTCTCATGTGCTCTAAGTTACATGCTCATCAAATATTTAGAAGAAAGGAAAATAATCCATGGCATGACTCAGCCTCGTTGCATTCCCAAGTGTTTGTAATATATTGGACTATTTTGTATTTGCTTTTGACTGTTTTTCATCCTCTTCCCACAGTCACATCTTCACCATGAGTATATGGACAAAATCCACAGTCTTCGTCTATCAGGTAGAGGATATTCATGCTGATCTTTGGAACACCCATATATCACAGCCATCCCATTTGTACCATCCCAGGTGCCCGTTATGACGCGAGGAACTGATATGTAATGATATTATGAACACTGAGCTGCTTTATGATCAGTTTTATGATCAGGTCAGTGAGGCAAAGTTGTGATATACTGGGTAATTAGATTGTTCTGTAATGATCAAATGTATACGTCAGGAAGTGGAATGTTTATTATCTGCCGATAATGCATGCGTTCGTGGGGTGTGTTCATTAGTGGCTTCCCAGATAAGAACATCCAACCAAGTACTTGAAAGGCAATGGGGCAAGCTGTTAGCTTCAAGGATCCTGTCTCCAACAAATGACAACCTTTGTTTTGCCAAAGCGAGGAGATACCAGTACAAAATGCTATAAACAGTTGAAAAGTGACTCGACTGCTGTGAAGGAGGGTGACAAACGCAGTGGGCTGCGAGTTAAGGAGTGAGCTCTAACAGGAAGACAAGCTGACAGACAGTGAGGCTCTGCAGAAGAGCCTATAGGTAGGATGTTAGCCCTCCCAAGGTTCCCCATGTGGAATATGGTTAGATACCTGGTAAGGTAGGCATGCATATCGTCTGTTTTATCCTTTTAAAGAACTGTTTTCTCTGAAATGCTTTTGTTCTAAATAAATGATATTTGGCTCTGAGGAGGTTGTTTGGTCACTGGTTACCAATGTCGATGCCCAAGAGGGAACAGAACTGCAGGGTTTAAGCCTATCTCAGCAGACCTGATCTAATCATGTTAGTACCAAGAGACTGCAGACCAGTGCCCTATCTGCGAGTGGGAGAATTGTGTGATCACACCCTGAACCAGGTGACAGCTACAGGCCTGAGATGTGACAGAGGGCACACTTGAAGGGACCCGGAGGAGTCAGAGGTGCAGGGTGATATCCAGTAACTGTGATACCCAGCGCTGAGCAAGTCCTCCGAAGCCTGGCATCTCAATTTGCTAGCACTGCTTAGGGAATGTCCAACATTTTATAATCCCTTCTTAGTGCCATACGAATGCTGTAGTAGAGTCCCTGAAGTGCCTTAGGGCATGGCTACACTTGCAGATGTAGAGCGCCTTGAGTTAAACCAGCCTTCGGAGACCGCAGCAGGGAAAGCGCTGCAGTCTGTCCAAACTGACAGCTGACAGCGCACAGGCGTGGCCACATTAGCAGCTCTTGCAACGGCCACAGAGAGCAGTGCATTGTGGTAGGTATCCCAGCATGCAAGTGGCTGCAACGTGCTTTTCAAATGGGGGGGTGGAGTGTGACAGGGAGTGTGTTGTGTGTATGGGGGGGAGAGAGAGTGATTTTTTGGGGGGCTGAGAGCATGTCAGCATGTTGTCTGTAAGTTCAGACAGCAGCAGACCCCCTCCCCCCCGCCTCTCTCTCTCATACACAGCATTCCACAGTAATGGGTGCTTTGTCTCGGAGCAGATAAGCAGCCGGCTGTCAGAAACGGAGCTTTCAAAGGGTATATCCGCATTCCTGCAGTGGTTGACTTAAGGGGATTATATGACATTTCCGGAGGCCGATCAGAGCGCAGTAATGCAACACCTCATTCACACTGATGCCCGGGCGTTTCAGCCAATGCACACCAAGTGGTAATCTTCTTGCCGAGGTGGAGAACCAGCAGCGCTCTAGCCCTGGAGTCAGAGCACTCTACGTGCCTTGCCAGTGTGGATGGGTAGTGAGCTAGGGCACCCAGGACTGCTTTAATGCGCTCTAACTTGCAAGTGTAGCCAAGCCCTTAGGATGAATATGTTTTTGGATGTTGGCATTCACTCCAGGCTGGCCATGGAAACATTAAAGAGAATTTGCTGGCTTTTGAATTTGTCCTGATCTAGTCACCATACCACTGTTTGTTCCTTACTAGGAAATGGATCGACAAATGTTTATGAACCGGGCCTCGTATCTGTGTCTAATCTTATTAACCTTACTCTTCGGGCCACTTGCTTCTTTCTGGTTGGAAAGGAAATTGTTTTACACTCAATTTATACACACATTTTATTAAAGGAGTGCCTATCTTTTGCTCTAAGCTCTTCACAAGACCAGTGTTGCCAACACTCCCACTTTGATCATGGGTCTCGTGATATTTTGTGTTTTTCCTAAAGATCCAACTTCTAGAATTAGATTACTACCAGACAATCTCAGCTTTCACTTACCTAAAAAGCAAGTTTCTAGCCCTCACGGGTCCTGCAAAATGCTTTAAAATGTGAGGTTCATTAAGAGAGATTCCTGTTCATAATGGTGCCAAACTACTGCTTCATAACTGGTAAACTTAATAAAGGATCAAGCACAACTAAGCTTCACAAAAAAAGAAAGGCCACATAGTCTTGTGGATAGGGTGCTGTCAGAAGTGCCAGGTGATGTGGAGTCTGTCCCCCCCCCTTTGGCGCTGACCTGCTGTGTGACTTTGGGCAAGTCACTTTACTTCTGTGTTCTTGTTTTCCCTGCCCCCCCTTGTCTGTTTAGATTATAAGCTCCTCCAGGCCCTGATCTCAGTTGTGGCACCAGTAATACCAACAGACTCTTCAGAAACAATTCTTCGCTGAATCATCAACATAAATCATAACCCAGCAGCTAAAACCTTATCTCCAGTCTTCATGATCGCCCCTCATTGCTGTGAGGGTCTTTTCAAATATATAACGTTAGATAGCTCTATTCACCAACACAAATTGGCATAAAAAAGAGTCAGGGTTGAAAGTGTGTTTGAATGGAAACCAGTGGACGCCAAACAGCAACACTACAGGTACAAATATCCTGTTTCTTGAAGCAGTCCAAATGTTGGAGATAGAACTGGAAGAAAAATTTCCACCAGAAATGGTTTTTTTTTAATCAAAAATTATGTTCTCAACTAAATGGACTTTTTAGTAGAAAATGTTTTTGTGTCTAAACTGAAAACAAACATTTTTAGTTTTCCAACAAAAATCTGAATATTACTGACAAAAAAATGAGATCAAAACGAACACATTTTGTTTTTACTGGCATTTTTCACAGGGGAAATAATCTCATTTCCTGACCAGCTCTAAGCAGAATGTCTAGAAATAAACAATGAAGGCATCCAACCAGTTCACAACAGCCCTATAATCCTTTATCACTTACTGTTAACCCATCTGATTTACACAGATCAGTCAACCTCAATTTTGCTCATTCGTTATGATGATAATGATGATTATTTATTGGTATTATCATAATGTGTAGGAGCCTCAGTCATAGACCAGGACTCCATTGCGCTAGGCACTGTACGAACATGGGGAAATCTTGTTCTGTAATGGAAATATACTGTTGGATGTTTGCTGTTGGTTTTATCTACTGTTTACTGAATGTGTTGCAAAGACTTTGAACGGAATATAATTCTAGCTATAATCTCTAATCCTATGTCAGGGTTCTATTCATTTTCTCTAAGCATGATATCTTGGTGGAGTAGCAGAACATATTTTTGAACAGAACCTGGGATTGTTTAATCTCCTTGGTGTATAAACTATTTATGCTCATTCAAACAACTGGAAAATTCACAAGCAAAATTTTGTTAAAAAGAGTTGAGGTTGAGAGGGTCTTTCTGCGGAGTTCAGCTAGCAAACTATCTTTACAAAACACTTTACAACACTCCTTTAAAAAAAACAAATGTGAGAATTTCTGGAAATGTTAAAGGACCCAGCCAGTTCCTCACTGACATAATCCTCCATCCTTTACTCTCATCCCACCTGATCAACACCACTGACATCTAAAATTTGCAAAATTATATGCAAGTGTCAAATAGCTACAGTGCAAGGTGCTGGCACACAACTTATGCCCCACTTAAGTTCCATCTAAACCTTCAAAACAAGGGCTTAAGTGTGACGTAAATGATGCTCAGGCCTCTGCCCAGGGCGATTTCACCCAAGATTGTGAAATACTATTTCCTATTAAAGGGATCAATTTCCAATACATCCTAAAACCAACATACACTAGATTACTCACTACAGAAGGAAACTGCATAAATCAGTGGCTGAGGAGTATAATTAATATAGTTAAATATAAAATTTGCCACGCTGGCCCAATGTAGAGAGACAGGTCCATGGTTTGCTTTAGCCTTGTGCAGAAAAAAGAGTAAAACAGCAAACAAAGGGGAGCAAACTGACAAGCAGTCCTTGATTTCTAAATGAAGAGCACAGCTGTGGCCCTGGCTAAGGTGAGCCCTTGTTCTCCTGCCTGGAAGTCCCATATCACCGGTTGCAGCACAGGAGGGATAGCAGCCTCTGTGCCACTATTCTCCCATTAGTGCAGGTGGGTGTGGAGTGGATGGAGCTTTGACTCCACCCTGCCCCAATGCACTGGCCAGCACAGCTGAGCCTGTGCAGAGGGGGTGTGGTCAGTGCCCTTCCCCCAGACTTCCTGTCTGAGAATTTAAGCTACTTAAAGGTACAGTTCCCAGTTTCACAAGGGAAGCAATCTGTGCCACGTATAGGACAGGTACAGGTTACTTCCCCTTTAGGAACCAATCTGTAACTTACTGAGTAACAAACTTCACTGGTCTGCCCCTGGGGCAGCACACCTATGTGCTACTCCGTACTGGAGATTTGTGGCAATGTATCCCTAATCAATATAGCAAGATGCTCAGTTTCTCAGTTGCTCCAGGCTTCCTCTCCTGGGCACGGGGAGGGAGAACATTTCTCTCCCCCAGCCATTCTATGTCTCCCATTCTTTCTCTCAGGTGCTTGGCTGGCTGGTTCTTGCTCACATGCTCATGGTCATATGTGGGTTTGGGAAGGAATTTCCCCCCAGCTTAGATTGGCAGTGACCTCAGCGGTTTTTCGCCTTCCTCTGCAGCATGTGGGTGCGGGTCTCTTGCCAGGTTTATCTGGGTATCTTTCACTGCCCCTGTCAGTTCCTCTTATTCCCTGCTTGTGGCACATAACAGTCTAGTCTCCTTTGGGCTGTAATAGTTTGGTCTAATTTTGGTTGTTGGGTTTAGTTTGCGAGTGCTGGGTGGTGTTGGTGGCCTGTGATATTCAGGATGTCAGACAAGGTGATCCGATGTTCCCTTCAGGCTGCAGCTCTATGACACTATGACTTCAGTGGGAGAAGAGTGAGGCCACAGTGAGGGGGTTGGAAAATCTCTACCCTTACAGCACAATGGGCTAAAGAACCTTCTTCCGTCTCTAATTTCTACAATGTATCTCTGGACATTTTGAATAAATTGTTCTACAGTTAACATGCGTTACAGGAATAAAACAGCAAATAAATGGTGATTGTAGAATATGAAAAAGCTTATCGATTTCTTCTCTCTTTTTGGTGAAGCAATCGAAATTAATCTGCTCAAATACTTTGTTGATCTCAACTGAATGAGACATATCCTGCTAGTGAAGGCAGGGGGCTGGACTCGATGACCTTTCAAGGTCCCTTCCAGTTCTAGGAGATAGGATATCTCCATTAATTTATTTATTTTATTTATTTATCTTGTATTTTTTATCCAGTGTGATTTTTTCACGTCTGCCTAGTACTTAACCATACTGTATTACACCTGGATCTCTCTTCACGGATAACAACACTTATTGCACATTAATGTCTTACCAATGGATTATTAAATATGTGTTCACTGAGGGTTAAAATCTAATTTGTCTCCTCTAATCCCCACCCTTGGACACAAGCAGACACTAATAATTGTAAAGATGTCTGGAGTACTCCTGGATAAACACAGACTGAAGGAGTGTCCTACAAAACCAGTCATTTAACAGCCTCTAAATCTAAAACCATTAAACTGAGCAAAAGCAAGAGCTGAGTTTAATCACGTCTTTTACCTGCAGACATCAGCATTGAGAATTAGTAGAAACTAGAGGTGACCTGAAGCCAAAGTCTGGATCTGAAGACCCCTGAACTTTGGGATTCAGTCAGTACTGGGGTGATCCAGGTTTTATGTTGCCAACTCTGGTGAATCTGTCATGAGTCTTATGATATTTGATGGTTTTTTTCCTTATAGCCCCAGCTTCTGGAATCCAGTAATTATGGGAGAATCTCAGCTTTCATTTTGTTTTAAAGTACATTTCTAATCTATCCTTCATGGTTGCAGTGAAAAACAAGAGCGAATGAGCCCTAAAGGCTCAAAACCAAGGCAAATAAAAAGAACCCCCAATGAATTAGTTTTACAGCCTAATTAACGTTTAAATGTAATGTATAGACTCATAGAAGATTAGAGTTGGAAGGGACCTCAGGAGGTCATCTAGTCCAACCCCCTGCTAAAAGCAGGACCAATTCCCAACTAAATCATCCCAGCCTGGGCTTTGTCAAGCCAGGCCTTAAAAACCTCTAAGGAAGGAGATTCCACCACCTCCCTAGGTAACCCATTCCAGTGCTTCACCACCGTCCTAGTGAAAAAGTTTTTCCTAACATCCAACCTAAACCTCCTCCACTGCAACTTGAGACCATTACTCCTTGTTCTGTCATCTGCCACCACTGAGAACAGCTGAGCTCCATCCTCTTCGGAATCCCCCCCCCTTCAAGTAGTTGAAGGCTGCTATCAAATCCCCCCTCACTCTTCTCTTCAGCAGACTAAATAAGCCCAGTTCCCTCAGCCTCTACTCGTAAGTCATGTGCTCCAGCCCCCTAATCATGATCATGCGGACAGGTTTCTAACACATGATCTTTGAATGCTTGGGTTGGCAGTACTGGGAAAAAGTCAAGTAGGTGTCTGCAATGAGGTCTTACTTTACTGCACTTTTGCCTTGTCTTACAGCAGGCTCATCCCCCAAAATGGACAAATGCACAAAGCCATGGCAGCTTCTAAAAAATTTGTTCTTAATGTGTAAATTTATCAGAAAATCAATCAAGGTTACCTGGTATGATTTACATCTGGTTTCCCATGGTCTCTGTGCTCAAACTGTGATAAAAGGAGAGTGGGTTAAACATGATTATGCGGACTGTGAAATGACTGATCAGTAATTTGTTTTCATTTGTTTACAATATATTCAGTAGTAACTGAATAAAACACATTGAGGAAACAGCTTGGCTTTTCTGGGAGGTTGCTAAGGCTGTCAGGTTTCTAAAAGGGAGAAAAATTGAAAACACTGTGTTCAGAAAATCTTCCCTATTCCAGATCTTCCGCCCTTTAATGGATTTTAATTTTAATATCTGGTATTAACAGGCATTAAAGGGAATCAATTCCACAGCTCAGTGGCCTGGAGAATAGGCCCTAATTCAGCAAAGCACTTAAGTACATGCTGACCTTTAAGCACATGCTGCAGTCTATTCCATAATTCAGCAGTGCTCAAGTACGTGTTTTACTTTAAATGCATGTTTAAACCACTTTGACTTCAGTAGAACTTAAGCACACACTTAAAGGTAAGCATGTACTTAAGAGCTTTGCTAAATCAGTGCAGTGGTGCAAGTAGAAATCATTTTTGCCGGTACGCTGCACTCATGGGAGGGACACGAAGGGGGGGCACATGACCTCCCCAGCGGGGAAAGGAGCAGAACGCTGCCAGCTCCTCCGGTGGCTGTACTGCCCCCAGCAGGGCCGGCCCCAGGCACCAAGCACCCAAGCTGGTGCTTGGGGCGGCACCTGGAGGGGGGCGGCGGCGCGGC
>NW_020697743.1:596504-684725 GCF_002925995.2 Terrapene triunguis | reverse complement strand
GGGGGGGGGGCGGCCGGAGGCTTTTTCGCCTGGGGCGGCGAAAAAGCCAGAGCCGGCCCTGGCCCCCAGCCCCGCCTCCCAGCCCTGTCCTCCAGTGGAGCTGCTGTACAGACAGAGGAGACACAGGTCCGTGGAAGGGCAAGGGGTGGGGCTGTGGACGGGTTCCTCCTCTGTCTTTCTGGTACGCCATACCAGCTATAAATATCTTATTGGTACGGCACAGCTTTTCCAGTGTAGACACACCGTTCTTCACAGGGACCATAAAGGTTGAAAACAGGCGAAAATCCTCAGATCTCCAACAGGGATGACTAGAATTCCCCACAGTCCTTGGATTATAAATACATTTTCAAAAGCACTTACGTGGTTTCAGAGTTTGAGTCCCATTGACTTCCAATACAATGTAGCATCCTAAGTGACACAGGCACTTTTGAAAGATTTACCTTCCGTCTAATTTCTGACCTTTTCTATCACTTTTTAGGCACCTGTCACACCTTTTCCCCAATGCTGTTGTCACAGTGAAGTATATTTCTGATACTTTCATCTCTTTGTAAAAGCCAGGAAAGATGCGCAGCATGCAGACATCTCCTTTTGTAATTACAGACGCTCCATAGCAAAGGGCCCAACAATTGCTCAAGTATGTCCCCATAGCACCCTCTACTGCTTCAGGACAAAAAGCTTCTGAGTTGATTTAACCTTCACCAGATGTGTGTTGCAAAAAGAGGCAACTCAGATGATTTACAGAAGAAATCTCTTCTATCTTCAGCTTCCCTTTTCTAAAAGGGCAACCCAAAATGTGGCTTTGCCTTTTTTCCTGAGCGGCTCGCCCATGCACAGTCCACATGACTGAGCTGACATTTCATAACAAATGTTTCAATTAAAACAACGTCCAAACCAGTGCCATCAAGTGTGACAAGCAAGCTAACAACAATAACTTACTATTTGTAGGTGATAAAACAAAAGCACCTTGTTAATTAAACCAACAGATTTCAAGCTGCCTATTATAGGAGTGAGTAATAAAACATGCTTAGGAATTTTCTCAACTGTATTCTTTCAAGATAAACATCCAAAGTCAACCCCCATGAAGAAAAGGTTTCATTTCACCCCCGCACAACATACTGTACATGTGCGTTTTGACAAAGACACACAAAGAAGAATCTTGAGGTTCTTTCCACACACATCTCTAACCTCGTTGACTTTCTTCTTGAAAACAGGTTTCTTGCAAGCGAGGAAAGACTACAGAAATAGTTGTAAAAAAAACAGAGGGGAGTGTGGTCTGTCTTTATCTTCTGAGGGCTGTGAGGCAGTCTGCTTCTATAACATTCCCAGTGTATGCATTCGTTATCACACACCAAGCCTCCAAGGAAGTGTTATACATTATACATACCAGTATATAGAATGTTGTCAAAATGGTCTACAAAGTGCCTATAGGGTATGTTACATGCAACACGCCTGGATCCTGGCTATCTTATTCCATCACTCCCTTTGGTCAATCCACACCTCCAGAGGAAGCACCCTGGGCTTGATCCAACACCAATTAAAGTCAGTGGGACGGGCGATCTTATTGCCTTCAGTGGAGACTGTATTGGGCTCTCTGTTTCTATCCTTCTTCCATACTTAACTTCATCATGCCTTTTATCTGCTCTTTATACTACTAACCTCCCCCCTGCCATCTCCTACACTGAACATTCGCCTCCCCTTTAACTCACATTTTTCCCACAAAGCCTTTTCAATGATTGTTCTTACACACCCGGATGTTTGCACACAAGCACTCACTGATCTGTGTCTGATCTGTTTTGTCTGGGTCTCAACTAGCTTGGAGGAAGCTTGTGGCAAACACCGCACCTTCAGCTTTGTTAGACTACAGCAAAGAAACAGTTAAATAACAGTGGCATCTCTGGGATTATTCAGTTTCAACTGTGCATATTGGGTACATTTTTCAAAAGCACCCAACTGATTTAGTAGTAAGAGTCCCACTGAAAGACATAGGCTCCTAAATGACCTGGGTGCTTTTGAAAATGTTGGCCAATATGTAATTACTTCATAATGAGATAGCAGGACACCATACTGGACCTAACAGAACAACATTTTACTCTCAGGTGAGCAAAGCACTTTGGATTGACACTGGTATGACATGGGTCTTGCACAGAGCTTTGCACATTATCAGTGCTCCACAGATAATACTAATGACATATTATTTTACTCGGTATAAAAACTCCACCTGCTCTGCTCTCTTAGGGCCTGACTCAGCAAAGCACTGATATGTTGTGATGCTCTGTACCTTGGGGAAACACCCAGTACCCCCATGTTCATCCTTGTAAAATGACTGTGTAGTATCCAATGCAAAGTTTGCCATGTCGGGTGTCTTCGGAAGGCTCATGATGCACACAGCATTGTTGTTATAGTGATGTTATAGTAATTGTTATAGTAATGTTAGAGGTTGTAATTTCATGTATATAGTTATGAGGCTGAAAATGTGTCCTTGTGGCTTTAAACAAGCCCAGGCACAAACTCTCCAAGAGCAGAGGGGCAGTTCACACCTCATCAGGGCATGTATGGGACAAACCCAGCCCAGTCTCACAGGAACAAAGGACACTGGCCTAGGCAGCTTCAAAGGATCTGTTGGACTCTTGAGTGAGTCACCCCCCTTCCCTTGGTCAGTTTGGGACTGTGATGAGGTAATGCTCACCTGATTGTGAAGAGGGGGGGCAAAGCCAAGAGGGAAGAAAGAACATGGTAAAAGGAAGAGATGTTTTCCATACTCTTCCTCTCTCTTCCAGCTCCATCTACAGACACCAACACCAAGCGACTGAAGCGCTGATCAAAAGGGAGAACCTGGCTGAAGGACAAACAGCCAGTCTGTGGTGAGAAGCATCTAAGTTTGTAAGGGCACTGAAAGTGTTAAGATCAGCTTAGAATGTGTTTTGCTTTGATTTCATGTGTTGTTTACTTATGCTAAGCAATCTGTTCCACCTTGTATGTAGCTGAGACACTCAGAGTACTTTTCCCAGACCTGAAGAAGAGCTCTGTATAGCTTGAAAGCTTGGCTTTGTCTACACTGGCAACTGAACGACAAAACTTTTGTAGTTCAGAGGTGTTAAAAAAACACACACACACCCCGAAAGACAAAAGTTTTGTGGACGAAAAGTGCAGGTGTGAACAGAGCATTGTCAGCAGGAGTGCTCTCCTGCCCACAAAGCTTGTACTGCCGCTCGTCGGGGGTGGAATTTTTTTGTTGGCAGGAGAGCTCTCTCCCACCGACAAACAGCGGCTATACTGCACGCCTTTTAGCGGCATGGCTGTAGTGGCACAGCCGTGTCATTAAAAGGTGTGTAATGTAGACTAAGCCCTTGTCTCTCTCACATTGGTCCAATAAAAGATATTACCTTGCCCACCTTCTCTCTCTAATATTAATGATATTTGTGTGGTTCTCAGCACCATAGGACCTTGGGATGACGGCCCTGGCTTCAAATGCAATGCAAAATGGTTCCTACAGATAGTAACGTATCTAGCCCCCATTGTTGTAATATCTGAGCCCCTCCAAATATTTCATGTATTTATCCCCTCAGTAAGGCAGGGCAGTGCTATTATCCCATTGTACAGATGCAGGTGCAGAGAGACTGGGGTTTGGTCCACACTAGGATTTTACACAACCTAAGGAGACATAGCTATACCGGCCTAGCCCCCCACGTAGACAGAATTCTTCTGCCAACCTAGCTACTGGCTCTCGGGAAGTGGATTACCTCCTACGGCAGCGGTTCTCAAACTTTAGCAACCCAAGAACCCCCATTTTGATTTAAAATTTTTCGTGGACCCCCAAACCACCCCTGCTCAGCTCCAGGCCATGCCTCCACTCCACCCTTTCCCCCAAGGCCCCACCCCACCTCTTCGCACTCCTGCTCCACCCCTACCCCTCCTCTTCCCTGCCTCTTTTTGTCCCCTCCCCTGAGAGTGCCCCATTCCTGCTCCTCCCCCTCCCTCCCAGCGCCTCCAGCATGCCGCTGAACAGCTGCTCCCTGGCATGCAGGAGGCACTGGGAGGGAGGGGCAGAAGTTGATCAGTGGTGCTGGTGGCCCTGGAAATGATTCCGCCCCCTCCCTGGAGCGCACCCGAAAAAAGGGGGGGGTGGAAGGCTGCCAGAAAGATCCCATGGGGACTATTGCACCCTGAATCCATTGAAGCAGCTCCGCAGAACCAGACTGGTGCTCCGAGGATCAGGGAGTCTAATGGCCTTCTCGGTGACCTCTCCCACCTTGAGCTCTGCAGATTGTTGAACAGCCAGTCCTCAGGATCTGGCCCTTGCTACTTATCAAAGACAGGTTAGTCTGCACCTACGGACCCAGTAGTTCTGTGCTATCAACTTCCAGCAGCCAGCTTGGAAAACCAGCCTATGTCAAAGCAGCACTGCCAGCCTCTGAACTCACCTGACTGTCCTTGGCCCCCTGTTGCTTCTTTTTCTGTTTGAATAAGAACTTAACTGTCTCCTTGCTCTGAATGCAGCAAGAGAAAACTCCCACAACTATCCCTCTTTCTCATTACTCTGGGGAAACCCAGCACAGGGGGAAAATTAACATTCAAACTCTTACCATTTGGCCCAAGCAGGAACTGAATGAGCAGCACGAGAGTTTGCTACTGGTACCATCAGGGGCGGCTCTGTGTTTTTTGCCACCCGAAGCACGGCAGTCAGGCGGGCTTCAGCGTCATGCCTGCGGGCGGTCTGCAGTCACGCAAATTCGGCTGCATTTCTGCGGGTGGTCTGCCGGTCCCACGGCTTTGGCGTACTTGCCACCGAATTGCCGCCGAAACCGTGGGACCGGCGGACCTCCTGCAGGTACGCTGCCGAAGGCCACCTGACTGCCGCCCTCACAGCGACCGACACGCCGCCCCCCGCGGCTTGCCGCCCCAGGCACGCGCTTACTGCGCTGGTGCCTGGAGCCGCCCCTGGGTACCATGCTAATTACAGACAGCATTGCAGAGCCCATGTCTTCAGAAATCATGAGTCAAGTCCCCAAAATCATGAAAATGGCTTTAAAACCAAGATATTAAAAAAGCAAATAATACATTTGTGGGAAGGGGTGTCTTTTTCTTTGCCTTTTGGTGTTTGAGCCATTCGGGTTCACGTTACTAAACTTTCCTCTGCGACCAAGTGCTAGAAACTTACTTTTTAACAAAACAAAACTCGAGTCTCACATGATTGTCTGACTGCAGAAGCTGGGGTCTATAAGGAAAAGCCCCAGATACCACATGCCTTCCAATAGGATCATGAGAGTTGGCAACAATAAATGAGGGTGCATCAGTGGCATGTGCAGGAAACTGGTCAACGCTGTTTCCAGACATCTTTAATGTGGCTGCTGTCCTTAACAATGGTGTTTGGACTCATTCTGGGACCTGTTTGGATGGCTAAAAGGCAGCCAATGTGAACACGCTATTTAGTGGGAAGGGAAGAGGTAAAACAAGCAAGTTCCTGGCTAAATGAATGAATTTGAACTTCTCCATCCCAGTTGTCAGTGTGGGTGTGAACCGTAGCACTGCCGCCCTGGGAAGTCTGCACTGTAACATTCCAAGGGACTACTTGCTACAGGCAATGCAAGGGGCACAGAGTCTCTTTCCTGGTGACAAGCAGTAGCAGCTGCCCCAAAGGAGAGGAAGAAGAACACATTACTAAGGTTACTTCCCGGGGGTCTGTAATTCCTCGAAACAAATTACCTCTGTGCCACGGATTAAGAACAGATGTAGCAGGATCCAGCTGCCGGGAAGCCTTTAGTGCTTTGTAGCAAAGTGGCCATCACCCAGCACCCCGATGACCCGAGGGCAGCCCTGCATACAGCCCTTCACCTCCGTTTCCCTGCTTGGATCCCCAAATAAATCCCACACAGGGTTTTCCAGTCCAATCACAACAGGATCTGATTTATTAATGTAAAGTTCAAAGCTAAACAAAGAAGCCTTCCCTCCAGCCAGACACAGCCCCAACTCCCCTGGTCCCGTCAGAGCCCTCCCTGCCTAGCAGGCTAACCCCTGCCTCTCCCAGCGGGAGCAACTCCCTTGGTCTCAGGGTCTGCCCCACAGGAGCCCCTCTCACTTTCTGCAGTCTCACTACAGCCTCCTG
The DNA here is from genome assembly GCF_002925995.2 of Terrapene triunguis. Classification (NCBI taxonomy): domain Eukaryota; kingdom Metazoa; phylum Chordata; order Testudines; family Emydidae; genus Terrapene; species Terrapene triunguis. Next base: position 678,622 of record NW_020697743.1, on the reverse strand, counting down.
AGCGTCCCCTGACTGCTGCCACCTTGCGTCCATGATAGGAAATTGCCTGATTCCCCTCAGGTGGGGCTTTTCTGTCAGCAGGGTTGACTTGCCCCAGGCTCTCCAGCCCAAGGGCAAGCCACCAGTTACACACTAATACCAAAGAACAGGCGGACAGAAGAGTTTAATAAGATCTACAGGGTGGCCAGGTAGCATTCTCTACCTCACAGCTTTATGGGTGTGGAGAAAAAAAAAACATTGGGGGCCATGTCTGCTTAGCAGATAATGGAAAACCAGGGCTCCCTGCTCACCGGAGACTTCTACAAATACAATGGCTGGCGGCATGGTGGGGAGGAAGCCCGTGGCTAAAGCAGCAGTAGTGTTAGTATTGCAGAGGCATCTATGGATTCATGGTACATTCCAATTAAGTCTTAACATAAAGGGCCAGATGCTGAGGTTTCTACTCAGTCCTTACTAAAGCAAAACTACTGCTGATGTCACTGGGGTAGCCCCATAGCTGGTGACTTCAATGGAGCTACACCATCAGAGCTGAGGATCTGGCCCTGTCTAAGTAAGAACCTCGGGAGCGATACTAGGGTGACCAGATGTCCAGATTTTATAGGGACAGTCCAGATATTTGGGGCTTTTTTTTTTATATGGGCTCCCCCACCCCCTGTCCTGATTTTTCACAGTTGCTATCTGGTCACCCTAAGCGATACCCCCTTAGCAGGCTTCCAAGTTGGAGTCAAGGAGAGTCCATCTCTGTGTGATGAAGCCCCACGGAGAGGGAAAGGTAGATGGAAAGTTCCTCTGGAATATAACCTGGGTCCAAGAAAGGCGCTTCCTTTGTAAATATGGGGCCAGATCCTCAGCTGGCCTAACCTGGCACCGCTCCACTGACATCAATGGAACGATGGCCAGTGACACCAGCTGAGGATCTAGCCCATACTGTGCACCCAGAGCATGGGCACCAAGGCATGTGGCACCAGTTTTCATTTTGTTTGGGATTGCTTGGGCTATTCCATGTGGCGCACAGCACACTTTGCACTTCCCTCCTAACCTCCCCTATATTTCCCCTTAGCCACCTCTGGTCTAGTCTATGCAATATAGGTTCTTATGCCTCCCAGAGAGGGGGCAAATTTTAAGCAGATTCTACATTCAATCTGGAAAAGAACCTCCTCGGCAATTCTCTAGGCATCTCCTTAACCGATTATTTTTTTAAAGAAGATTATTAATGAAGCAGCAGCAACAACTTCCATAAAAGAGTCTCCCATTCAGCCTTGTAGGTGCTTGTTCTTGCACTGTGCCGTCTGTGTCCCAAGGCAGCCTTTGGACAATGAGGAATGTGAATGGAATAGCAGAAAAATCCTCTGCCCCAAAAGTCCCCTTTTCTCTGCCTTTAATTAAAAAGAAAAGCAAAAACCCAACAATATAGCCTTTAAAATTATGAATGAAATGTTTCCAGCGTTAGAGGATGCGGCAAGGAGCTCCTTGTCCTTTTTTGGGGGGGAGGGAAGGGTAAGGAGGGGGCTTTCATTCATAAGAAGAGTGATTCACGCCAGAGTTATGCTGAATGTGCAGCAGCAGTCCCCACCCACCTACCTGGCATGGATACTTACCCTGTGACAATATTGTTTGAAAAAGTCAAACAAGTTCATTAAGCAAAACTTGGGAGGGAAAAAAAAAAAAGTCAACACGCCTCTGCTTTTACTTGTCTGGACAAAACCAGAGCCGAGTTTTCATTTTTTTCCTTTTGGTCAGAAAGTGAGTTTGCTTGGAATGGCATAATTTTGCAGAAGGGTGTAAATGAAGGGGATTTTCAAGCAGCAAGACAATGTCCATTCTCTGGGACCAAAGGCATCATGCACGTTGATTAGACCAAAGCTTAACAGCAGTAGTTCAATTCTCAGGAATACTGTACTGTAAACAGAGAATGTCTGTCAATATTTATATACACAATGCCTGGGGACATATACACTGCTGCTGAGCTCTGACTTGTTTGAAAGAGCTCGTGAAAACATGGGGCAGTGCTAAACACCATACCAAGAGAACAGTCTGACATTGAAACCTTCTCAAGTGCTTTGTTCCGAAATCAAGGGCACCAAAGTGTGGAATGTATTTTGACAGGAGTCTCTCTTTCAGTGTCAGATATAGCGAGAGCTATTGTTCATTGTCATTGCCCTGAAGCACATTCAAATGTACACAACATATGGATATCTCTGTGAAAAGAGTATCTCAGCAAAAACTTGAAGGCCTTACTACATGACAGTTATTAACTCGAGGCAACAGCTATGCATGCAATTTACCCAATGAGCATGCGGATTTACACCATTACAGTATTCATATTATACTGGGGCAACAGAGTCCTTCACAAATAGCTGAGAAAAAAATTGGCCAATATTTTAAAGAGTGACTAGTGATTTTGGGTTGCCCCTCTATTTGGGTGCTCTACTTGGGACACCTTAAGGGGGCCTGGTTTTTAGAGAGTGGGTGCTCTTCATTTTCTGAAAACCAAGTCTTGTTAAGATGTCTCAAGTTGGACACCCAAAATCACTAGCCAGTTTTGAAAATGTAGGGCCTCATTGTGAATGGAATACCCCAAATGGACCCTTGGAGGCACATTTCAGGTGCTTAAAGATGCAGATAGGCACCTAATGGGATTTTCAGAAGCGCTGAGGTGTCTAACTCCCACAGATTTCAACCTTTTCATTGAAAAAGCGTTTTGACAAAAGAACTGACCATCCCTTCTGTACATTGTCCTGGAGGCCATGTGGCTGTGCCTGATCTCTCATCTGAGTGACACAGGGTGCACCCATCAGTAACATGCCTGAGGCAGCAGAAATTCAGCACAACATTCCAGATTTTACATAACAGTACCACACTGCCAACAGTAATGGAGTGGCCCCTTCACTAGAGCAAGACTGGCCTGATCAGATGGTTAATATAGGGCTAGACTGCAATCTGCCACCGGGAGCCGGGGGTAGCACAAGGCAGGCAGAGCTTCTGCAGAGCTCCCCTTTCTGCACACATACTTGCAGTAACAGTCCATCTGCAACCTTGCCCTCTTCCTCCTTGGCAAAGCAAACACCCCCAAAGAGGCAAAGAACAGTCTCCAGTGGAGGGAGCATCCTGCACCATTCTAATGGATGGTGCAGAACGTGTATGTGTAGCCAGCACCCCGGGGAGAGACGCCTCTCCTGGTGCTCCCCCAAGGCCAGGGAAGCTCTGCACTGCCCCCTGAATGTGGCTCTCTGCAAACTGCAAAACTGAACCCATCATCATCACAGAACTATAGCTAACTTGGCCAGACCCTCAGTTGGTGTAAACTGGACCAGCCCCAGCAAAGGCAAGGGGATTGTTCCAACTCTGAGGAATGAAATTGCTTGGGAAGCTAAGAGTGGGAAGGGAGATGGTTCTGACAACTCCTCTTGTACGAGGAGTCTGTGAATCTAGTGGGGAGCAGATACTTCACCAACATAGGGTCTCATCCAGAGCCCACTGAAATCGATGAGACTCTTTCCTATTGCCTTCATTGGGCTTTTGTCCAGCCCCTTAAGTGATGAATGAGATAGAAACCCCCACCTTACCTACTAACACAGAGTTAGGGTTAACCCCAAACGGGTGATCCTTCAGGTCATGCAAGTGGTCCCATTGGCCTTCTCCATCAGGCCCTGTTCACATATCTGATTCCAAATGCAATCCAATTAAATGAATGGTAATACTAATAATATATAGCACATGTCATCAGTAGGTCTCAAAGCACTTTACAGAGGAGGTCAGTATGTCCATTTTATGTTGGAGAAACGGAGGCACAGAAAGGTAACATGATTCACCCAAGGTTGCAGAGAAATAGAAACCTGGTCTTCTGACTCTCTGGCCAGTGCTCTAGTCACCAGGCCACTTGTAATGTGGGATTTTTTTGCACTCCCAGTTTTTCTACTGACCTCCGGAGCAAGGAATTCACCCCCTATTTCTAACTCTTTGGCCATTGGCCAGGTTTAAGGATAAACTGTAATGCCTCTCTCAGATCCATGATGGTGTCTTGTAGCACTCAGCTACCACAATGACGGATGTGATATAGACAGACAGATGATAGCTAGTATAGATCCTGTGTTCCCTAATCATTAAGCCCCATCCACTCCTAGTAGTACAAACCCTCATGGATTTTTATTACTAAAAAATGTGACTGTAGGGGAAAGTTAGATTTTACTTCTACATATACATGTCTGCATTTGACCAATGTCCAAACTGCCAAAAGCAATTACAGTGTATTTTACTGTACCCCTTTTGGAGTAACATGAGCAGCAAGAGTCATCTGAAACTAGCAGATATTTTACACATACTTTAAAGAGGGGCAAACTGCTTTTTTAAAAAAAATCAGTAAAAGAGTAATATGATTCTGGGCTGAGATTTTTGTATACAGTCTGGCAATGCATTTCCACAAATGACTAGTGAGTTTGGAGGCCCAAGTTCTTGGGTGCCCAACTTGAGACACATGGTTTTCAGAAATCACTGAGCCCAGCCCTTTCCCCTGACCCAAAATCAGGCCCTTTCAAGGTGTCTGAGGTTGGGCACCCACAGTGTTGCCAACTCTCATGATTTTGTCATGAGTCTCATGAAAAGTATTGTTTTCCTTAAAGCCCTAGCTCCTGGAGTCAAGTGGCTATGTGATGATTTTAGCCTTCATTCTTAAAGAAAAAGTAAGTTTCTAGCCCCTGTGGCTGTGGAGATAGCTTCAAAATGTAATACCCTAGTGTACCTCGAAGGCTCAAGAAGCAGAAGGCAAATAAAAACAAATAGCAAATGTATTATTTTTACATAATTTCGTGATTTTAAAGCCAATCTCATGATTCTTGGTGAGCCTGACTCATGATTTTGAACATTTGGGGTTGACAATACTGCCCCCAAAATCACTAGTTACTTTTGCAAATCTGAGCCTCTGTGCGTGTAGTTTCTCTACACAGCACATTTCCCAGGCATGTTTGCTTTTGAAATATCCAGCCCATTCTCTCCTGGTTCATCCTGAGTGAATCACAACACACAGGTTACTACTGTACAACTTTCTGTCATGATGCAAAGGAGAAATGTGTTGGTTTTCTGCCACCTAAACTATCTAATGAATTATTTTCCTTCCATTACTAGTGTTGGGATCTTTTATATGTGCCTTCAGTGTATAATGTTTTCACCCCTCAGCCACAGTCAAATGCTACAACAGTAATAAAAAGACTTCATAAAAAAGTAACACCTTTGCTTTTTAACTCAAAGGCTTATCTTCCTGACAACAGCACTTAAGTGATTTTTATCAAGAATTAGATTGTTCTTTCTGCCAAAATGCATTTAAGCCCTGATCCAGGGGTCTTAGTATAATTTCTACTACATGCTTTTCTTTTTCAGGTCTTCCCAGTTGTGTAATTTTCCTTTTCATTGTATTTGTTTACTCCAGCAGACAGACATTCTTTGATAAGGGAGCTGGCCAGCTGCAGTAGATTTGTATGAAATTTGCGCTTAATAGACAAACCGAATTTCTGTGTGACCCTGGCCAAGTCACATAGCCTCTCTGTGCTCCATGGGGATTATAGCACTGGGTATTGTGAGGATAAATACATTAAAGATTGTGATGAACTTTGAGATCTATTGATGAAAAGTGCTATATAAGAACTAGGTATTATTCTTAATTATTATTATTATTATTATTATTATTATTATTTTATTATTTCTACATGGATGCAGAAACTATTAATTAGCAGCTTACTGAAGAAAATACATACCGATGGCTGGTCCACACTAGGAACTTACATCAGTAGAGATATCTCTCTCAGCGGTGTGAAAAATCCACACCCCTGAGAGATGCAGCTCTACCAACCTAACCCTCCAGTGTAGACAGTGTTAGGTTGATGGACCCAGCTACCACCTCATTGGGAGGTGGATTACCTGTGATGTGTCGACATTGGAGCACTACAGTGACACAGCTCTAAAATTTTAAGTGTAGACATACTTTTAATGTAATCTATTAGAACCAGTTGTTCATAGATTTAAAAGGCAGAGTACACCATTGCATTGGTGATCAGCTAGTCTGACCTCTTGCATAGCACGGGCCAACGCATTTCATCCAGAGATTCCTACATCATGCCCGTAACTTCTTACTGAGCTAACGTATCTCTTTTAGGAAGACATCCAGTCTTTATTTAAAGACTTCAAGCAATGGAGAATCCATCTAGTCCCTAAGTAAGTTGCTGCAATGGTTAGTTACCCTCAGTGTTAAAATTTTGCACCTTAGTTTTAGGATCAATTTGTCTAGCTTCAGCTTCCAATCACTGCATCTTATTATGCCTTTTTCTGTTAAAGTGAAGAGCTAGCTGTGATCAGAAATCTCTACCCCATATAGGTACTTGTAGACTGCGATCAAGTAATCTCTTAACCTTCCCTTGGGTAAGCTAAATAGATTGAGTTTCTTTAAGCTCTCGCACTAAACCATGTTTTCCAGACCTCAAATCATTCTTGTAGCTCTTCTCTGAAACCTTTTCAATTTTTCATCAACCTTTTTGATGTGTGGACACCAGAACTGGCCATATTATTCCAAGATTCTATCCCATAGGATGCTCAGTAATTCCCAAATCTCAATCTTCACCTCTTCCATTCATCCTCTCCTGGGTCATGTGGAGTGAAGGACTTGGCTTTATACAGTGATATTCCAGGGAGCTGTATCTCCCCAGAGCGAGTTAACAGTTCCCCCAGCTACAGAGACTGACAGTCTGACCTCCAGCACATTGCAGGCCACAAATCTCACCCACCCACTCCTCTAATAGACCCTTAACCTCTGGCTGAGTTACAGAAGTCCTCACATCATGATTTAAAGACTTCAAGTTAGAGACTCCACCATTTACACTAGTTAAAACCTGCAAGTGACCTGTGCCCCATGCTGCAGAGGAAGGTGAAACCCCCCTCAGGGTCTCTGCCAATCTGACCCAGGGGAAAATTCCTTCCTGACCCAAATATGGCAATCAGTTAGACCCCGATCATATGGGCAAGACCCACCTGCCAGACACTTGGGAAAGAATTCTTCCCCATCTAGTGTCCCACCATTGGCCATTGGGAAATATTTGCTGCGAGCAGTTGCAGATCAGCTACATGCCATTGTAGGCAGTCTCATCATACCGTCCCCTCCATAAACTTATCGAGCTCAGGCTTGATGCCAGCTAGGTTTGTTGCCCCCACGGCTCCCCTTGGAAGGCTGTTCCCGAATTTCACTCTGATGGTGAGAAACCTTCATCTAATTTCAAGCCTAAACTTCTTGGTGGCCAGTTTATAGCCATTTGTTCTTGTATCAGCATTGGCCCTTAACTCCTCTCCCTCCCTGGTATTTATCCCTTTGATGTATTTATAGACAGCAATTATATCTCCCCTCAGCCTTTTTTGGTTAGGCTAAACAAGACAAGCTCTTTTAGTCTCTTCTCATAAAGTAGGTTTTCCATTCCTCGGATTATCTTTGTTGCTCTTCTTTGCACCTCTTCCTGTTTGAATTCATCTTTCTTAAACATGTAAGACCAGAATTGCACAGAGTATTCCCAGATGAACTCTCACCAATGTCTTGTATAATGGTAATATCACTTCCTTATCTCTACTGGAAATACCTCACCTCATGCATCCTAGGATTGCAATAGCCTTTTTCACAGCCGCATCACATTTGCGGCTCATAGTCATCCTGTGATCAACCAATACACCTAGGTCTTTCTCTTCCTCTGTCATTTCCAACTGATATGTCCCCATCTTATAGCAAAAATTCTTGTTGTTATTCCCTAAATGCATGACCTTGCACTTTGCACTATTAAATTTCACCCCATTTCTATTACTACAGTTTACGAGGTTGTCCAGATTTTCTTGTATGATATTCCAGTCCTCCTCCATATTGGCAATACCTCCCAATTTTGTGTCATCCACAATTTTTATTAGCTCAATCCCACTTTTTATGCCAAGGTCAGTAATAAAAATGTTAAATAAGACTGGTCCCAAACCAGTTCCTCCACTAGTAACCTCCCTCCAGCCTGACAGTTCACCTTTCAGTCTGACCCATTGTAGTCTCCCTTTTAACCACTTCCTTATCCACTTTGCAATTCTCATATTAATCCCCATCTTCTCCAATTTAAATAATAATTTTCCATATGGACCTGTATCAAATATTTTACTGAAATCAGGTCAATTAGATCTATGGCATTTCCTTTGTCTAAAAAAATCAGGTATATTCTCAAAGAAGGAGATCAGGTTGGTCTGGCGCAATCTACCTTTTGTAAAACCATGTTGTATTTTATCCCAATTACCGTTAACCTCTATGTCCCTAACTACTTTCTCTTTCAAAATTTGTTCCGAGTCCTTGCATTCAATTGAGGTCAAACTAACAGGCCTGTAGTTTCCTGGATCAATTTTCCCCCTTTTTTAAAAATAGGAACTATATTAGCAATTCACCAATCATAGGGTATGACTGCCGACTGAGCAGATTCATTAAAAATCCTTGCTATTGGGCTTGCAATTTCATGTGCCAGTTCCTTTCATATTCTAGGATAGAGATTTTCCAGGCCCCCCGATTTAGCCCATTAAGCTGCTTGAGTTTGACTGTCACTTCGGATGTGGTCATTTCTACCTCCATATCCTCGTTCCCACTAGCCACCCCGCCACTATCTCTAAGATCTTCATTAACCTCAGTAAAAATGGAGGCAAAGTATTTATTTAGGTGTTGGGCCAGGCCTAGACTATGTTTAATCTCCACCCCCATCCTCAGTGTTTAGCGGTGCCACTTCTTTTTCCTTGTTTTCTTCTTATTTATATGGCTATAGAACCTTTCACTATTAGTTTTAATTCTCTTTGCAAGGTCCAACTCTGCTTGGCTTTTGGCAGTTCTCACTTTATCCCTTCACTTTCTGACCTCCAGGAGGCAGCTTTCCTTGCTGAGCCTTCCCATCTTCCATTGCGTGTAGGCTTTCTGCTTTCTCTAAATCACCTGTTTCAGATGTTTGCTCATCCAGCTTGGTCTGCAACCCTTCCCTGTGAATGTTTTCCCCTGGCTTGGGATGCAGGCTTCAGATAGCTTCTGCAACTTTGACTTAAAGTAATTCCAAGCCTCTTCCACATTCAGATCTTTGAGTTCTTGAGTCCAGTCCACTTCCTAAACTAATTCCATTAATTTTTTAAACTTTGCCCTATTGAAATCAAAGACCCTTGTTGCAGATCTACTTTTGTTTATCCTTCCATTTAGTTTAATCAGAATTAGTTCATGAGCACATTATAAAGCCATATTGTTCAAGGCCAGAAGGGAGGACCCACCCAGATCATCTAGTCTGACCTCCTGCATATCAGAAGCACTAAACCCCATCCAGTTACCACCCCCGCATTCAGCCCAATAATCTAGAATAGATTAAGGTATTACAGTCCTCCAGAGACTAAACTATTATTTGCCCCAGGGTGGACCAAAGTGCACCAATGCCCGATGCCCCTGCAATGGCAGGGAATTGATTTGATGAACTATACCCAGATGTCAAGTATCAGAGGGGTAGCTGTGTTAGTCTGAATCTGTAAGACGCAACAGAGGGTCTTGCGTCTGATGAAGTGGGCATTCACCCACGAAAGCTTATGCTCATATACCCAGATGAACATTATACACCCTAACCCTAATAATTGTAACTGAGCTGTTGTTGGCAACTAATAGGGTCTGTGTGCCAGCACCCGTTCCAAAATAAGATCAAAGCACAGCCTGTCACATGTGACATTTTAATTTAAAGTCATATAGGGTAGGTATTTTCACATCCTTATTATGTGCAACTGCTCATGTGATAGCACAAAACAAGTTTGGAGGGTTTTATAATCTGCTTTTTTGCAAGTGTTTCAGTTTCACGATTACCTGCAATTCATGCTAGTCACATGCAGACAGCTCTCTGGAATAGAAGGATTAATGATGTGATAGTCTCTAAGATACCCATTTCCATCTGTACATCTTTATCTTCACCCTTATTACTGAACGGGAAATAGGCGAACAGACAAAGGAATCATATTTGAATGGTTTCCGTGCATGCAGCAGAACCAGCACCCATACCAGGCAGCTGGGTAAATGCAACTTGGAGAAGGAATCCATTCACCAGGCTGGAGATCTGCTTCAGGAAGTCTACTCCATGCCAATGCCTGGTGTAGGCTGGTATTTACATGTTCCCCCCAATCACTGTAGAATCTCAGGAGAAGTTCTGCAGAAAAGGACCTGGGGATTACAGTGGATGAGAAGATGGATATGAGTCAGCAGTTTGCCCTTGTTGCCAAGAAGGCTAACAGCATATTGGGTGGCATTAGTAGGAGCATGGCCAGCAGATTGAGGGAAGTGATTATTCCTCTCTATTTGTTTCTGGTGTGGCCACATCTGGAGTACTGCATCCAGTTTTGGCCACCCACTACAGAAAAGATGGGGACAAATTGGAGAGAGTCCAGCGGAGGGCAACGATAATGATTAGGGGCACATGATTTATGAGGAGAGGCTGAGGGAACTGGGCTTGTTTAGTCTCCAGAAGAGAAGAATGAGGGGGGATTTGATAGCAGCCTTCAACTACCTGAATGGGGGGTTCCAAAGAGGATGGAACTCAGCTATTCTCAGTGGTGGCAGATGACAGAACAAGGAGCAATGGTCTCAAGTTGCAGTGGGGAAGGTTTAGGTTGGATATTAGGAAACACTATTTCACTAGCAGGGTGGTGAAGCACTGGAATGGGTTACTTAGGGAGGTGGTGGAATCTCCTTCCTTAGAGGTTTTTAAGGTCAGGCTTGACAAAGCCCTGGCTGGGATGATTTAGTTGGGAATTGGTCCTGCTTTGAGCAGGGGGTTGGACTAGATGACCTCCTGAGGTCTCTTCCAACCCTGATATTCTATGATTCTATGATTTGAGAAAGGACTGTCTCTTACTGGATGTCTGTACAGTGTATAGCATGTTGGGACCTCAATGCACTACCCTAATGCAAATAATAAATACTAATAGAAGTAGTAGCAGAAATCCCACTGTACTGGGAGAAGAATTATAATTTGTAGCATTTATATTAGGAAATGCAGAAATCCCGAAGGAAAACACACCACAACCAACATAAATAAATCCTTTGTAACTCAAATTCATTTCCAAAATATACACCCATAGAAAAAGTGAGGTTTAGCGTTACATCCACTGCAGTCTTTTTCTAGAGGGGATAACCCTTTGGCCATTTTTATTTAGCTGTTACAGAAGCTGGCATGAGCTCAAAGATGTTGGCATAAACAATTGTTTAATGTTATGCTAAGAATTTTACAGAAGGTTTCCTAAGATAGGGCTGCTACCAACAGAAACAAGATGACTTTGCGAAGGGTAATTGGCAAGACAACCCCCACTCACAAGTAATTAGTGGTACCTCAGAAAATTTACTGTCCTCTACTGCTCAGTTCCCCTCCCACCCCCTAACAGAATTCCATATTTGCAGGATAAGATTACTTGACAAAAGTGACCGTATTGCTTTCATTTATCAAGATCAAGGCAAATATAACCTTATGCTTCAGGTTCACTGATTATCAGCTTGGGAAAGGGGGAAAAACAGACTCCCAGATATAGCACTGGACAAATAGATGGAGCTTGGGCATTTCACTCCTTCCTCTGAAACATCTGGGATTGCTGACCAGCCATGGAAAGCCTGACCGGAGGTCTGTCCTCATAGGGCAATATCTGTGTTCATGTTTGCTATCTGAGGCAGCACAGCGTTAGGAGCCTGTGTTCTAATCCTGGGTTTGCCACTGATTTTTGGTATGACCTTTCTGGGGCAAGTCACTTCCCCTTCCTGTGCCTGTCTCCCCCTCACTATGTGTCTAGCTTGTCTATTTCATTTGTAAGTGCTTGGGGGCAGACATAGCCCATCACTTGGTATTTGTGCAATGGGGCACTGATTCTGACTGAGGCCGCTAGGTGTGACTGTAAAATACATAACTAGATAAGAAGTAAGTAGTATCCACCTATCTCACAGGGAGACTAGAAGGAATTATTAGCTGCTATTTGCAAAATGCTACCTATTATTAATTCTCATACATCAACAACTCTCACAGAGCCATTGTATCGTTTTGTACCTGAGTGGGACCATAACATTTAGGGAATGTTGCTGTTCAGCAGGTTTCCATGTTGCAAGGTCACAAATGAGCCTGCACTTTTTCTCAGAAAGCAAACTAATTAAAAATGAAATCAACCCCCTTTCTCCCTTCCTTGCCAGGCACAAAATCCTCCTTCAGACTCCATGGATCCTACCACTGAGCGCACCCCAGAGCCAATGGCAGAATGAGTGGCAGCACTGTCAGAGGAGTGGCTGCAACATGCACAGAAAAAAAGATCTTCCATGCATCTGGCTGAAAAACCATGAGAAACCCTGGCTTTCCGTACATGGAACCCATGTTTCTGTTGCGTTGTCCCCTGCTGTCGCCTGGCTAGTCCATATCCCCTTGGCCCAGTGTTGAGGGAGGCAAATGTGGCTAAAGGGCTGAATTTCACAGTTGTGTGTGGCTCTGGCAATAGTTTGTCCCCTTCTGTATGTTTTGTGTATAGCTTTCCATTCAAACATTCATTCTTCACTCTGTGTTTTCATTTTCTCTTTACTGTGGCAAGGCATAAACATATGTGAACAATTTAAAAAAGAACTTTTTTTTTTTGTATAATGCTTCTCAGTGTATTTAACACATTCATTTTGCTGCTGGTTTTCAGAGCATGAATGCTCAACACTATGAAAATTAGGCCCCTCCAAAGTGTCTCAGGTTGAACACCCAACGATGAAGGCATTCAAAATCCTTAATCATTTCTGAAAACCTTGGCCTTATACAGACCTAAAATTCAACTACCACTGTAGGGGCAGTGCATCTCCTCCCCTTCCCCAGCACTGCTTTGCCAGGACATGCAGGTGATCAGTGCGTTACTCATCTCATAGACAGATGAGGATCAGATCATGGATTTCACCCAGTGCCTTGCAGAGAACTGGCTGGTCATGTGATGCTGGATGTTCTTGTTTCCACATGTCATCATGTCACTTAAAGAGACCTAGAAATTCTTTGGTGAGCACTTCTAGAGATGTCGGGGGGCGGGGGGGAGAACAGAAGGATTCAGCAGTAGGATGCATGGCTCTGTTCTCATTCCATCTAAATGCCCTACTACTGGGGCTGTTAACAGCAGGATCTACCCTCTCTTATCATGATTATACTGTTGTTTCTATTATTTTCTTTAAGCTGTATTTATTAGACTGATTACTTTTTTCCAGTGGAAAACTGCAGTGCATTTGCACTGAAACATATACTGTGTTAATTCAAAAGAATTAAAATTTGTAGCTTTCCTAGTTATTCCCTCATTTTCACAGAATGTTTCTAAATGCTTCTTACCGCCCTCCTCTATTCCCCACCCCCACCCCTTCCTCCAGGGAAAATTTTGCATGCTTCACTCCCGCCCATAGCCATGCTCTGTGCTATTTCTGATGCTCGGGCTTCCCTTCCAGATTATTTCTGAATCCTCATATCAAAACATGCTCCATTTGGCTACTTTGTACTGGCATATTGAAAAATAGCTGGTGTCGCTAATCAAGTCCTCATTCCATATGGCAGAACAATGGTGCTGCAAGTCTCACTGCCAGGCCAAAGCGGAAGAAAGAAAGAAAGATCTCCAGCAGCACTTTTATTTTTAGCTTTTCTTTGCATTATTTATGAGCAGAAATGTTTGGGAATTTGGCAGTGTCACACTGGAAAATAAAACTGATTTGTCAAAATTATAAGCCCTATAACATGCTCCCTCCTCATATCTGTCTAAGTTTGGGTGAATTACAGCATATGTCCTGATAAAATGTCTAGATGAATAGAAAACTAGTGCATACCTATGGAGTATCGCTCTTTGGTCTACTGATCTTCTGTAAATATGGATAACCATGACAATCATCCCTAGAACCAGTCACTCAGGACCTGATCCTGCTCCCACTGGAGTCAACGGCAAACCCCTCTGTAGTATCTGTGAGGAAGCAGCCTCCGGTTTCAGTGAAATGCTTTTATGTGTTTAACTACACTTCTACCCCGATATAATGTGACCCGATATAAAATGAATTCGGATATAACGCGGTAAAGCAGTGCTCCGGGGAGGGCGGGGCTGCGCACTCCGGCAGATCAAAGCAAATTTGATATAACGCGGTTTCACCTATAACACGGTAAGATTTTTTGGCTCCCGAGGACAGCGTTATATCGGGGTAGAGGTGTATTATATTCATCACAATGGATGAAACCAGATTCAGTGTCTTAAACTCCATCTGTTTCCATGTCTCTCTCTAGCCTACTTCTGGTTGGATACCTACAGGGTCCACAAGATGGTCATTGTGCCACATTCCCATTGATGGCAGCAGGCTCAAGGCCTTGAATTGCAAAGTTGATGGGTAAGATTGCTCTGTATGTATTAAAATAAAATATTAAGAACAAAACCCAAGCAGATGGCATGGACAGTAATGTGATATGGAACATTTCTCCTCCAGGGGTGTGAGCCAGATAAATGATGAGTACCCTCTGCAAGGTGCTACGGGCATTCAACTCCCATGGAAGACAGTTGGAGCTGAGGGTGCTCAGCTTTCCCCAGGAGATGTTCTGCACCTCACAAGGTCAGACAAGAATTTTCCAGGCCAAGGCCCTGATCCTGTAAAACTTCAGTGGGATTTCACAGGCTTTCTAGGGTTTTCTTGGGAGTTTCCAAAGCACTCAGCAAAGGCCCAACAAACACAGTGAGAGTTTTACCATTTGCATCAATGGGGGCAGAGTTTGGCCAACTCTAAATACTTCTAAAAATCCCTCCCATAATGCTGAACTGAACATAATGTTATAAACTTGGCCATGCGCAGTACTAAAGAAGACAAAATGAGTTCAACAGGTCAGAGTGAGTGTGTGTGTGAGTGTGTGTGTGTGTGTGTGTGTGTAAGGGTTGAGAAGTCAGGAGCACAACCTGAGACACTTGGATGGATATAAGATTTGCCATTCATTTTTAAGTTACAGTTTTCTGTAATGTACATTTCTTGCCTTGCAGGGATACAAATGCCAAGTCTTTGCTACACTCTTCTCAAACACAGCCAGCAGAAATGTTCTAAAATGGAAAATCACTCCAGTAGAACAGATGTTGGCACTGATGAGCATTAAAAAGTTACTGTTTGCCAACTGTTCAATGTCATCTCACTTTTCTGCACTTTCCCCCTACGCTTAGCATAGGAGACAGTATGCTCCTCAGGGCATGGTAGGACTCCGCTGTCATAAATGCCAGGGTAAATCCATTGTCAATAGGGTTACAGCGCTGGAAAATGTATGTAAGTGAGAACAGAATCAGTCCCTGTGGCTTTATACCTGTCCATAAATCACTTATCACACTGTTATCACTATGCAAATAACAACACAATTATTTTTCTTATCATCTGTGTGTCTATAGGGTAATGGTTGGTGAGCATTGCACTGACTTTTTAACAGCTTCTTCTGTACTGCACGCTTACACAACACCCCACATTCAGGGGAATCTCGGAGACTTTATGTATGGAACTAAACTAATTAAGTCTCAGCATGAAGCCAACACCATCTGCTACCTCAGGGAGATGTTTGCTTTTTGCTTTTCCGTCTTTCACTGGTGTGTTCCCCTGTTTCTCTTTCTGGCACTCCCTTTAGAGCAAAACAGGCTGAGGTTATGTGGAATGTGTAGCAAGGCAACCCTCACCTTGGCAAGTTCAGGCAGACCAGTGTGACACACCCTGCTGGAAAAACTCACAATGGAGTCCTAGCATCACTCATTCTGTCAAGTCAGGGCAGAGAACTGCAAATGGGTCTGACCTGGCTGTTAGGACATGCTTTGCTGTTACTAACTGCTCTAGTTATAAAGTTCAAGAGCTAATGTACTGCCAAGCCCCAGAATGAGTAGAAGAGCGAAAAAAACCACTGAAACAAATCACTAATCCTCCAATTTAGGAGGATGTCCGGTTCTAAGGTTCAAATGAGAGATTTCAGGAAGATGATGGGGAAAGAAAGGGAGGTAAAGGAGACTGGCATCATAGAGGGCTACAGAAATACTTTGGAATAAACAGCATTAAGGAGATAAAGTCCATCTGACTTTTCAACTGACAGAAGGGATTACTGGTCAGCAAAACACCAGTCATCCAGCAAACCTGAACATGACCTCTCAGTGTGCTCTGGTGGCTAAGAAAGCAAATGCTACCCTTGGGTATACAGTATAAGCAGGGGTATATAGACAGAAGTAGTGAGAAGGTATTATTTCTATATATGGCATTACCAGAATACTGTGTCCAGTTCTGGGGTCCACACTAAGGATGCTAAGAAATAGGAAAGGGTTCAGCAGAGACCCACAAAAATGATTTGAGGTCTGGAAAACCTGCCTTCCAGAGAAAAACTAAAGAAACTCAATTTATTTAGCTTAACAACGAGACGGTTGAAAGGTGACTTGTTTACAGTCTATAAGAGGGCCCTGAGCCTAGCAAATGGTGAGTTTGGTGGCTCCTGTGACAGGAGAGATCTTAATGGACAGGATGGGCCAGGCCCCGCAAGATTTCTAGCTCCCACAAGACTTCCAGGCTGGTGATCTCATGGCATTTGGCATGAAATTTGGAGCAGTAAAAGGAGCCCTGTGCTCTGGGCCACTTCCTGTTTGCCAGCTTGACGAGCAGTTGACCCCCACCTTCCTTCCCTTATCTAGGTCACTGTGGGCTGTGCGAGTCACTGCTTTGGGGCTGGCAGGAATTTATCCCCATACCTCCAGATTGGCCAAGTCTGGTTGGGTTTTTCGCCTGCCTCACAGCAAGGAGTTTGGTTCCGAGTAACCAGAGGGTCGGGATTCTCCGCCTCCTGGAGGGCAAAGTGTGGACCTATGGGAGAGTCGTTTAGTGGTCATTACTTCTGGCAGGTTCCCAGTGCAGGAACTCGCTGATTTAGGCTCCAGATATAAAAAAAAGGTAACACAGTGGGCATCCCGAGAGCATCTCCTTACAAGATGGGGGCATGGTGTCTAACCCTTTGGGACAAACCAGGGACTGGCACACTCCCTGAGGGGACTGCCCCCGCCAATGCACTTTATGGTGGTGCTGTTGCAGGGTCGAGGTCATCTCTCGCCTCATCCCCCAAAAGAGGAAGGGATGCTAGCAGGCAGGTAGAGGCGCCCAAAGAACCTCCTACTGCAATGATTGGCTCCCCCTGCAATGGGAGCACCCTCAAGATTTGGCAAAGGGTCAGTGGGGTGCAAGTGACTGCATTGGGCTGTCCCACAATGGGAAACGGATGGAATTTGACTAATAAAGTTGCAACCTGGTTAAACCCTTCTTCCGGGCAGTGAGCAGACCAACTACCAACTACATGGTGACACAATTTCTGATCATTGATGGCTCTTTAATTTAGCAGACAAAAGGCCAAGAGCCAGTGATTGGAAGCTGAAGTTAGACAAATTCAGACTCGAAATGAGGTGCAATTTTTAATAGTCAAGGTGATTGGTCATTGGAGCAGCTTACTTGGGGATGTGGTGGATTCTCTGTCACTTGGAATTTTTAAGTCAAAACTGGAAGTCTTACTAAGGAGACACTCTAGCTCAATCAAAAGTTATGGGCTTGCTGGAGCAACCACCCTGTGAAATTTTATGGTCTGAGCTGTGTAGGAGGTCAGACTAGGTCAGGGATGGGCTAACTTTTTGGCCCGAGGGCCACATCTGGGAATAGAAATTGTATAGTGGGCCATGAATGCTCACAAAATTGGGGTTGGGGTGCGGGAGGGGGTGAGGGCTCTGGTTGGGGGTGCGGGCTATGGGGTGGGGCCAGAAATGAGTTCAGGGTGTGGGAGGGGGCTCCAGGCTGGGACAGGGAAGTAGGGTGTGGGGGGCTGAGGGCTCCTGCTCGGGGTGTGGGCTCTGGGGTGGGGCTGGGGATGAGGAGTTTGGGGTGTAGGAGGGTGCTCCTGGCTGGGACCAAGGAGGTCAGAGGGCAGGAGGGGGATCAAGGATGGGGCAGGGGGTTGGGGTGCGGGAAGGGGTGCAGGCTCTGGCTGGGGGTGCAGGCTGGGGATGAGGTGTTTGGGGTGCAGGAGGGTGCTCCAGGCTGGGATCGAGGGGGCGGGAGGGGGATCAGGGATGGGGCTTGGGGTGTGGGGAGAGGCTCAGGGGTGCAGGCTCTGGGCAGCGCTTACCTCAAGCAGCCCCCAGAAGCAGAGGCATGTCCCTTCTCCGGCTCCTACACGGAGGCACAGCCAGGCAGTTCTGCGCTCTGCCCTGTCCACAGGCACTGCCCCTGCAGCTCCCATTGGCTGCGGTTCCTGGCCAATGGGAGCTGCAGGGGCGGCGCTTGGGTCAGGGACAGCATGCAGAATGGAGCCCCCTGGCTGCCTCTGGCTGGAGATCCGGAGCGGGGCCACACCGCTGCTTTCGGGAGCCACGTGGAGCGGCCCCTGACCCTGCTTCCAAGCGGGAGCTTGAGGGCTGGATTAAAATGGCTAGCAGGCCAGATCCGGCCTTCCTGGCTGTAGTTTGCCCACCCCTGGACTAGATCATCTAATGGTTCCTTCTGGGCGTTAAATTTGTCCATCTTTAAAACCTGAAGCTTTTAGGTTTCTATCAAGCAAATTTCATTGCTTGGTCTGTGTTTTTTCCGTCTCTTCATTATACATAAAGGACCAGATCCTGAACCTTTTTTCAGTGGTCTGTAGAGTTTTTGCCAATTTACACCAGCTAAAGATCTAGCCCATAATGTTAACCTGTATTTTAGTCTCATTGACACGGTTTATTTGAGTGAGTTTATTTGGAAACCTGACTGCACCACACACATTCACTACTGCTTGTCTGATTTGCTCAAAGTGGAAGGTGAAACTCCAACTGACTTCAGTGGGAGCAAGATTGGGGTTTTTATGTGACATAGTGCATGTGTCTACTAGTTTCCAGTTCCTAGTGTTTAAATTGTGACCTTTGGCTAGGAACCCCAGAAACCGAACCACCCAAATTCACAAGTCACTTCTGAAAATCTAGATCACAATTCTACATGCTAGAGGGACAGGAACTATCATGAGAAAGGTGAGCATTTCACACCGGAAGAAGCCAAAGGCAGAGCTACGTAGTTATGATACATTTGCTAATTGTTACCTTTACCCTCCTTTTGCATCTGGTAGCATACGTCTGCAGGTGTGCCACTGTGATGAATTTGCATGTCAGTGCTGATTTCCAGTCAAGCAATGAGGCTATTACACTACAAAGCAATTTCTTAGAACACCTACTATTCATGGAATTAAAACGTTTCTGCTAGGAATGCTGTGGGTTTGGAGCACATTCCTCAACAACGCAGGGCCGGAAATGACAGACGACGGTCTTGGCAGGTGTGCTGCCAACGTACTTAGACAGAGTCACTCTTGGAGATGAGAAATGTTAATGATTCAGGAAAACCTTGCTGATCTAAACTAACGTTGACATGAAGATTTAGCAAAGAACAGACTAAAGGAAAACGGAAAGGAAGGACGGGACAAAATCTGTTTCCAAGGACAGTAGCACCAGGCTGCTAACACATCTTTTCATTCCACTTTGGAGCCTAAATCCTTTAGCTAGGCCATGATGACTATTCCTAGGAACAGACAAAACACTCTTTGGGGCAACTAAGGCCAATTCATGGCTTGCCCCCAGTGAACAGTTAGGAGGGGAGCGGAGCTAGAGTGATGAAGCAGGAATTTCCTGAGCCATTGTGTGGAGCAGAATGGTCCAAGGGTCGGAATGAAAAGGGTGCACAGCACCATAGGAGACGACTCCGTGGGTGTTCCGGGGCTGGAGCACCCATGGGGAAAAATTAGTGGGTGCTCTGCCAAGCTCCCCTCCCCCACCTCACCTCCGCCTCCTCCCCTGAGCATGCCGCGTCCCTGCTTCTCCGCCTACCTCCCAGCGCTTGCTGACGCCAAACAGCTGTGAGCAGAAGTCGGCGCCTATGCACAGCACCAGCCCTTATCCTGCTGTGTGCCGCATGTGCTTCCCTCTGCTTGCTGCCAGAGGCCAGCTTTCAGACTGGGGAGGTGGAGGGAGTCAGAAGATTGGTCACACCATCTCCCTGGCTGACCATCCCAACTTGGGATTATGGCGCACTGCTGGGCACATTACCAGTGTCCTCTGTTTAGAATTTGGGAAGCACTTGATATGAATCCGGCCAGTCTCCTGCACAGCTGTGCTAGGGCTGGCAGTGGAGAGAAGCTTCCCTGTATTGTCTTCCCATCCCAGGCCACCTACACAGGGCAATGCAGAATTTGGCCCTCAGTGAGCAGACTATCTTGACCTGTGCAATTCCATGTACTGAAAACAGTGGCCTATTTCTAACTATCAACATTTCCAAAGCAGTTATTACCATGGCACGAAGGCTTCACATGCACAAATTACAAAAACAAAGTGAGATTTGAATAGGGAAATATTAGCGGTACAGTATCAGAGGGGTAGCCGTGTTAGTCTGGATCTGTAAAAAGTGACAAAGAGTCCTGTGGCACCTTATAGAGTAGACTAACAGACATATTGGAGCATAAGCTTTCATGGGTGAATACCCACCTCGAAGGACTCTTTGTCGCTTATTAGAGGTACAGTTGTCTCTTTGCCCTGGTCTTTGGTTTCACGGTAGATTCCCCTCTAACTTGGACTGCATTCCAAGGTTTCCTGCTGTTCTGGTTCCTGAGGGAATGATCTGGGAAAGAGGTGAATCTTGCAGAGTGACCTTCAGCTAGCGAGGTCAGACCTTCTCCTGAGCTTTTGCCAAAAGGTGCATTAGGGACCACCATGCAGAAGGCTCTGCCACTGGCTTGCAAAACTTTATTCCAGAGCTCTGTTAGTCACCACATGCTGGACACTCCTAGCTGTTGTGACCAGGTTCTGGAAGGAGAGGTAGTTGCTGAGACTTCATGGGTGTTTTCCACGAATGGTTTTGCAGATCACCTGGGAATTTTTCCCCAGGTCACATTGGCAGAGACCCTGGGTTTTTTTGGCCTTCCTCTGTACCATGGGTCACTTGTAGGTTTAAACCTGTGTAAATGGTGGAGTCTGTGTAACCTGAAGTCTTACAATCATGATTTGAGGACTTCAGGAACTCAGCCAGAGATTGTGGGTCTATTATAGGAGTGGGCGGATGAGGTTGTGCGGCCTGCAAAGTGCAGGAGGTCAGACTAGATGATCATGATGGTCCCTTTTGACCTTAAAGTCTATGAGTCTATGGAATATAGGTATCCATTTTTAGTCTGAAGCATGGGGTGTTATCCACCACATTTGCATTAATATTGAAGGGAGATGGGCAACTAAAACCTTCTGCATCAATCTGAAAATGTTTTCACTGGAATGTCTAATAGAGAACTACATACAGGAAAAACAGTCCTGGTCATGTGTCAGTACATAGAATATTTCTCTAGTGTGACTGGGCTTCCTAGACACAAGTGCAATAAGGTTAATAAATAGGAAGAAGATTAAGAACAGGCATAAATAGACCTCATGACCAAAGTTTAATAGCTTTAAAAAATATTTTTTTATATTACAGTACCACGAGAGGCCCTAGCTAAAGTAAGGGCCCTGTTCTGCCAGGTGCTGTACAGATACATAGGATGACACAGTCTCTGCCCCAAGGACCTTGCAGTCTAGATAGAGAAAACAGACACACGGTGGGGGAGAAAACAGGCAACAGGAAGATGAAGTGACTTGCTCAAGGTCCCACAGCACGCCAGAGTCAGAGCCAGGAATAGAACTCAGGCCCCCTGATTCCTAGCCCAGTGCCCCACTGTGATGGGGTTTGCACCCATCACCTGGCAGACAAGGAGTTAAGCCAATTAGTGCACCCACGAGGGGCGAGGGTCCCCAGCCCGAGCCCTAACATCGACACTGCAATTAAACAGCCCCCAGCCAAGCTCCATGAGCCTGAGTCAGCTGACAAGGGTCAGGCAGGGGCATTTAACTGCGGTGCAGACATACCCATAAGGAACCGCAGGGACCGCAGTATGAAACAGACTACAGAGGGGACATGATTCTCCTGTGCAGAGAAACCAGATAGGGCTCAAACTGGCAAGATGCCAGGTACGAGGTCCAGAGGGAGCAGGTTAGGCTCCTATGGGGGAGGCCCTGAGAGAGGGTCAGTGAAAGCACTTGAGTGGGGCCCAGAGGGGTGGAAGAAGAGCACCAGAGAAGGGAGAAGCCAGAGGCCTGAGAAGCAAAGGGAGCTGTGTTAAGCAGCACAAGGGAGCATACATATTGGGACAGCTATCCCAAGTCCGCCCGTGTTGCCTCCGGCTACACTGCTATTTAGTGTGCTAGCTGTCTGTCTACCTGTGCTGGGAGAGACACTCCCAGCTGCAGTGTAGTCATAAACTCACAGTGTCTAACTGATGCAGGCTCTAAAGGATAATGCACTCCTCCGAATGGCCCTTATCCATCAGGCCCCGAGGGTAGACAAGCTGCTCCCTCCAAAGTCAAAGCCAATGAAGTTAGTAGACCACTACTCCAGTATCAAGCAGTGTCCGGTGTCAAGCAGAGTGCCCCAGGGGTCGGTCCTGGGGCCAGTTTTGTTCAACATCTTCATTAATGATCTGGATGATGGGATGGATTGCACCCTCAGCAAGTTCACAGATGACACTAAGCTGGGGGGAGAGGTAGACACGCTGGAGGGTAGGAATAGGGTGCAGAGTGACCTAGACAAATTGGATTGGACCAAAAGAAAACTGATGAGGTTCAACAAGGACAAGTGCAGTGTCCTGCACTTAGGATGGAAGAATCCCATGTACCGCTACAGGCTGGGGGCCGACTGGCTAAGCAGCAGTTCTGCAGAAAAGGACCCGGGGATTACAGTGGATGAGAAGCTGGATATGAGTCAACAGCTGGGATGATTTAGTTGGGGTTGGTCCTGCTTTAAGCAGGGGGTTGGACTAGATGACCTCCTGAGGTCCCCTCCAACCCTGATAGTCTATGATTCTATGATTCTATACTCCCCTGATACTCCCCGCTGTGAGCAGGTGGGTGGGAAAGAGGTATGGGGAGTGGGAGGAGCCCTGGCTCCACCTTCTCCTCACCATCCAGAGTTGTGGGTCAGGTGTATGGGGAGGAGAAACTTGCTTCCCTTCCCAGAGTAAAGGGGGAGCAGGGAAGGAATCTGGCTCCTAGGTTGTCATGGCTACATGTCTAAGGGCTCAGTCCTGCCGATGAGGAGTAGAACTGGGGAAGTAAGTTTTACTTAAAGCCCCGATCCCTACAATTGATAGCATGGGGGCAGACTACTGGTCCCATGTGGTTCCCTCTGACTCAATGGGATTCTGTGTGGGTGCAGACACCCACCCACACATTGTTACTTGTAGGGTCTTTATTCGATGAATCTCCCGTCTTTCTGTCTATGAATTGCTTGCACACAAAGGATGAACGTCACAGTTTTATTCATCGTTCACAACTGTCTGTGAATTTCTTCAGGGACTAATCCTGGGACTGCTCCCAACAGGGTCTGATTTCCTGCTGCCCTGTTCAAAGCTCAGAGTTAGGAGTCAGCACCAGGACAAGGGGCGAGCTCCAGAAGCTGACAGGTTGCAGTACGAACAGGATTCTTAGCACTCACATTTGGTTTATAGACCCACTGAGGATGCAAATTACAAATCTGGGGCTCGATCATGACTCTAGACACAGCCCTGCAACAGGGGCTCGTGCAGAGCTGCTCCAGCCCACGGGAAGCACTGGGAGACAGTCTGCTTCAAGTGGGTAAAATGCCACCTTCAGTATTGGAGAATGCCCAGGCTCACCAGGAGAAGCAGCTTACTCCATCCATTGCACTGGTCCTGCTCAGCGGGGTGGCGCAGGAGGTCAGTGGGGCCACAACATATTGTTTGGAGACCAAATTCTACCCCCCCAGTTACAGCTGTTCAACCTTCCAGAAGTTAGCAGAGGTCTAACAGAGAGCAGTATGCACCTCAAAGGGCCAGCTGCTCCGCTGGTGTGTCCTGACTTCATTGGAACTGCACTGATTTACACCAGCTCAGGGTCTGGCCCTGAGAGCTTTTAGATTTGTATCTGTTACTGAATTGTCTTTGATTCTCCAACAACTTAGTGTTACTTGCTACAGGGATTTTCCTGCTTCTTTCCTCTATCTATCATGAAGAAGGATAAAAGGGCACAAAGTTAATTTCTAAAAACTCCCTTGCAAGTCACTTAATACCAGCACCAACAATGCGCTTTACGAATATCAATGACAAATTAACTGCACACCCTTAATTTCACACACAGGGCCCCATTCTGCCACCCTGGCTTTTGTTGAATAGTACTTTATGAATAGCCCACCGACTTCAATAGTGCTGCTCCTGGAGTAACACACTACTCACTGTAAGTAAAGCCAGGAGAACTGGACCTGGAGTGGTTCAGAAGCCATTCCATTTTTCATTACACCCTCTTTGATTCAGATTAAGGAAAGCTCCTTGAAATAATCTAGTACAGGTCTGCCACGGCTGGCTAGCAATCTTTTACAGACAGCTGTGGATTTGTTTCCTTCCCAGAAATGCTTTTCAGAAAAACCCATTAAGAAGTGTGGCACACGGACTGCGGCAATTCCATTTCTCTCCATAATTCTTTACGGCTGGTGGCTTCCTCCTTTAGAAAGGGCACAACCACGAGCAACTGGCTTATGCCTGAGATGGTTTTTCGCTCAGGGATTCCCTGGGAGAGCACGCCAGTGACATCACTGGGAGATTTTCATTTCACTTCCCTGGTTTGTGCAGGGGAGGGCACTCGCCATCTCTGACAGCAAAGGACGGGGGATGGGGAATGCAGGGAGTTTCCTGGGAAACACTGTAGCAGATGGCCTGGACTGCTGATAAACAGTGACACAGCTGCAGCTCACCAGTGGGAAGGGTATTTTTAGAAATCTCTGCTCTCCTAGGTCTGGCTAGTGTTCTTCTCTTCTAGCCGCCTTCCTTTTTACTGTCACCTTTCCCTAGGAAGTGAGGCTTTGCAGCTTAGATTGCAAGCACGTCCACCCCAGCAATGCCATTTAAATTCTCTCTGTATGCCATTCTATATCCCCACCACCCCCTCCCTGCATCTAATTATGCTCTATGGGCTCCTAGGATGGTGCTGAATACAAGAGCAAATGTTGCCAAGGTAACAAGAATGAAAAGCATCCCTTTTTCAACAGATACTTTGTAACCTACGGTGTTAATTTTGCACCCTAAATGAGAAGCCCCTGATAAGATCCAGCCAGGCCTGCCTGTAAATAACAAGGCATACTTTTTAGCATACTCCCCATACTTTGTCAGAATAAATATAAAATGCTATTCTCTATTCATTTTGCACATAGTGTAGTTTACACAATGGTCTGGCTAGATGGGAAAACACCCCTCACGGAGGGCTAGGTAGTAACCGATGTGGCTGCACAGGCGGGTTAGGAGGAGTAACATTCTCCCATTACATCCCTGCTACCTGGCCCTTGAGTGCAGGCGAAAGCCAGTGCAGTGTGCTTACCTGGAAGCAGGTAGTGAGTAGTTAGGGAACAGATGGAGCCAAGTTTCCGCTCCTCCCTCTCTCCAATGAACCCGCTGCCGCAGGCTGTGCAGATGTACCCTCAGGGGCACAGTTCCTTCCCTCTTCTGCTCCAGGGGCAACACGGCTAGTGCCACCCCATCGACAGGGCATGTGGCAAAGCCGCAACCTCAACCTAATTAACTTAAACCACTGTTACTAATGAGTCCGTGCAGGCATTTTGAACAGTCCCTGCTGTTTTATTGTTTCATTATTTTTATTTCATTTTCACTCTTTGCCTGCGTATGGTGTCTGCCCGGCCAAATTCTAGGTGTTCTTGGGCTCAAAGAGCTTCTCCCTTTGCAAATCCACGGGGTGGTGGCTGAGCTCTTGTTTAAAGATCTTTTAAAATCCTTCTGGTAAAGGGCCCGATCCTAAGCTACCTCCACTCCTGGCAGCTGAGGATACAAAGCACTTCGCACCTGGCAGAATGCATGAGCCTAGGTCACTGAGATGGGTGAAAGGGAAACACAAACTGTGCTTGGATTTCTTTGACAAAACCCAGTCCCAGTAGTTATCCCTTTAAAACCAGCTCTCTATGGAGCTCAGACCCTGGGTGTTACAGCAGGTCTCCCTGTTCTGCCTCACCCCAGCGCCAAGTGATGGAGGTATAAATGAGGTATAAATAGCAATGCTCCCAAGAGTGAGGTGAACCTACAGCCGAGGAGCACAGAGGCTGGCCTCTCTTATGCTCTGCCACTTAGACACACACAACTGTTCTGCTTCTCCAGTGAAATCCACTCTTTGCTTTTTGTGTTTGACATCCCAGACCAGCTCTTTGAAATCCCCACATGTGTGAGTATTGACACTGAAATCAACTAGAGAAGGCAGAAAGTGGGAATGGAACAGAGGCACATGCAGTGAAGTGACTGGCCCAAGTCGCATGGGCTGTTTTGAAAATCCCACTCTAAATTCACAAAGTGGTGGCACTCCATAGAAATACGTGTGATACAGTATCATCATGTACTTGTTTGTATAGCAGTCTGGAACTAAGGGCGCATTGCAGCAAAGACTTATGCCTGTCTTTAACTTTAAGCACGTGAGCACTGCCATTGGAGTCAATGAAACTTCTCATGGGTTTGAAATTACGCATGTGCATAAGTCTTTGCAGAAGGCAGGTCTACACTTTGCAGAAGGCAGGTACGTCTACACTTACCGGAGGGTCCGGTGGCAGGCAATCGATGTTCTGGGATCGATTTATCGCGTCTAGTGAAGACGCAATAAAATCGATCCCTGATCGCTCTGCCGTCGACTCCGGAAATCCACTGCGGCAAGAGGCGGCAGCGGAGTCGACGGTGGCGCGGCAGCGGTCGACTTGCCGCCGTCCTCACAGCCAGGTAAGTCGACCTAAAATACGCCACTTCAGCTACGGTATTCACGTAGCTGAAGTTGCGTATCTTAGGTCGACCCCCTGCTGTAGTGTAGACTTAGCCTAAGGTTGCACTGTACTGCAATCTTAGCCCTTCCTATGAGGCTCTATGGTGGCTTTTATGCTTCTATTCATTTTTCTGTAGGGGGACATGTTTCTTTAAGTAGAGAGTTGTGTTTTGGAGTGAGTGAGAAGAAAGTTTATTTCTAGCAGCACAGGCTCTGATTTTTAGGCAAGTCTCAGCTGGATATTCCTTTTTGCCAGTGCAATTTCCAGCTGGAACAAATTGCACTTGTGTTGTGTGTGTTTGTGGTTTTTGTATCTATAATGCATTAGTTGCACAAAGTTTTGCCAGTGCAGCTTGCCTCTGAAATAAGGGATGCCATCTTCTAAAAGTCTAGGCCTAAATCCATGATGTTATTTCTTTGCTCTTAAAAAGCTCTCAATAAAACTAGCATTTAAGTGAACAGAGTGAAGTGAAAACAAAGCCTGTTTGTAGAGGGGCTGCTTGATACAGGAGCACAAGCAAGAATGCTGTATAACACAGGGTGCAGCTACACTGCCAAAAAGACCCACAGCAGCGAATCTCGGAGCTCAGGTCAACTGAGTCAGGCTTGCGGGGCTTGCACTTATGGGGCTAAAAATAGCAGTGTAGGAGTTCGGGTTTGAGCTGGAGCCCTGGCTCTGAAAGCTGATGAGGGTTCACTGCTATTAGTGACCCTGTACCACATGCCGCTTGAGCCCAAGTCAATTGAACCGGGCTCTGAGGTTTACTGCACTAGGTCTCTTTTTTTTTGCACTGACAGGCTACAGAACTTCCATAACATAATTCCTAGAGCAGATCTTTTAGAGAAACATCCAATCTTAATGTAAAAATTGCCAGTGATGGAGAATCCACCATGACCCTTGGTAAATTATTCCAATGCTTAATTACTCTCACTGTTAAAAATGTACGCCTTTTTTTCTAGTCTGAACTTGTCTAGCTTCAAATTTTGGCCATTGGATCATATTAGATCTTTCTCTGCTAGATTGAAGAGCCCATTATCAAATATATAGATACTTATAGATTACAATCAAGCCACCCCTTAACCATCTCTTTGATACACTAAATAGACAGAACATCTTGAGTGTATCACCATAAGCCATGTTTCCCAAGCCTTTAATCACTCTTGTGGCTCTTCTCTGAACCCTTTATCAACGTCCTTCTTGAACTGTGAGCACCGTAACTGGACACAGGATTCCAGCAGCAGTCGCACCAGTGCCAAATACAGAGGTAAAATAACGTCTCTTCTCCATCTTGAGACTCCCCTGTTTATGCATCACATTAACTGTTTTGGCCACAGGTTCCAATGATTATCCTCCACACCCCCAAATCTTTTTCAGAATCACTGCTTCCCAGGATAGTCCCCGATCCTGTAAGTGTGGCTGCATTCTTTGTTCCAAGATGTATACATTTACATTTAGCCATATTAAAATACATATTGATTGCATGGGCCCAGTTTATCAAGTGATCCAAGTCACTTTGTATTAGTGACCTGTCTCCATTATTTACTCACTCCCCCAATGTTTGTGTCATCTGCAAACTTTATCAGTGATGATCTTGGTTTTTTCCAGGTCACTGATAAGAACCAATTGCTGCAGGATCCTACTAGAATCACACATGCTCGATGATGATTCCCCATTTACGATTATATTTTGGGACCTATCATTTAACCAGTTTTTAATCCATTTAATGTGAGCCCTATTAACGTTATCATTCTAGTTTTTTAATCAATATTTCATGCAATACCAAATCCAATGCCTTAGAGAAGTCTAAGTATATTACATCAACACTATTATCTTTGTCGACCAAACTTTTAATCTAATCAAAAAAAGATAAGTTAGTTTGACAGGATCTGTTTTCCATAAACCTCTGTTGATTGGCATGAGTTATATTGGAGGAGGGATAGCTCAGTGGTTAGAGCATTAGTTAGAGCATTAGCCTGCTAAACCCAGGGTTGTGAGTTCAATCCTTGACGGGGCCACTTAGGGAGCTGGGGCAAAATCAGTACTTTGTCCTGTTAGTGAAGGCAGGGGGCTAGACTCAATGACCTTTCAGGGTCCCTTCCAGTTCTAGGAGATAGGTATATCTCCATATATTATTATATTACCCTCCTTTAATTCTTTACTAATTGAGTCTTGTATCAGCTGCACCATTATCTTGTCTGGGATCGATGTCAAACTGACGGGCCTATAATTACCTGGATCATGCTGTTTATCCTTTATAAAATATTGGCACATTAGCTTTCTTCCAGTCTTCTGGAACTTCCACAGTGTTCCAAGGCTTATTCAAAATCAAATGGAATGGTTCAGTGAGCTCCTCAGCCAGCTCTTTTAAAACTCTTGGATGCAAGATATCTGAATCTGCTGATTTTAAAAATATCTCACTTTAGTAGCTGCTGTTTAACATTCTCCCATGATACCAGTAGAATGGAAAGAGTGTTTTCATAATGAGATGATATAACTACATTATTTGTTTTTTCCCCAAATACAGAACAGAAATATTTACGGAACATTTCTGCCTTCTCTCCATTCTTAGTGATAATTCCACGATTTCCAGCTAGGAAATATGTGTAAATGCTTTGCTGAATAGGGAAGGGCTGCTGAACTGGGGGCAGAGAGTGCTTAAGTGATCTAAGAGCCTAAATCTCAATTTCAAAAGTGACTTTGGCAATTGGGAGCCATTTGAGACTTAGGCTCCTAAGTGTTTAAGTCATTTTTGAAAATGGAACTTAGCTTCTAAGGCCATGGTTGGACAGGTGGTAACATATGATGGAATTTATTTCAGTACCCCATTGGGCCAGGCTATTTTTAGGTTGATATTTCTCGGGCTGAGAGACTCTCATTTTGCAGGTATTCTTCTTGGACCTGGATCTGAGGAGGGCAGCGGGAAAGGCATTCCACTGAAGGAGTAAAAGTTAAATTCCCTGACGGGCCTGACAGCCAATTATTCAGAAACACTGTCACGGCTCACCTTACACAGAGTCACCTGATATAAGGAAGATGTGCGAATTATTAATTCACAGCCATTCTCAGTGTTGTCCATTCTGCTGAGTGACATTTATACTTTCATACACAGCTTCATCTGAAGTAACAGACGTAAGCATTTGGGTCTTATTTCCTGACTTTTAAACTTTCAAACTCTCCCAAGTAATATGCGATACCCACCTCTTCCCCAACCCCTTGCAGAGACTCTATGTCAGAGTCTACATGCTGCTGCAGGAGCTCCATGTTATGGTTTAGCGCACCGGGCACTGGTGTGGGAATCAGGACACATGGGTTCTACTCCGAGGTCTATCACTTTTCTGAAAATCCCACCCACAATCCATCAAAGGCTTTCAGATAAATTCCCTCTCTGTTTATTTTAAAATATGACCATCTCTAAGGAAGCCACTTGGGAACTGGTCCTAGAGCAGCACTGTCTTTCCAATGGCTCTTGTCTGCCATTTTTAAATTATCAACCTAATCTTTCTCTGTGCAGCGAGATCAACAATGGCAGAAGCATTGTTTAATAACAGTAATCCTGGTGTAGCCAAACTTCTGGCATTGGGATTATCATTTATTTTCTTCAACAACATACCCATAACCCTTCCCAAGGCAGCAGCAAGGCATTGAAGCCCGGAGCTCTTCTGCGGATAGCCGTACACCCAACATAACTTTGACAATCCTATACGTCTTGCGATGTGTCCAATCAATGTTGCATGTTACTCTGAAATACTGTAATTTAAAATGTCCATGCCTTATTGCTTTACTATAAAACAACACTGCTTCTCTAGATTTTCATATGTCGACATGAAGATCCCATTAGTTCAGGGCTTCTGGGTCTCAATCATATAGCAACTGTGAAAAAAAATTGGGCCAGATTTTCCATTGCCCTGCACCTGTTATAGTCATTTATTGTAACATGCTACAACATCAGAATGGTAATGTTTTATACCCACTTTGCGCTGGTACAAATGACAATAAAGAATCCGGCCCATTGACTCCAGTGTGGCAGAACAAGTGTGGACACAATTTCTCTACCTGTAGTGCCTGTTGATTGCACTGCAATCTCCAGGGTTGCCCCAGTTCTCCAATCGACCTCCTGGCAAGAACCACTCATAACATGTTTACCACAGCTTCACACAGATATTGACAGGCATGCTCCATGCCACTGTCCTTTTAGAACAGGATGACAGAGCAATCAGTGTCTCAGTGATCTGCCACTGGGTCCATAAAAATGCAATACCTCTCTTTTTAATGGACAAATGGAGGGAAGATGATGCAGATTCATAGATTTTTTTGTATTTCCTGCAACTAGGCAGGCCATTAACCCGGTTTTAAGTTCTAAGGTTTGGTACTGAAACAAAACTGGATCGGGTTTTGTCTGGTATTGGAGGGGGGATGCCATT
The DNA here is from genome assembly GCF_002925995.2 of Terrapene triunguis. NCBI lineage: Eukaryota > Metazoa > Chordata > Testudines > Emydidae > Terrapene > Terrapene triunguis. Next base: position 647,293 of record NW_020697743.1, on the reverse strand, counting down.
TTGAAGAGCACGCAACTCTTCCCCCGCCAGCTGACCTTGCATGACTGAGTGTGAGGTCACACTGGCAAGGGGCAGTGCGCTCTGCAAAATGGCATCCCCTGTGTGGCATCCCCTTGCACACACCATGCATGCAGGGCCATGCTGCTGGGGGTGGGGTCACACCACTCCTGGAAGTACTGGAATATCCAGTATCCACCCTACCTGCCAACCCTTATTTTGTTTCCACAAGTGACTTAGGTCAAAGGATTGTCTCTCTCTTCCCTGTGTATTAGATGACACCATAGCATGTTATCAGGGGTTGCTGACTATTGGGCACTATAATCCTGTATAAATATAAATAACCAGGTGCAAGGGAAGGAAAGGACTTCTTACTGTTTTCTAACCGTACGGCCTGCTAACGCACATCATGTACATTATGGGAATAAGAACAGGAATGCCATGCACTTTTATGTCTTTCTAAAAGATACTCTCTAACTCATCAGCAAGTGATCGGACTAGCTGCAGGAATAATGGGGTGAAATTCTCTGGCTGGTGTTGTTCAGGAGACCAGACTAGATGATCATAATGGTCCCTTCTGGCCATAACAATCTATGAAGCTATTTCAGAACCAAATAATAGTTTGATAAGCAGGGAAAACAATGAAAATACCAGTTATATAACTTATTGCCCCTTAGCTACAATTAAATTACAGTGTGCGCAGACTTAAACAGTATCTCAGTCCACACTCCAGTGAGTCTACATATATTCACATTCATTGCTATGCTCCAGAGGTTGTGTGCTACTCAAGTGATACAAAGCGACTGTATCTCTGGCTTTACTAGGCGGTTAAACTAGGTGTGTGGCTGCTTTGTGTAACTGGCCAAGTACAGAACAGCTAGAGTGTAGCCATGACTAGCCCTTGGTTGGGATACCAAATAATCAGTCATCTGCCAGGCTTGCTTGGCTGGCTTGCATCTTGACAGTAATTTCCTTTTTCATGAGATTATAGGCGGATTTGTGCACCATGCGACTCTGCCCATCCTTTCTCAGAGACTGACAGAGCAGTGCAAGTTCCTCCCACACAAAACCCTTCCAGCGGCCACAGTGATTTGATGCACGCCCTTTCAGCCAGAGGGCAATCTTCAACGGAAACCCAGCAGCTAGGCAAGGGTGTAAAAACACATCTAGTCATTCCAGTCCTGGTTTCTAAGGCAACAAAGCAACAGCACTAATCTGAGTTCCAAGCACACAGCTAAAACCTCACATTCTATTATGGCTATAGAGAGAAGGCCCAATTTTTCACTGTCTGGCACCTTGTGTAATCACTTACACCCGTGCAAAGTACATCTAAAAGGACACCATTCTGACTTGGTAGCATACCACACTCTCTTTGCACGTGTGTAAATGGCTACATAAGGCACAGGGGAGTGGAGAATCGGTTTTAGATATTGTAGATAATGGGCCATATTTTCCAGCTCATGCACTCACATTTGCGTGAGTATTTGCACATGCCATATATTTGTGTGAAAAAACAACAAACATGCTCAATTCCAACCTGCATGCACACAACATGGTATAATTACAACTGGTCAGAAAATGGAATTTCCATGCCCCAGGAAATATTTCATTTGTTTTCATCCTGAACCGGGACAAAAAGGCTAAGTACAAAAACAATTAGTAGAATGAATAATTAAAAAAAAATCCAATTCATAAATATCAAAATAAAAAATTTCACACTTCAAATTGAAATGTCAACATTTAAATGTCAATTCAAAGTGAAAAGTTTTGGTGAGAAATGATGTTAAGATTATATTTTAAGTTGACATTACAATTTGAATAACAAATTTTCATTCAAATCAACATTTTGAAAACAAAATTCCAGTTTGTTTTGAAAAGTCAATTTGAAAGAAAATTTTGTTTTGATTTTTCCCGATGGAAAATAATTTAAGAAAAAAATCAACAAATTGACATTTTCCCATGAAAAATATTAGATTTCAACAAAGCTATATTTCCTAACAGGACAATTTTGGGGTCAGAAAATTTCAAACAACTCTAGGTATATGCTTCAGCTAATGTAAAAATGTAAAATTGTGTGTTTGTGTTTTCATACATGTTTGAAACTGGCTCAGATACTCCATTTGTTCCTTAGAGTCTGACTGGCTGAATCAGAATTATTATTTATTTGTATTAGTGTAGCATCTAAAAGCCACAGTCATGGACCAGGACTTTATTGTGTTAGGTGCTGTACAAACACAGAACAAAAAGATGGTTCCCACCCCAGAGTTTGCATTGGGGAAAGTCAAGTGATATTGCACAAGGGCACGTGAAAGATCACTGCACGTGGTCAGATGCACTCTGCTTTCGAAAGAGAACATGGCCAAAACAGCTTCCATTTTGCAGAACTCTGCAAGTAAAACCCTAACCTGCTTTTTATTTAATGTTTTAAAAATAAAAGTGAAATGACCAAGTGTGGTGGCAGCTGAATAAAATATTGCCGTGGAGAGAGAAAAGTTGCTTTCCTGGAAAAGACTGGAAAGCAATGCCTTCAGCTTCTGGAATTATGTAAGATCTTGGCAAATATGCTATCCCCTAAGGCAATATTTACATGTCACTTTTTAATATACACATTGGACCAAATCATCTCCTGTCATTTACACCATTGGGGTTGCACTGGTGCATCTGAAAAAGGAACTTGGTTCTATATATATATATATATATATCTGTATAAATATTATTTCCGTAGACAGTATTATGTACACTTTCAGTCATTGCTGTTTTCACCAAAATAACATTACAGGAGTGATTCTCTGCCTGGCAACAGGTTTCTTTAAGTCTACAGTATCCCCCATGGCCATAGACTCCTCCTTTAGCAGCAGACGTAGAAGAAGGCAGCAGCTGATTGTGGCTCATTTTCCCTATTGTTATCCCACAAGTTACATCTGGAGCTGCTGCAGAAATGGTCCTTCAAATAGCTCAGAGCTCTTTGGCCTGCATGTACATAGGTAAAGACAAAGGGCCAGATCCTCCATGGCCCTGCATCGCGTGTGCAGTCATTTACACCCATTCAAAATGGGTGAAAATGCTGCTACATCTGAATGGAAGCGGTTCACACTCACTTGGCACAGGTGTAAGTGATGGCACTAAGTGCAAGGCAGTGGAGAATCAAGTCCAAAATAATACAGTGTTGTCATATATACCATAGTGACAGCAAATACAAGCGCACAAATTATACAAAAAGATTTGATCTTTTCATAAAGATTCTAAACTCCCTCCCCCCATTATTCCTGCTCTGTAAAATAAATAAATTAATGGAGATATCCTATTTCTGAGAACTGGAAGGGACTCTGAAAGGTCATTGAGTCCAGCCCCCTGCCTTCATTAGCAGGACCAAATACTGATTTTGCCCCAGCTCCCTAAGTGGCCCTGTCAAGGATTGAACTCACAACCTTTGGTTTAGGAGGCCAATGCTCAAACTGCTGAGCTATCCCTCCCCCCAAATCTTCTGTAATCTTACAGAAATCTTACTGTGAAAAGAAAAGGTTTCTTTTTAGCTATACTTCCTATGAAAAAGTGGAGGGGCGTGTAGAATTTTGTTATTAATGATGGAATGATAACTCAATGAACCTGTTGTGCATAGCTTGCATTTAAGTGTGTTGCCCAACTTGGATAGTGTCTAACTAAAACTGGGCTCATATTGCAAAACAGTATTTGCAGAACAAACTGGACATTTGCTTTGAATGCATGCTCAGCCCTTGTTATAAGTTTTCTGCATAGGAGTAATTTATTTTTGGTTCACAATAAAGTGCATGGCAAGTTTGTATTTGCACAGAGGCTCATACTGTATGTTTTCACCTGATCATCTTTAACTCTCATTGAGTTCCCTCTTCTTGTTCATGGGGTGAAACTCAAAGCTCCATTTATTTAGTTGGTCAAAGAGAAGGTTAACTGGTGGTGTGATCATGGTCTATAGGTACCTGCACAGGGAGATGATTTCTGATAATAAAGGGCTCTTCAATCTAGAAGACTAAGGAATAACAACATTCAGTCACTGGAAGCTAAAGATGAACAAATGTAGAGTAGAAATGTGGCACAATTTTTTTCCATTTAAAAGTGACACATTTTTAATGGAATGCACACAAATCTGATTGATTGAAATATATCACTACCAGATAATATAACTAGCAGGAACAAGAAACATTCCCTCTCTATTCCAGAGTATATATATCCAAGTTTCATTTAAAAAACCCCCCTGATTTAACCGTCATCTCTCTCTTACGGATGCTGCATTAGCTACTTCTGCTTTGCCAGACCAACCAGGAGTCTCAGGAGCAATTTTAAGAGCATTAGTAAATAACTTGAATGTCAGACTGAATTGCAGAAGCATATTGTTAAGATGTACTCACTACAGACAGCATAGCTAAACCCTAACCAGTAGAGTTCATGCTTTGCTCTCCCCTGATTTCACCTAGGGTTTTATTAAATAGTGCCATTGTGACATATATAAATATAGGTGTTAATTAAACAATCTGCATCTTTCCTCTTTGTGGTACTAGGCTTTAAATGCACTTTAAATAGAGTTTTCTCTTCCTACCCAATAGTATCTTTCTTTTTTGTCAACACCAGGCACCACAGCTGCGTCATTTCCCTATTCACCAAGGCAACATCCATGTCTTCTCTCCCCCCCCCCCCCCCCCCCCCCCCGCAAAATCATGCACAGCTCAAATCATCTGTCCTCTTAATACAGTTGGTGCATCTCAGCTCTTCCTAACATATTGCCTTTCCCACGTACCTCACACAGCTGTAGCCAGCTCTGATTGGCATTGGGCAATTCTTGCATAAATTACCGAAATAAAGAGTTATATAAATTCTAATTTACAGCTGTAATTTGCTAAACTCTGAATACTGCCAAGTGTGCCTTGAACTGGCTCAGCAAAAACCTAAAGCCTTCTGTTCCAGCACTTGTCATGTGGGCCCAAACTTTTGCTGAATACACACCCACATGCACTGACATGATTAATATTCTCTTTTTGATTTGGTGTGCACATTAATACTGGCATTTTTGGAGAATGACAGCATTTGCAGGCAGCACGCACAATAATTTGGAGGCAGCTACTTTGGCTCCAAAACCGTCTTTTTTAGTTGATCAGTTTCTTCATACAAATTCCTTTTTAGTTTGTTTCTCATGCTTATGCAATTCATTGGCTCTGGGCATGTGATCATGTCCCCACCTAGTGGCTGACCCTGGAAAGAAGTCTTGCTCATTACTTGCAGTTAATTGACTCACCATCCCTATTCAGCATAGCAGTCAAATATGCGCATTGGATGGATGAGTGGTTTTTGTCTGAGGTAGTGATGGTTCTATCTGGGACAATGGAGCCAGAAGACTGTAGAGTTTATAAAATCTGCATTGGAGAGAGCTACCGCACACGCCATTTGCCCAGGAGAGAGCAATTTAGAAAAGAGGAAGGATGGTTTTGTGGTTAAGGCACTGAACTCAGACTCATGAGATCAGGATTCAATTGTTGGCTCTACCATACACTTTCTTGGGCAAGTTACTTAATTTCTCTCTCAATGTGTATAATGGTGATAATAGCAGCAATACTACTTTCTCCCACCCTTTCTCTTGTCCATTTAGACTCTAAATGCTTCAGGGCAGGGCTATCTATTATGTGTATGTACAACCCCTAACACAATGGGGCCCCAACTTGGTCAAGGCCTCTAAGCACTACTGTCACAGAGATAATAAGATTGTTTAGGACCCTGATTCCCTGTAACCGCCTGGTGAGAATAAACCAATTGGTTCCTGAGTCACTTGGTCCCTGCACTGGGCTCAGCACTTGTACAGGGATAAAATCAGGCTTTTATTTTCAGTTCCTGAACTCACAGCTGTGTACCAAGACCTATATCCTAGTGGACTTGTTTGTTGTACTAGATGATTTAATTAAGTAACACAAAACTTATTCCAACCTAGATATTCTAGTTTGGAAGATTTGACCAATTTACTTGTTTTTGTTTAATTTTTTTGAATTTTTTTGTTTTACGAATAAAAAGTAGTTACAAAAATTAAGACCAGAATCTGTAAGCGGATCCAGTATTGGAAAGGGAGCCAGTGCAGTAAGGATGGCACCAAAGTCCATGTGAAGCGCTGTGTTTCCATTGGCCTGTGCTCCTTAGTAGAGGTTTTGAAGCAGTTGGAACTTTCTCAGAACCTTCACTCTGATCCTCAGGTTATGGTGTGTTTAAAAGACAAACAGGGAGTGACAAACAGAGCTGATCAGGAATTTTCCAATTAAACTTTTATTGTTTGAAAATGCTGATTAGTTGAAACTGTTCCTGGGAAAGGATCTGTTTTGATGAATCTGTTACAAAAAATTGAAAAGTTTAGAAACTGTCAAAACATCCCATTTTGACATTTCCAAAACAAAAAGTTTCATTTTCTCAGTTTGAAATGATTGTTCAGTTAGAAATTTTAGTTAATTTATACTAAAAGAGATTTTTTTTTAGAGAAAAGTCAAATTGAAACAAAACAGTTTGATTGACCTGATCGGAATTTTTTCCTCCAGATTGTCGGTTCGTAAAAATTGGATATTTTTACTTTCTGTCCCAATCTGGGACAGGAAGATTTTTCAAAATCTTGAAAATTCTCACAGGACAGGAAAGCCATTTCATGCCTAGCAGTTTATGATGGACAGATCCATGGGTTCCCTGACTACTGCACTAAGACTTACTGCAACAGCAGTACGAGTTCCATCTTGATCCTGATGATGTTGGTGAGCAAGGGGAAGGCAATTCCTGCTTACTCGGAAGAACCCAACTGAGTCTGGGGCACAGCAGCTCTACTTGGTTGCCCTGGGCATTTTCTCACAGAGCTGGGAATGTATTTTCATAATGGAAAAGATCCTTGAATCCTGAATGGTCCTAAGTGAAGAGATGAATTGGACACTGCAGCCGACAGTCAACCTGACAACAATCTGAACTTCCCAGTTTCAATCTTAATAGAAAAACACAAGGTATCAGAACTGGAAATGACTTCTCTTTAACATTCAGCTATGAACACAACATGGATTCATGTTAAAAAATAGGGGTTTTAACATACTACTTTCTATGACACAAAAATTAGCATGAAAGTCCAGAACGGAGTAGCCACTTGGGAATGCTCAGTCCATTACTACACTCATCTTTAACCTCCATAGTACGTGTGTAACCCTGAGTAGCTAAATATCACATTTTAAAAGGCATTTTTACAATTGTGATTAAAATTATTCTGCAAATAAAGTTCAGAGCTTGTATTCATAAACAACATGACCTAACCCTTTCCATCAGGGTGGATTATACCACGCTCTACCCAGAGAACTAGAGCCTAGCATAGAGGCCTAGCATGCCCAAGATAGCTTCCTCAGCTTCTTACTGTGAAGGAACTTCTCTCTTCGAAGCAGCGTTGTAGGACTGCATAGTGTCACCCAGCTGCAAGGTTCTGTTCTCCAGTCAGTATACAATCCTCAACCCCTAATCCTGACAGTGCTCCCAGGACCCCAGTGAGAATGCCCCCATCTCCTCAGTAATAAAGGGAAAGCACAAACAGATATTTGCCAGCTGGAAGACAGAAAGATGCAAGGCCCATTTCACTTTTGTGCCAGCTGGGCCCTCTCTGAGCACATCAAATCTGCGTTGCTGAGGAGAGGCACAGCTGCGTTCGCAGGACTGGCAGGTTCACACTCAGCTTGCATTGCTGTAGTCCTGCCAGGTGCCAACTAAAGCATGTATGATGCAGGGCAGGTCTTCATCCTCAAGGTGAGGGGACCCAGTCTCTTAAGCAGTCAGATATGGTAGAACCCTGCGATGTGACCAGAGATGGGATTCAGGGCTGTGACCAGAGATGGGATTCAGGGCTGGAAAGTACTATTTTTAAGCCTAGATCCTCAGAGCTTCCTGGGACTAGTCTCCCATTAAAATCCATGAAAGTTTGACCTAATAATAATACTACTACTCCGCTCTTCTATAGCGCTTTTCATCAGTGTGTCTCAAAGTGCTTTACAAAGCATGTGAGCTGCGTGACTCAGGACTAATGTCCTGTGAACTTTTAATTGGTTTGATCATTTTTCCTTTTGGGTAACATGGGGATATTGAAGTCACAATTAAAATGCCAGGAATCTTTCTTTGCCCCAGAGACTGCTCATAAAGGCTGATAACAGCCTTTGAAAGTGTTGGCATCATTTTAATTAGTGAAAAATCATTAGGTAATTCTATGATCTTTCATTCCAACCAATATATGACAGCTAAATACAATCAGATGTCCTGTAGGTCAGACAAAATGTTCTTGCACAATGAGAAAGTGCCTTTTGTAAGACCCTTTCTTTTAACATTCCCGCCGCTCTGCATGGATTACATTGTGAAGTTCCAGGGCTCGTCCCAAAACCCGTGATCAGAGACCATTTACAGGAAGTCAGAGAAAAGACAAACCTATCTCCTAGGAGGTCAGGTTTTAAACCCCACAAGATGGGGTAGAGTGAGAAACAATTAGCTTTTCTAGTGGAAGACAAGAATTTACTGGGAATACTGCACACATTGTAACGTGCCCACATCCCATCCTCCAGCAGTCATTTGGATTAATGATAGCCTCTGAAGAGGTGGCATAATTCCAGTATTGTTAATTCCCCTCCCTTTTACTGCCTGCTAATACATGGAGTGAACTGATGGGCTTCAAGATACCCTGTGGCTAGGCAGTCAGAGGGGTATATTGGAGTGGTTACTGAGCTTCAGAGAATACACTGCAGCAAAACAAAATACTCAGATTCACTGTTTACCAGAGATCGGCCAAATAGCAAGACATTGAGAAAATGAGTAAATGACAGTAAGACAGTAAAGAGATAGGGATAGTAAATCCCATAGAGAGTTGATTATAATCTCAGTAATGAAGCCAAGTTGAAGGAAATGTTGATTACGCTACAACTTTAACAGCAGTTGAACGCAAACCTTTTGTGACGTGCAGTCAACACTCAGCACATTTGAGTGTGCACATTTTGCATACCTTTGGTACCACTTTGCCCACGAGACGTGTCCAACATTCTCTATTCATGTGAGTGAATCAAATCCAGATCTGAGAAATAACAAAATATTACCCGCAAAGTTTAACAAATGAATTCCTAGCTAATGCTAAAATGTGGCTGAAATGTTCAAACTTGGGTGACTAGAATTAGGCTCTTAAATCTGTATATGAGAACCTGCAGGGCTAGAACCTATGGGCTTGTGGTCTGTTGATGCCTCCACACTGCCACTGAAGACTTAAGCTGGACTCCAAAGGTCGGAACCTGTGAGGCTTTGCAGGAAGTACCACCCATTAGGGCCTGATTGGCAGCCCCTCACAGCCATTGGCCACTACTGGTGCTTAAACCAGGAAGCCATCATGAGGAGCTGTCTGAGCAGCAGCACAAACTGTCTGCCTGCTTCTGCTCTAGACCCTGCTTACGATAGACCCTAGACTCTGGACTCTGACCCTGATTTGTCCTCGAGAGTAACTGAGTCTTACTTGCTTGCACACACAGCTGCATGCCCATCCCCGCCCCCTGGCAATGATTGAGCTCTCTGCACACACCCCTAGATCCCCCACCCCGGCGCTGATTTACATCTCAGCTAGCTGTCTGGGTGCTCAACCAGACACGTCTGGTCTGCCAGGAATGGGTATGCATCCTCCACAGCTTTCTTTGCTTCCCCATTTTTCTACTGGGAAACAAAGAAATCTGCGTGGGACATGAATTCTACGCACATGCAGTGGCGCAGAATTCCCCCAGGAGTAGAGAATGTAAATCCTTCATTTAGAGAAATGCTAAGCCACATAGAGCTGTACTAAAACCAGGGTTATGCTGGTGTAACTCAGACAGGGTGCCCTCAATGGTGGAAATAATGCCTAGATGGGGAATTGCAGTTGTAAAAAGTGAAAACTTTGTTCCAGAGATTGTCCCACAGTTGGCTAGCCCTGTCCCAAAAGTGGGTGGATCAGGAGCGCCGCTAGCTTTTCTGCTGCCCTAGGCGGTGGAAGGCCCCGCCCTGAAATGCCACCCCCCACAGAGGCGGCGGAAGGTCCCGCCGCCGAAATATCCCTGCGGTCGCCGCCCCCCAAATTGTAGCATCCTAGGCGACCGCCTAGGTCACCTAATGGGTTTTGCCAGCCCTGGGGTGGATCTGGCCAGAAACGGGGCATAGCCAGGGTATCCAGAAGAACTGTTAAGTCAGTGTATAGCTGGGACAAACTCCAGCAGAGCTGGAGCTACAAGTCAAAGTTGCCCTTTCCCAGTGCAGCTCCCAGGGTGGTGAAAACAAAACACCATCTAACAGTCCCTGTGGGTGAATCCCCACTATGGTACATCTCTGCCTGATGCTGCAAGAGTTTATTGACCCCATACATGATAAAATGCATGATTATAATTAAGCTTTTAATGTTACTCATAGGCATGATCAAATGCACAAGTGAGGTGTAACTGACTAGTTCCTAGCAATGGGTGGAAAGTTTTCCAGCTTTGCACTGCAGAAATATCTTGGAAAATGGTAGGCTCATTGATGCTAAAACTTCATCGTCAGTGGAAACTTTAATCAAGCTTGTTAATTTGCAGTTTCTGAGCTGTTGGTCTTGTATGAGATTCCAAGATCAAGGAATGCAATCATAGAATCATAGAAGATTAGAGTTGGAAGAGACCTCAGGAGGTCATCTAGTCCAACCCCCTGCTCAAAGCAGGACCAACCCCAACTAAATCATCCCAGCCAGGGCTTTGTCAAGCCGGGCCTTAAAAAACCTCTAAGGATGGAGATTCCACCACCTCCCTAGGTAACCCATTCCAGTGCTTCACCACCCTTCTAGTGAAACAGTGTTTCCTAATATCCAACCTAGACCTCTCCCCCACTGCAACTTGAGACCATTGCTCCTTGTTCTGTCATCTACCACCACTGAGAACAGCCGAGCTCCATACTCCTTGGAACCCCCTTCAAGTAGTTGAAGGCTGCTATCAAATCCCCCCTCACTCTTCTCTTCTGCAGACTAAATAACCCCAGTTCCCTCAGCCTCTCCTCGTAAGTCATGTGCCCCAGCCCCCTAATAATTTTCGTTGCCCTCCGCTGGACTCTCTCCAATTTGTCCACATCTTTTCTGTAGTGGGGGGCCCAAAACTGGGCGCAATACTCCAGATGTGGCCTCACCATTGCCAAATAGAGGGGAATAATCACTTCCCTTGATCTGCTGGCAATGCTCCTACTAATGCAGCCCAATATGCCGTTAGCCTTCTTGGCAACAAGGGCACACTGCTGACTCATATCCAGCTTCTCATCCACTGTAATCCCCAGGTCCTTTTCTGAAGAACTGCTGCTTAGCCAGTCGGTCCCTAGCCTGTAGCGGTGCATGGGATTCTTCCATCCTAAGTGCAGGACTCTGCACTTGTCCTTATTGAACCTCATCAGATTTCTTTTGGCCCAATCCTCCAATTTGTCTAGGTCACTCTGGACTCTATCCCTACCCTCCAGCATATCTACCACTCCCTCCGGCTTAGTGTCATCTGCAAACTTGCAAAGACATGAGACACAATGCTGAACTTTTGCTTGTAGAAATGTATATGCTTTCATTGGCTTCATCTCTCTAATCCCTGCAGCATTTTGCCTTAGGCAAAACTAAAGGACTTGTACAGCAAAATAAAAAAAAAAGTTACAAAACTTAACACAGCGAGAACATAAAAGAAAGAGTCTAATGATGTGACCTGATCCCTCAGTGGCTTGGTAACTTCAGGTAGTGCATTCTGTAAGGCAAGGGACAGCTCCTAGTTCTCTGCTCAGGCCTCTTTGTATCTGATCACATGTAAGAGTGCTGTTATTAAACCTGGTACTAGTGTAACACTGACAGACCTTGGTTGTCAGCGGGTGGGATCGAACCTGGGATCTCTGGAGCTAAATGCATGAGCCTCTACTGCATGACTCAGGCTATAGAGCAGACTCATTAATCTCTCTCTTTAAGTGGTCACGGTGCCACTAGATGGGACAGAGCACCACACCCAGGAGGTGTGTGGGTTACACTAGCGTCTCCAAGACAACTCAAACTGGGTGATTCCAACATTCACCCAGATATTCCTTTGACAAACCAGTCCAAGATCTGCCACAAGTTATGGGCGTGATGCAGGAATTACTGGGTGAGGTTCTCTGGCCTCTGCTATGCAGGAGGTCCGACTAGAACATCATAATGGTCCCTTCTGCCATTAAAGTCCATTCATTGAATGCCCACCATGCCCACAGCTGGACACACAGAGCAGAATTTTTAGAAGAATTCTGCTCTGACGTGTGCCCCCACAAAATGATATTGAAAACTTGCATAACTTTGAATATATTTGCATATATTCAGGCATAAACTATCAGAAATGCTTGCCTTCCTATTTTGAACTTATGCTGAACAAAACTCTAATGTGGGGAGGTAACTACATGTATTCATATGGAGCTCCAGGCTTTGTAGATGTCAACTATAAAAATGCCTGAAAGGTGAATGCATAAATAAATAAACTCCCACACAATACTCCTAATGAAGTTCCTCCTCCCCTTCCATGGTGACAAGGAGATGTGAAGGGGAGAGAGAGTGCTTATTGGTGTTACCCTAAAACAACCCAAAAATGTCAATCAGAAGGGCAAACTATTTTGATCAACTCCATAGTGATGTTCTTGGAGGAATGGTAGTGTACAGCCATGCCCTGACTTGTCAAGGACTCAGAAAATTCTTTCCCATGTTTTTACTCTCTGATTCCTGGGAACAACCTGAAAAATCCCCAAGGAAATTCTCCTAGTAAGTTTCAAACTTGAATAGCAGGAAATGAGAAATCTGAGAAAGCTGGACATTCCTTTTAGTTTTCTTTAAAAGAGAAAGTGGTTGTTTGGAATTCTGTCTCATGAGAGAACAGATGCAATCCGAACATAGATCATCTGAATTACGGAAGAAGTCAGGGATTCAGAAGCATTTGAAACATTATGGTGTCAGGGCTATTTCTTACATACCCAAGTCACTCTCTGCATATGAAATCCACTGAACCTGACAACGGGGAAAAAACCAGGGGATTGCTGGAGTTTCCCCATATAGAGGGCCAATAATCTGTGGTCTACACGGAAGAGCAGTAAAGTTGGTAGATGTGTATTACGCCTTCTGTAGGAATAACAGATCACCACTCACATGCTGCAGCTGCTCACCTCCACTGGCTTTCCGAGCCATAATTTATCACCCAGTATATTTGCTTCTCCTCTTTGGATGTTGCAGTAAAAGAATCCTTAAATTTTAAGCCTGTTAAATCTTGATTTTTATCAACCCAATTCTCTGATGGGCCAGGCTTTAATATATTCTGTCTCTTACTGCTGCAGCTTATTTCTCGACTTGTGTATGTCAAGCGAAGGGCCTTCCTTGATACTCAGCTTGAAATGGTGTTAGCTTTTTGCATCAGTCACTTAAGAGCTTTGCTGAAGCAGGGCCTAAGCGCATGTTTAAGAGCTTTACTGAGTCAGGACCCTACAGCAGAATCCAAGCGGGATAAAATATCTTCTCATCTCATTTCTATGTAAGTCTTATTTTGTCCGCTCTTGGGTATGCTAAGCTTTCTGTGAAAGCCTTATGAAATACGACTCAGGGAAAAGGATAGATTGGTGAATGTCTGACAGTGATAGCATCATACTGTGAGACTTCCTATCATTTGTAGCATTGGGGGGGAAAAAAAGTAAATCACCACCAAAAATGAAAAAGACAAACTAGAGCCAGGTGCAGAAGCCGTGAAATAGTAAACAGATTTTAAAAGATGTTCAGAACTCCTAAAAATATTTTTGCTTTTCATCCATTTTGATATAGTCTAAAGACACTCTTTCAAGCCCTTTTGGAAGCTGTCCCTTTTTATTAAAAGAGTCTTTTGAAAATTAGGATTACACCCATACATACAAAGTAATACATAAAGTACAGCTAATGTGATCATAATGATAGAATACACTGGTTGCCCTTTAGAAATCAACAACTGCCAACCTTTACCACAGGGGTCGGCAACGTTCGGCACGCGGCTCGCCAGGGTAAGCACCCTGGCGGGCCGGGCCAGTTTATTTACCTGCTGACGTGGCAGGTTCGGCCGATCGCGGCCCTCACTCGCTGCGGTTCACCGTCCCGGGCCAATGGGGCCGGCGAGAAGCGGCGCGGGCCGAGGGATGTGCTGGCCGCAGCTTCTCGCAGCCCCCATTGGCCCGGGATGGCAAACCGCGGCCAGTGTGGGCCGCGATCGGCCGAACCTGCCGCATCAGCAGGTAAATAAACTGGCCCGGCCCGCCAGGGTGCTTATCCTGGCGAGCCGCGTGCTGAACGTTGCCGACCCCTGCTTTACCATATGGTACTAACGAAGATACTATGGCTACTCCCTGTACTTAGGAAATGAGTACTTGGTTTTGGGGAAATAGCTGACTTTTTAATGGCACTGCTTATACAGAGTCAACATCAAACTTAGAAAATTCACTGTTCTATCCTGCCAGATTTAAAAACAACAACTATGCAGCAAGGCTGGTGAAAACCAGCCCATTCATAACTTGACATCACCAACAAATCCATGCAGCTGGCACGAGGCAAGTCTATGTATTTTACACATTATATAGAAACTAGCATCAATACTATGTTAAGGTTATAGAATCAAACACTTGAAAGTCAAATTCCCACATGGCCAGCTTAACATTGCAGGAGAAACCTTGCACTTTGGAATGTCCTGATTTCTGAATGGATGTTTCTGCCTTAGGCTGGGGCTCTACAATGATGTGATTGTAACAATGGCAGTGTGGAACTCCTCAGCTAGGCATAAACCAGGATTATCTGGCCCCAGAGCAGTTTGTCATTGGTACACAATGAGTAATAAAGTTTTAATGTTACCTAGAAAGTATTTTAAGCATTTAGGTAAGAAGTTCCTGTTGCCCAACCCCTTGTATGTCTCAAGTATAAAGGATATCCAATATTGGGAACGAATGGCCTCTTTCTTGGGTTCCAGTGTCCTTTATAAAGAGATGCTCTAGTTGAAAATGCTGCATGCTTTTATTGCAATTTCAGTTGGTGAGTTTCTCCACAGCAATACTATATAGTCCACACCTTGTAAACCAGCTTTCCAGGGGAGGGATCAGAATTAGGGCCAGAACCATATAGCTGCAGTGGAGACTGAAGCTGCTAGCAAGGGGAACTTCAAGAATGCACCAAATATGGATCAGATTTTAAAGAACTCAGGACATTTACAGTTCCCATGAAACCATATCCCAGCCACAATGCACATAAATATGCATTTTAAACCACTACTCTTACATCAAGGCATTTTAAAGGAGAGGGGAGTGTTAGCAAGTATTGGCTCTGTTGGGAAAGGATTACGTGAGTTCTGATAACTCACCAAGAGTGGTGGCTCATAACTCCACCTGGAAATAAGGGAGGAGGCGGGGCTTTTGGGGGAAAGAGGACCTAGGGTGTGGGGTGAGCAATCTTGAGGGAGGAACCTTTGGCGCATCCCATACTGGGAAGAAGGTTTGAGTTGAACTTTATGGGTGAGATTTTCAAAAGTGCTCAGCACTGGCACAACTCTGCTACCATTGAAGTGAATGGGTGCTTTAATATCTGACTTCAATGAGGGCAGAATTAGATCAATACTGAGCATTTCTGATAATCCCACCCTGTGTATCCTTGTTGTTGATGTCTTTGTTAAAGGCACAAAATTCAAGAGATTTCAGTACTAAGCATCACATAACAAGTATGCCTTCATTTTATTACTTCCCATTTTTGGTAACATTCAGGTGCTTGCAGCAAAGGCATGGTGGTCATGGTGATTACTTCTTTAACATACTGAAAATATTATTTTCCTCCCAGCTATGAGGTCATTTCTGCTTGTTTTCACAGAATGCCATCTATCAAGCATTGGTATAATTGTGATACTTGAAAGCATTAGGAAAAGAAAACTATGCATGATGCTAAATGTGTGCTGGAAATCTGACTCAGTACAAAATTACTGTATTGAAAAAAACAGACGTGTTTGCTATAAACACAGCCTTGGCCACATTTACTTTGCCTACAGCAAACTTTTGTTCTCAACACAGAATCATAGAATCATAGAAGATTAGGGTTGGAAGGGTCCTCAGAAGATCATCTAGTCCAACCCCCTGCTCAAAGCAGGACCAACCCCAACTAAATCATCCCAGCCAGGGCTTTGTCAAGCTGGGCCTCAAAAACCTCTAAAGAAGGAGATTCCACCACCTCCCTAGGTAACCCATTCCAGTCCTTCACCACCCTCCTACTGAAAAAGTTTTTCCTAATATCCAACCTAAACCTCCCCCACTGCAACTTGAGACCATTACTCCTTGTGCTGTCATCTGCTACCACTGAGAACAGTCTAGATCCATCCTCTTTGGAACCCCCTTTCAGGTAGTTGAAAGCAGCTATCAAATCCCCCCTCATTCTTCTCTTCTGCAGACTAAATAATCCCAGTTCCCTCAGCCTCTCCTCATAAGTCATGTGCTCCAGCCCCCTGATCATTTTTGTTGCCCTCCGCTGGACTCTCTCCAATTTTTCCACATCCTTCTTGTAGTGTGGGGCCCAAAACTGGACACAGTACTCCAGATGAGGCCTCACCAATGTCAAATAGAGGGGAATGATCACATCCCTCGATCTGCTGGCAATGCTCCTACTTATACAGCCCAAAATGCCGTTAGCCTTCTTGGCAACAAGGGCACACTGTTGACTCATATCCACCTTCTCGTCCACTGTAACCCCTAGGTCCTTTTCTGCAGAACTGCTGCCTAGCCACTCGGTCCCTAGTCTGTAGCAGTGCATGGGATTCTTCCGTCCTAAGTGCAGGACTCTGCACTTGTCATTGTTGAACCTCCTCAGATTTCTTTTGGCCCAATCCTCTAATTTGTCTAGGTCCCTCTGTATCCTATCCCTGCCCTCCAGCATATCTACCACTCCTCCCAGTTTAGTGCCATCTGCAAACTTGCTGAGGGTGCAGTCCATGCCATCCTCCAGATCATTAATGTTGAGCATCTGTATGTATTTTATGCTAGTCAGATTATACTTGGGTTCCCAGAAGGATGAAAACTGAGGCACAGCACTGAGAAAGCTATGAATTTATAAACAGATACAAATTGGTGCCTGTGGGGCAGGAACACGCTGGAAACCTTTTGTATCAGAGAGGAAAATGAACCTCAACATGAATGGGATTAGTGAGCTCAGAGAAGATGCCTTGTTCAGGTGAAAATGTAACTGTTCACACAGATCAGAAGATGTATAAATATAAACACGGGGCCTGCGTTGCAGCTATGAGCTGCCTTTGATTGTGGGGTTTTACAGGAATTTGGCAGCTGAGACTTGGCTTCTGTACCTGTTTTTAGTAAGAGTTAGAGCCAGATATGCTGTGATCTCCACTCTCTCAGGGTATATCTTCATTGCACAGTGAACCCAAGTTATTTCCTGGGTTTGCTCCCTACCACTCACACAGAAAACCCGCTGACCCGGGCTTGGGGGTGCTTTCAGCCCAGGACAGCTTAGCCAGCTGGGGGCATGGGTTAAAGTCCAGTTTCTGCTTTTCACTTTGCAGTGAGGATGAAGGCAAAACCGCTCAAGTGCTAACAGTCCTCCAATGCTCTTCCCACAATTCCTCCTGAAGAACAGACAAGTTCTCCCACAACTATCTGGGGAAGGATTCTGGAGGATCTCAGCACAAAGAGCCATAAGATACGCCCAGGGCCGGTGCAAGGAAGTTTCGTGCCCTAGGCGAAACTTCCACCTTGCGCCACCCCTCCACCAGCCCTGCGGCAGCTCCCCGCGCCCCCCTCCGCCCTGAGGTGCCCCCCTCCCGCGGCAGCTCCTCCCCCAGGGGAGCCATGCGGCAGCTCCCCAGCCCAGCTCACCTCTGCTCCGCCTCCTCCCCGAGCACGCCGCCCCCGCTCTAATTCTCCTCCCCTCCCAGGCTTGCAGCGCCAAACAGCTGATTGACACCGCAAGCCTGGGAGGTGGGAGAAGTGGAGCAGCGACGGTGTGCTCGGGGAGGGGGCATAGCAGAGGTGAGCTGGGGTGGGGAGCCCTGTGGCAGCTCCCCCCCCCCCGCCCTGCGGCACCCCCCCGGCCCAGGGAGCCGTGCAGCAACTCCCCACCCCAGTCCACCTCTGCTCTGCCTCCTCCCTGAGCACGCCGCCCCCGCTGTAATTCTCCTCCCCTCCCAGACTTGCGGCCCAAACAGCTGATTGGCGCTGCAAGCCTGGGAGGCGGGAGAAGTGGAGCAGTGACCGCACGCTTGGGGAGGGGGCGTAGGAACGCTGTAAAAAAAAATTGGGGGCACCGCTTTTTGGCGCCCCCAAATCTTGGCGCCCTAGGCAACTGCCTAGTTTGCCTTAATGGTAGCACCGGCCCTGGATACGCCCCCAGACACATGAGGGTGAGTGAGGAAACAGTGAGGGCACAGCAATGTGGCAAGGGCCGTCCAGTGGGACACTCACACCCAGGCTGCGCTAGCCCCGGTTCTCAGAACCAGTGCCAGTTAATGGTGCAGCGAAGACACACTGCCAGAACAACAAGCAGAGCCAGACAGCGGTGCTGGAACAATTTTTATAGTGGGGGTGCTGAGAGCCCTTGAACCAAGCTGTAAACCCTGTATATAATGGAAACCACTTCAATCCAGGGGTGCGGCAGCAGCCTTAGTTCCAGCACCTATGGGGCCAGATCCTGGCCCTGCAGCTCTGTGGGTGCAGTGTCCGGACACTGCTCAGTGTAGCTAAGCTTCGTGGCTGCAGGGGGCCAACTGCATTCTGAGGGTGAAGGCTGCTTCAGAAGCAGAGAGTGAGCTGATTCCTTACTGCTCAGTCCCCCTGGAAGCAGGGGCTGTGAGCCAGGGTCTCCTCTCACTCATGCCAGTTTTATCCTGGAACAGCCTCATGAACTTCATTGGAGTTATTGACAGTTTATATTGGTGTGAGCAAGAGGGGACCCATGTTGTGTCTTCACCCTCGCCATCGGGAATGCCAGGGAGTGCTGCCATGGAGAGGCAGTGACTCCCCTGAGGTACCTGCATAGGGCAAAGGGGCTTTCTCTAGTTGACTGATAGATGGTGTGAATACCCCTTTTCCTAGAGACACCAGAGGTAGCTGAGGGCTCTGAAATGGAGCTGTCAGATGGGAACCATGGGGACCCAACTGGACAATCAGGAGCAGGATTGGGTAAGACAGCTACCTGGAGCCAATGCAAGCCTTCCCCCCCACTTGGCAGGAAGGCGGCGGTGGTGGTGAGGGTTAGGGTTAGGTGCAAGATCTTTCAACCCTTCCGAAATTGCTCCCTGTTGCTAACATCATCCCCGCTGTGAAAAGGTTTGAGAACATCGTTTAATGGGAGCATGTAGTGCTAACGTTTTATACTGTCAGTCTGTGCTGGCCTCCATCAAAGTGGTTTAGGGTCAGTCTCATCTCAGCGACTGTTGCAAACCTGAAGTAACTCCACTGAGATGCACAACTGCCGCTCTATGTGAGGTATGTTAAACAAAATGGAATTACTTTACATTTACACAGTATAAGTGAGAACAAAATCTGGTCCTTAAAGGAAATATGAGCAGGAGCAGAAGAGGGAATGTGACACTGAGTGAGGTGAACAAGGTGATTTAGAGCAAGCTAGAGTGAAATAGGTGTGCAAGATTTAAGAGGCAGGTAAAAAAAAGGGAGGTGACAAAAGAAATGGTTATTCCTTTAGCTGTGATCTGTACGGGCCACCTCTAAAATGCGAGGAAGGAGAGTCGGGAGAATAATTCAAACGCTTTCTCTACATCTGTTCTGGGAAGGCCTTATTTTGCGTGTTATCACAAAATGGCTATCATACAAGTATTTGTACTAGAGTTCCATGTGGGGTCAGCAGATACACTGGCTGAGTATAACACCAATACAGCCTGACAGATAACTATACGAACATACAGAGCACAAACTGTTACTCACTTCAGCAGCAGGAGCAGATAACAGAAGGCACATAAAATCTGCCATGAATAACAAAATTCTATTTGAATCTTTTTTAAAAACAGATAGAGAGTCCGTACTGCAAATTCATGAGGGGGGAAAAAAAGCAAATTTTCATAGATTCATAGATTTTAAGACCAGAAGTAACCATTATGATCATCTAGTCCAGGGGTAATCAATTATTTTTTGTCAAGGTCCAATTTTTTTTGTCAAGATATAGTCAGGGAAAATAGTACAAAAATAATAACAATAATGATAATAAGTAAACAAAACTATTTTGTGGTCTGGCGGTCTGGATTTGGCCGCAGGTCTGCCTATTGACTATCCCTGATCTAGTCTGACCTCCTGCATAACACGAGCCAGACAATTTCATCCAGTGATTCCTGCATGAAGTCCATAACTTCTGTTTGAGATAGAGCATCTCTTGTAGAAAGACATCAAGTCTTGAATTAAAGATGGAGACTCACCATGTCGCTAGGGAAGTCCCAGGGATTAATTACCTTCATTTTGTGGCAGGCCTTGTGTCTCTCCGGATTGAAAATTGTGCGCTAGGCAAGAAATCAGGTTGTCAGTAGTGACCAGGGGAGACTTGCTTCTTAGAGGAACCAGGGAGGAGAGAAAGCCTGTATCTGAGGGAGTCCAGAGTGAACCGGGAGGGCATTTTCTACATGGCAGTCCATGACAGGCGAAATCAGACTGAGCCCATCTTCAGAACTCAACGTGAGTGCCACCATTCCACACAAGCCTTCCTCCAGGAATAAGGGCTGTCGTGGCAACCAGTGCAAATGGCAAAAAGAAGAGGAAAATATCTGTAGAGGGAACCTTGAAAAAATTCACCGATGTAATGGGGTTCAGCAGATCTCTGGAATTCCTCATTTTAAAAATGGGAAGAACCTAACAGTATTTATAACGTGTCAGTCTCTAGGTACTTGACCTTGCTGTCTTTTCTCTCTGTAATCTCTCTATTGTACGCTCATTATCCCAGGCCTTTGGGAAGAGAGTAGCCTTGAGGACTAGAGGGGTTTGCTGGATGTTCATTTATGCCAGCCCTATCTAGTAAGGAGTCTGATTGTTGTTGTTGTTGCTGCTTATACCGGGGGGGAGGGGGGAGGAAAGAAGGATATTGACACTGTTTAAGTTGTGCACATTGTCACAAAGCATTTAAGCACAGCTTTGTTTTATATGTAACACAGACCGGGTCAACTCAGTAAGAGTCTTATTTGAGCTCTGGACCCTTTTGAAGCTGGGAAAAGGCTGCCCTGGCACTCTGCAGGGACAAATCTTGCAAGGCTTCTGCGTCATTTACCTGGCACCTGTGCTTGCTCACACAGATTTATGGCAATAGAGGTTCCACACCAAAGATCAGTTGCTGCGTGTTTCAGCAGACACCATTTCCATTACACTCCAAGGTGCTGAAGCACCATTGGCACATTATTAGTTTTTCAGCTGAGCGACACAATGAGTTATTGGTCTTGTCAGCGTGACGAAAAAAAAGGAGATGGTACTTTGAAGTGAGGTGGCAAAGCAGGGGAGAACGGCACATTTTGAGCTGATGGAATTCCCAAGCAGAGAGAGTTCAGAAGATGTAGTAAAATGCATGCACAGGTGTGAATATCAGGGATCACTACTATTCTAAACCATTATTTATTCCTCCCGATTTCAACTACTGTGTAAAAGAGAGGGGCTCAAATAACTTGGGGCAAATGGATTTAGGCGCCTAAAGATGCAGACAGATGCCTAGTGAGATTTTCAAAAGTGCGTAAGAAGGTTAAGTTTCAATCAGAGTTAGGCGCCTAACCTGCTTAGGCATTTTTCTAAAACCTGCATCTTTTGGCACCTAAATACCTTTGTGTATCTGGCCCCTGGGCGATATTTCCTGGGGGCTGTCTTTAATTTTTAAGAGGGCTTTCTTTTTTTCTCAGATTCATTTAAGGGTGGGATTTTCAAAAGGTGCATAAGGGATTTAGGAGCAGAAGTCCTAAAGTTAGTGAGATTTGTGCTCCTAATTCATTAGGTATTAGTGAAAATCCAGCCTCCAGGTCCCAGATCAGCAAAGCACTAAGCGTGTGCTTAAGTTGCCATTAAACTCAGTGGGCGTTAAGTACAGGTTTACGTGCTCTGCTAAATAGGAATGGATTTAAGCACATGCTCAAAGTTTAGCACACACGTAAGTGCCCAAGCCTTTAAAGAGCAGGGTTTTCAAGTCCTGGCCCAAGTAGCCTGTTCATTTTCCACACACCAGTCTCCCATTTCTCATTGTCATCTAAACTTCTGCATGGCACAGCCAGCACCAGTGATGTGTAAAGGACACAGAACCCTTCCACTGAGAGACGGCCCTCCCACCTCTCCCTCCCCTGGTCTCTGGTGGCTGCTGACCCATGGGATCTCCTGGGACCTCATAGGTGTGACTGGCAGAGGAGACACCAGTAAGTCTCCTTTCTCTGGGAGGAAACGCCAGGGTAGAGAGATGCTCCACCTGAGCAAAGGTGAGGGCATTCGGGGTGCTCAGCATGCATCCAGAGAGAAGCCAGCCTGCTCCCCCTCATAGAGATCCCCAGAAGAGGGGCAGGAGAAGAGATGGCAGGTACTAGCCAGATGGGAGAGGTGGGAGATGTGGAGAGGAACAGCTGAGTTACACCTCATGCCCTGCAAACAACAGCCCCTGCAGTGAGTTGGGAAGGGACTGAGCAGTCTGGTTTCCTATTCATCCCTGCCTCGCCGCAAGGATCAGTTGCTGCTGAAGCTGGGACAGAACTGAACTGCCTGCAGCCCACAGCTCTGACACAACTGAGGCTCTAGCCTTGAGGCGAAAACCATCCGAAGGACTGTGCCAGCAGGTGCAAAGGAGTTCTGCGTCCCTTTGAGACCCGACCGTAACAAAGAACTGTCTGACACACAGTACGGCCAACCTCCAGGGTTCAAAAATCAGGAGATTGACTTAAATATCATGAGCGCTTTCAAATGACACATTTGGGGCTGTTTTGATTGGTCACCTGACGGTAGGCCCGGTTCCACTCTCACTTACACCAGCATAGCCCCATGGGCTTCAGTGGACTTAGTCCTGCTCTACAGCAGTGCGAGTGAGAGGACACTCAGGTCCTTTCTCCATGGGTGTGTCCCTAGAGTGGCTCCGGTGTCAGGATCCTTGCTCTGGCCAGAGGATGCTTAGGCCAGTAGCATAGAATCCACCACCCCTCCATTGAGACAGTTGTGCAGCGAGAGGACTGAAGCTACACAATGACACTGTTGGATACATGGAGGCCATCACCGTGACTGCTAAGAATCTTCTTTTTTCTCTTCTTTTTCCTACAGGAAAACTGCATGATAAATGAAGCAAGACTGCCTGCATCAAGATCCAGGACGAAGTCTTCATCCATAGCTCAATGGCATTAAAGGCTGTGGTTGCTCTGTTTATCCTTAGGAGAGCTTTCCTTTTATACCAATGACCAATTCATTTATTAAAACCCCAGCTAATAAAAATCCTTGGCTGCTCAGTCTAACTGACCAAAAGCACAATCAGACGTTACCCCGAGAGAGAGTCGCTACCCAGCACTGATCTGCATTGTGACAATGGGAAAGAGAGGAGGACAAAGCAATTTGCCTCATTTTCATTCCTAGTGCAGAAAGCATGCTTCCGTGAAGAGTACACGACCTGTCCTTTCTGTTATTTCACCAGATACAACATACTGCTTCATGAGCTATTGATTTAATAGCTCTGAATATTGCTCTCATTTTCATGCCAGTTGAGCCTACATTACCTATTGGATATAGATAATCTTCTACATTGATTAATTCCTGCTGCTCTCAGTGCTAGTTGTCATCGGAGGTGTTTCTCTCCCCTTTTGCGCTCAGGTTGTAGATGCAATAATTCAATCGTGTAACTGAGGTGTCATATCGTAAGCCAACCTTTCCTCTCCATGCTCATTTCTCAATACTTGGGAAACATTAGCATTCAGCTAGGATGCAAAGGGGGAAAATGCATGACTGCTAATTTAAATGGACAATACCTGTCCATGTCCCACTCAGATAGAGCTGCACCAGCATCACTGGGACAGGAGAACTTCTCTGCTACATTTTTTTCAGTCATTTTAATGTTTTGCTCTTGATTTCTTGTGTAATTAAAAACTTTGTGTGAAAGTGGTTGCAAGCAAAAGACTTCCTTCTCTGAACCTTCTAGCAAATGCTGGGCAGGGTAAGGAGTTGTGGCAAATCATTTGGTTTGAAATGAGGCAATTATTTACAGAGCCTAAATCCATTGTGGAGAAATTATATTGGTGTCTGCAAAGAAAGGGTAGAAACTAATTTATAGTCCAGCAGAGTACTTATGTGAAATCTCTACAAAAATACTGGCCATTCAGAATCAGGGCAGTGATTCAAAACTACCTATTTTGGTTAGCTTGAAAGGGGTTTTAAATCACTTATTCAGAATGTCAAAGCCGTATTATTGCAGAGATTTCACCTAATTGCTCAGCCGCTGCTCTTGGATCCAATATATTGTGTGTATCGGTCAAAGGGCTTGTCTATGCTTGAAATTTTTCCAATTATACTGGTATAACTCCCCATGTGGACACACTTATTCTAGAATAAGAGTGACATTTTTGGCTCCATTTAAACTGCTTCCAAAGGGACAAACTACACTGGAAAAAGGTCCTCTCATAATGCTGGAATAAGAGTGTCCCCACTGGGAGTGATACCAGTATAAGCGCTTTTAATTCACACCCTACTTTATACTGGTATGATCTTCCCCTGTAGATAAACCCACCGACACTCCTCTGACACAACCTCTTCTGACTCTGACTCATTCTTAAATGCCACTCTTCTGTCCACTGTTAAGGACTCTGTGGAGGAGACTGTTTGGACTGGAAATTGACGGGTACATGCAATACCCCAGTTTCCATTTCTTGGTCTCTCTGTACAAATAACTGTTGGCTTTGGTCTCCACCTTTTATGTTTAAAGGTGGTGGTAGGCATTTCACAATGTTTACCCACATCTCACTGCTAGTTCTCTCAGGTTAGCAGTTAGTCTGGTGTGTTTCGTTATGGAGTTGAACATGGATGTTATGCTTCTGGAGGTCCCTAGGAGTAAATATACCTCTGTGGACTGTAGGTTTGCCATAGCTTACTCTTTTACTGCAAATATAGAGAATAATCTTGGACATTACTGCTGTGAAATTATTGAAACAGGTCCACCCTACACATCTTGATTATTGGCTTTGCTTCAGACTCAGAAATATTTCTGTTCTGTTTTTTCAGCATTATTTATTATTATATTCAAGCTCCGAGGACATTGAGCACAACACACTTTGTTAATTTTACAAAGAAATCATATGTCCTGACTCATAACCTATGAATGAGTATAATCAATAAATCAGTATAATCACCAACAACTGGATATTTGACAGTCACTGCCAAAATCAGGGTGGAGAAGGAGTAAAAAGGTATATAGGAATTGCCAGACTGGATCAAACCCAAAGTCCATATAGTCCAATATCCTGTCTCTGACATGCTTCAAAGGAAGGTGTAAGAACCTCGCAGTAGGCAGACAATCTACCCTGAATATTGTGTGTCATACTGATCTCTAATAGCTAGAGACTGATTTAAGCTCTGAAGCACTAGGTTTAATATCGCTTCCAAAACCATCATAATACATTTTGACATGTGGGTATTCTTGCTATCCATAAAAATATCCAATCCCTCTTTAAATCTTGCTAAATTCCTGGGCTCAATAACTTCATGTGACAAGGCGTTCCACAGCCTAATTACACATTGTGTGAAAAAGTATTGCCATTTATCAGTTTTGAATTCACCACTTTTCAGTTTCACTGAACATCTCTTTATTCCTGTGTTTTGAGACAGGGCAAAGAGAAGCTCCTGATCTCTCTCTCTATTCATTATTTTATATACTTTTATCATGTCCCTTCTTATTCATTTTATTTGCAAAGGAAGCAATGAGACACAAGAATATTGATTTCTAAAAAGATGACCCTGAAATTCAAACACAACTGGAAAAGCAGGGGATGCTTTAACTTCCTACAAACAATTGGTACTTCCATAAATCATAGAATTCCACCTTCCTTTGTTTAATTTATGAATTACGGTTAATACAAGAACATTAACACTCTGCATCGTTTCTGTTCTCCGGGGGCCAGATCCTCAGCTGGTGTACATCGGCAACGGTGGCAATGAAGCGATGTCAATTTACACCAGTTGAGGATCTGGCTTCATCCATGTCTAGCTCAAAGTCCTATTTGCATAGCAGACCTGTTTTTGCTTTTGGAGTGTTGACAATTATTTTCCTCACTGTGACAGGCAACTATCCACAGTTCCCCATTTGTCTCAATGGCCAAAAGGGTGCAGGCGCATTCACAGGAGAGGATGTGAATCTTTGCATTAACCAGGAACAGTAGCAGTAGAGTAGGATCAGCATAAGCAGAATGTATAGAGGCAACTTGCCAGGCTACTCCTTGGAAAATACCCAGATGCAGCCACTAGGGGCTGACGCAAGCTGCTTTTCTTTTGCAGCATAAAACTTAGAGCCCGATCCTCAACCTGTGTAAATCATTATTGCTCAACTGAAGTAAATGGCATTATGACACTCGACATCAGCTGAGGACCTGGGCCTTAGCACTCAGTCTATATTAACCCTCGCACAAAGCTTTTATAGGTGGATATGGATATGGAGGTGAATCATCTTCTTGTCTACATTCAACGGCAAGGGCTACTAAAGTTAAAGAAGTGAGCAAGTGGATTAAGCTGAGATATGCAAGTTCGAACATAAGAACACAGACTGGAAGAAGCTTAGAGCTGTGTGAGGGCTCAAAGGGGAGAAGAGAAAATGCACCATGTGTACAAGAGACAAAATAGAAAGGTTGTAAAGCTAAGACGCTGGTGGAGGGCTACAAAATCCTGAAATGGTGTCAGAGTTATTCTGGATGAAACCACGAAGAGGCACATGATAGAGATTACCAGAAGGTCAGATAACAGAGGGATGAGTGTTGGAACGAGGTAACTATCCATATAGTAAGTGGGTATGCACTACAGTTAGGGGAAGATGAAAAGGTAAAAGAGGAGTTTTTCAATGGGTCGTTGTGCATTACTGGAAACATACCACCCAATGAGAAGATAATTCTCAGAGCATATCTAAGTGCACGTTAGCACTGAGACGGCTGTGTGCGAAGTATTCCATGGAGGGCACAGCATTGGAACCAGAAACTCTGAGCGGAAAACGGTCCCACAGACTTGTCTGGCACGGGACAAGGTGATTGCAAACACAAACTTTCAGAAGAGGGAAAGTCACCTCACAGCCAGTGGAAGACAAAAATCCCAAACTGATTTATTTTTAACAAGAAGTGATCAATCACAAATAATCAATTGTAAAGTAATACCTGGCAAGTGCATTGTGAACCAGCACAGACTTTTTCTTATGGACTTTGGAATGCAGAGACCTTGGAAGCATTGAAGCCCTGGACATTGCAAAAGCCTAAGTGATGGAAACTTAAAGGAATAAAACTTATGGGAATAAAAAAAAATCTTTAAACAAAACATAATACGGAAACTTCTTGACTACACACGGGGATGTATGGAGGATAATTCGTGCCAACTAAAATTAATGCTGCTGGAAAAGGTACATGAAGTCCGAGGAGTGATGAAACCAGTGCTGAAAAAGATAAGAATGGAAACTTGACGGTGGAATCCTCAAATTAAAGACTGTTGAGAAGGAAAAGGTCATCTTTAAAAAATGGCAGGCCAGTGGCTTGAGCAGTGATAAGAGAGTGTATATGGAGGCAAAAAAGGAAGTGATGTATTACAGTGAAGAGCAACTCATTATACATTTTAATCTTCAAATCAGTACAAAGCACTACCTTGGAATTTTTCCATCCATTTTACACACTGACAAAAATTTCAGGTTGCCACAAATATCAGGGCATCCTGCGGTACAAGTTAGTGCTACAGAGCATTCAGAAAGACATAAGTATAAAAGTTTTGCAGTAACAAACATCAGCTTTCAGTAGCCCACTGCTAACTTGTTGCAACACAACTAAGTTACCATATGTTCTAGTAGTTCATTAGACTTCTTTCTACAGACCTTGTATCAAAGCTAATAATCTTTTGCTGGTTGTAGCCTAAATTTACTATGTCTCAGGTTGCCCGTTAGTTTGCCATTTGATAGGTCATAAATAACCAGTAATGTCAGAGCTACCAGTAGGGAAACACCATCAATTCTATTATAGTAATTCATTCTGCCCATTTAGGATCTGCTCCAAAGCCCATTAAAACCAATAGGAGTGTTTCCACAAACTTGGAGTTTGGATAAGGACCTTAGTGAACTGAATACAACAGCCAAGGACTCCAGAATGATGGGTAATACTTAGGAACTCTGCAGACATACAGGAAAGTTATGCTGAACCTTCTATCAGATTGAACACCAGTCACAACAGATACAAAACAGTGCTCAAAGAAGGGAATCAAACATCCATCAAAGCCAAACAGATTCAGCCTTTGACAACATACAAAAAGAGACCAATAAAAACCACGTCACAAGTCATCATGTAATAATACAACATGCCTTCTTCCCATTAAAAGGACCCATCCTTACCTCACACGCTAGCGGCAAAGTGTGGCTGGCATTAAGCCCTCAGAGAACATCCGCTTACTTACAGAACATGCAGCAAAGTGAGGTTAGTGCTTGTGAAAACTTTAGCTGGGTTGACAGACATGGAACCTGAACGCTCCTATAGCCCATAGTACAGGAACAAGGCAGGCAGTGCAAGCTTCGTCCAATTCTTACCGATATGTCTCAGCGCTGACCTCTGTAAGAGGGTAGTTCAGTCTCCATGCCCCTGAGACAACTCACCAAAGTGTTGATTAGTGTCAGCTCGAGGTTTGTGGGGGATTAAGCTTTATTTGCTCTTTTTAATACTTCTGAGCAACCTTTCAGTCCTTGTTTCTTCACTTCCTGACTGCTCTGAGCATGTAGCAGATTATTTATGTTTATGTATAACTGTGAAGGTAACGTCTGTGGATGATAAAATAGCCATGTCATGCTGTAAAAATTAGATTATTTGTTTCTTTATCATAAGATTTTATAAAGTTATTTAATTAAATTCATTTCTTTAGTTCCTTTTGGGACTTGAATGTGGAGAGGTTGACCCTGTGCAATCCTTGCTGAAAATCCTTAGAGACTGAACTCTAGGTCTCCAGCTACTTTCTATGGGAGTTAGGTTGTTGTTTTTTAAGACACCGGAGACGGGAAATGAAGTGAACTCTAGCCCACATAAACGTTACAGCTCCTCACCTCTGCACAATGGTAGAAGACGCCACCATTGGGGGTTCTTTTTGAAAGACAGTTGATTTACAACGAGGAAAGATGATCTTGTGATTAAGGCACCAGACTGGGTATCAGGCTAAGTTCAATTCCGAGCTCTGCTACAACCCTCTGGTGTGACCTCTTGTCAGTCTTGTGATCTCATGGGGTACATCTACACAGCAAACAACGCCCCCACACAGTGGCAAGGTTCAGAGCCGAGGCCAACTGACTTGGGTTCAGTGTAGATGTTCCTGCCTGGGCTGGCGCCCAGGCAGAGAGGCTCTCCCCACTCGTTGGTCTCAGAGCCCAGGCTCCAGCCCAAGGGGGAACAGCTACACTGCTGTTTTTAGCTCCAGAGAGTGAGCCCGAGTCAGTTGATCTGGGCTCTGAGACTTGCTGCTGCGAGTTTTTTTTCCTGTGCAGAAAAAAGCTCCTCATCTGTGGCCTGGGGATGACAACCCTTCCTTTCTCCCACCTTTTGTCCTATCTGTTAAGACTGTAAGCTCTTTGGGGCAGAGACTGTCTCTCAGTATGCATCTGTACAGTGCAATGGAGCCCTGATCTCGGCTGGAGGCTGCAGGCACTTCTGTAATACAAACACTAATAACTTTTGGAGGTACTGTCTGGTGGTCTCCTCCCTGTCTCCAGCTCTGTCATGTTTAATACATTAGCTGACAGATGGGAGTGTCTGCTCAGGAGAGAACAAGGTCTTGAATATCCAAGGTCTGGCAAACCAGGACTGAAGGGCATTGACAGCTGTATTGAGAGGCCTGCACAGTAACTGCCTGCATTACTCCATGGCTTTAGCCAGTGCAGTTATCACCTGGATTTCACAAGCACCACACTCACATAATACCAAGCAGCCTCAATCTGTTTTTCTTTTGGATGAGGCAGCATAACAGGCATAATACAACCAACAACAATTCATAGGGCTTTCAAACCTCATCACAGGACTTGTTACAATCGGATTAAGTGCAGTAACTTCTGAGTCAAAAAGGTAAAGTTGTGCAGTGAGACAAAGCAAGACAGAGAGGAACTATGGCAATGGGACTTAAAAAAAGGCAAAACACATGCAAGACACAAAGTGGCTGAGGGACACTCAGAGACAAACAGTGGCTTTTAATTACAAAATTAATTGCTCTCCAGGGCACCCTCACAAGTGATAATACAATCACCAATTTTTTTTCTTTTTTAAATAGGAGCCAGTAACTCATAGACCCAAAGACTTTAAGGTCAGAGGGACTATCAATGATCATCTGGTCTGACCTCCTGCACAGGGCAGGCCACCCACTCCTGTAAGAGACCCCTAAACATGTAAACACTATGCTGAATGTCATACATACGCATTGCACAATGTATGCATCATATCTAGTTTACCTGATGACATGCTCAGGGTCAGCAAAAGCCCTAAATCCCCAGGTGTCCTATACAGATACTCTAGGGGCACCATTCAGTTTTAAAATTCATTTCCTGTGGTACAAACAGATTTTGCAAATGCATGTGAATAACTTTACATACGAGTAGCCTCATTGAATTCAAGGTTCACCTCCATATTCTGCAGGATTAGGGCTCGGGCTGCTGAAACAGCTGGTTTGATTTCCCAGGATATTGACACTTGTGAACAACAATTGACACAGGCAAATCACAGATTACAGGTACTGTGGAATTTGAGCAAACTAACAGAACAATTTACAGGGAAAAACCAGCACAAATCTCTCAAATCATGGAAGAACCAGCTAAATATGGCAAGAAAACAAACCATTCTCATTTTTACAGTCAAAGAGCAGTGAGCTATTGGTTTTGTGCTGTAACTCTCCCATTGTTCACCATGCAGTATAATATGATCAGATTTCAGTTTAGGCCATTATAACATTATTGCAGTTTTATTTATGGTTCATGAGTAAAAATTTAACAAACATCACTAGTAAACTATGTCCATAATGTACTAAGTGTGCAGTATCTATCAAACACATGGAAAATATTAGAACTATACTGAGGACAACAGAGTTTCCTTTCGTAAAAGAGAGGCAACCCCATCACTAAGGCTGTATTTTTCCTCTGCCCTAGAGGGGAACATTAGATTTTCATAAACACACAGTGCAATAAGCAGTATAAGGTGCTAGAGATTATATTGTACCTGTAGTGAGTCCTGAACTGGTGACAGGCTGAGGTCGGGGATCTCTCCCTTTCTGCCATGGAAGGGACCATTTCACAATAGGGAGCTAGGATTCCAGGTTTTCTGATGGCCAGCTTACCCATAGCATGTTCTTGGCATCACTTCCATCACCTTGGAATGTGGCTCAAGTCTGACGCCTACATGCCCCAAATCCACTCACGACTCTCCACCTGTCATGCCCCCTTCCCCAGTTCACTCATTACTCCCCACCCCTACTGCTGCTCTGTGGTCTCCTTCAATCTGTGCATGTGCACACTTCATCTAGGCTATCTCCCCAGTCTCTCCACCCCATCCCACTCTCTCCTTGCCCTTCTCCTCCTCCGATCTGCTAACTCTTTCCATCCCCCACCCCAGCCCAATCCACCTCCCGAACGATGCTGGGGCGGGGGTCTCAGTGGCATCCCCAGCCGGGAAGGGAGCCAGCAGAAGTCTGTTGCTTGCTTCTCTATGGGGAACAGCAAGGGGCAGCTGTTTCTCCCCTGGATCTTGTAGAAGGGTCATGCATTCTTATCTTTCCCTCCCAGAGCTGTGGGGTTCTTTCCCCACTGCCAGGGCAGGGAAGAGGGCTGTTCAAACCCAGGATCCTGAGTGACTGGGTGGGGGTGTTACAGCTGAAGGGTCAATGCTCCCTTTCCCTCCCATGCTGGGGAGCACAGGGAGGGGTGGAGAAGCCAAGGCTGACAGCAGCCCTGCAGGCAGGATCTCTGCTGCTCTAAGAATAGATTAGACAGAGCTAATGTAACATAGATCAATGCTCCTGCTCAGCACCAAACTAGGATGGGCATCAGTCCACTGGAGCATGCCAGGGAACGAGCAAATGACAGCTTGCCTGATAGCTCAGTCTGTGTCTGGCTTCTGGCCTCTGGTTTCCTGGGCTTGCTTACGTCATTAATATGCCTATATCCAGCACAGCAATAAGTTTCTCCAAAATGCAGTGAATTCCTAAAACCCATTTTGTTACTGACATTCCCTGCTACTGGCTCTCAGGTCAGATCTCCCATGGCTCCCTGCAATGGATCTTGCTTTGGGGATCAGGGGGGTTAGGAACTCTAAAGATGGCCCAGGCAGAGGACAGCTACATCCCCAGTCCTCAGTACAGTTACTGCACATTCCATGTACACAAAGCCACATCTTTAAAACGGTTCCTTGATTTTAAATCCACTCACTGTTGTAGCTGCTGTTGTTGTTAGTCTCTGTCGGTGCCAGGCTGTGCTGAATTGGCCCTTCAGAAGTGGCCCTTCCTGACAGTAAATGGGAGAAGAGAGGGGAGGCGGGGAGGGGGAGAGAAAGAGAAGGGAAGGGGATATTTAGATAATCTCACTGACCAAACAGCAAACACTTCAACAGTTTAATGCTATTTGCATGCCAGTTTATATTGCAACGCCCTACTCTGCCCTCCCATGCACCTACTGTAGACAACAGCAATGGAGATGTAGGGCTGTCTGAAGTCCAGCCAAAGAGGACCATTAGCCCTTGTTAAGCATCAGTCCCCTGGAAATGCTTTGCACTGTACTGAGATCATTATGCACATGAAGAAAAAGGCAATGGGCTGTGCCTTTTTTACACAAGCCAAGCAGTTCCAACAGACATGTCCCGGGCATTTCCAGAGAATGAACGTTCTGTACATCGCCCTATCAGCATGCTTGGATCATCTTTCAACATTCCATTCAACAGCCCTTAAAAACATACGCCAGGTGCTGCATATTCACAGCGAACAAATCATCTTACTCACGAACTGATACAAGAGGCGACAAAAAAAATTGGCAACATTTCTCTGGACAAATAATAAGCACGGTCTTTCCTCAGGAAGGAATCACCAAACTCCTCTTTTGTGTTACGAATATGTTTAATTCACGTTGCTGAAACCTTTGTCATCTACGGGGTCTGCTTTTCTTTCACAAACCGTACTTGCTACATAATCTTGTAAGGAATCCGCCTGTGCAAGATTTACAGAAGGGTGCTTTAGAATCCTTTGATGTAATTACTCCCTAAGGCCTGGTCTACATGACGAGTTTAGGTCGAATTTAGCAGCGTTAAATCGAATTAAGCCTGGACACGTCCACACGACGAAGCCCTTTTTTTCGACTTAAAGGGCCCTTTACTCCACCTCCGACGAGGGGATTAGCGCTGAAATCGGCCTTTGCGGGTCGGATTTGGGGTAGTGTGGATGGAATTCGACGTTATTGGCCTCTGGGAGCTATC
The DNA here is from genome assembly GCF_002925995.2 of Terrapene triunguis. NCBI lineage: Eukaryota > Metazoa > Chordata > Testudines > Emydidae > Terrapene > Terrapene triunguis. Next base: position 613,640 of record NW_020697743.1, on the reverse strand, counting down.
CCACAGTGCTTCATTGTGACCGCTCTGGACAGCACTCTCAACTCAGATGCACTGACCAGGTAGACAGGAAAAGCCGCGCAAACTTTTGAATTTCATTTCCTGTTTGCCCAGCGTGGAGCACAGGTGACCACGCAGAGCTCATCAGCACAGGTAACCATGATGGAGTCCCAGGATCGCAAAAGAGCTCCAGCATGGACAGAACGGGAGGTACGGGATCTGCTCACCATATGGGGAGACGAATCAGTGCTAGCTGAACTCCGTAGCAGTAAACGAAATGGCAAAATATTAGAAAAAGTCTCAAAGGCCATGAAGGACAGAGGCCATAACAGGGACGCACAGCAGTGCCGCGTGAAAATTAAGGAGCTAAGGCAAGCCTACCACAAAGCCAGAGAGGCAAACGGAAGGTCCGGGGCAGAGCCACAAACATGCCGCTTCTACGCGGAGCTGCATGCCATTCTAGGGGGTGCAGCCACCACTACCCCAACCGTGTGCTATGACTCCATCAATGGAGAATCACGCAACAGGGAAGCGGGTTCGGGGTACGAGGAAGATGATGATGAAGACAATGAAGATAGCTCACAGCAAGGAAGCGGAGAAACCGGTTTCCCCAACAGCCAGGATATGTTTATCACCCTGGACCTGGAACCAGTAACCCCCGAACTCACCCAAGGCGTGCTCCCAGACCCTGAGGGCACACAGGGGACCTCTGGTGAGTGTACCTTTGTAAATATTACACATGGTTTAAAAGCAAGCGTGTTTAATGATTAATGATTAATTTGCCCTGGCAATCGCGGCCAGTACAGCTACTGGAAAAGTCTGTTAACGTGTATGGGGATGGAGCGGAAATCCTCCAGGGACATCTCCAGAAAGCTCTCCTTCATGTACTCCCAAAGCCTTTGCAAAAGGTTTCTGGGGAGGGCTGCCTTATCCTGTCTGCCATGGTAGGATACTTTACCACGCCAGGCCAGTAGCACGTAGTCTGGAATCATTGCATAACAAAGCATGGCAGCGTATGGTCCCGGTGTTTGCTGGCATGCAGACAACATCCATTCCTTATCTCTCTTTGTTATCCTCAGGAGAGTGATATCATTCATGGTCACCTGGTTGAAATGGGGTGATTTTATTAAGGGGACATTCAGAGGTGCCCGTTCCTGCTCGGCTGAACAGAAATGTTCCCCGCTATTAGCCACGCGGTAGTGGGGAGGGGTGAAGTGATCATCCCAGAGAATTGGGTGTGTGTGTGTGGGGGGGGGAGTAGTTGGGTTTGTGCTGCATGTTAACCTGGAAACCACAGCCCCTCCTTTTACATTGCAAACCCATTTTAAATGGGCAACCCAACGGGTGCTTGGTATGGGAAATGAGGGCACTACTGTTTGAAACCATTCCCACATGTTAAGAAGGTTAAAAAAGCCAAAAGACTGTGGCTTACCATGGCTGCCTGCAAGCCGAAATCTGTTGCCTGGCACTGCATGAGTGATCTCTCACACCAAACCGTCAGGCCCTCAATATAAGAGGAAAAATGCGACCTTGTAACGAAAGCACATGTGCTGTGTAATGTGAACAGCAAAATTTAACGTGAAAGTGTATCTGTTAGTCTTTAAAGTGCCACCAGACTCCTTGTTGTTAGTGTACCCGTTGTTCTCTAAAATGTGTCTTTTTTAACCACCTCTCCCTTCTCCTCCACCAGCTGCAAATGTTTCTCCTTCACAGAGGCTAGTGAAGATTAGAAGGAGAAAATGGCGGACTCGGGATGATATGTTCTTGGAGCTCCAGATGTCCTCCCACGCTGACAGAGCACAGCAGAATGCGTGGAGGCAGTCAATGTCAGAGTGCAAAAAAGCACAATATGAATGAGAGGAAAGGTGGCGGGCTGAATCGCTGGCTGAAGAGAGCAAGTGGCGGGCTGAAGAGGATAGGTGGCGTCAGCTTGCTGACAGAAGGCAAGAGTCGATGCTCCGGCTGCTGGAGCATCAAACTGATATGCTCCAGCGTATGGTTGAGCTGCAGGAAAGGCAGCAGGAGCAGAGACCGCCGCTACAGCCCCTGTGTAACCAACAGCCCTCCTCCCCAAGTTCCATAGCCTCCTCACCCAGACGCCCAAGAACGCGGTGGGGGGGCCTCCGGACACCCAGCCACTCCACCCCAGATGATTGCCCGAGCATCAGAAGGCTGGCCTTCAATAAGTGTTAAAGTTTTAAAGTTTTAAACTGCAGTGTGTCCTTTTGCTTCCCTCCTCCCCCACCCCTCCCGGGCTACCTTGACAGTTATCCCCCTAGTTGTGTGATGAATTAATAAAGAATGCATGAATGTGAAGTAACAATGACTTTATTGCCTCTGCAAGTGATGCTCGAAGGGGGGAGGGGAGGGTGGTTAGTTTACAGGGAAGTAGAGTGAACCGGGGGTGGGGGGGCGGAGGGTTCATGAAGGAGAAACAAACAGAAGTTTCACACCGTAGCCTAGCCAGTCACAAAACTGGTTTTCAAAGCTTCTCTGATGTGCACCGCGCCCTGCTGTACTCTTCTAACCGCCCTGGTGTCTGGCTGCGCGTAATCAGCGGCCAGGCAATTTGCCTCAACCTCCCACCCCGCCATAAATGTCTCCCCCTTACTCTCACAAATATTGTGGAGCGCACAGCAAGCAGCAATAACAATTGGAATATTGGCTTCACTGAGGTCTATCCGAGTCAGTAAACTGCGCCAATGCGCTTTTAAACGTCCAAATGCACATTCTACCACCATTCGGCACTTGCTCAGCCTATAGTTGAACAGGTCCTGACTACTGTGCAGGCTGCCTGTGTACGGCTTCATGAGCCATGGCATTAAGGGGTAGGCTGGGTCCCCAAGGATATCTATAGGCATTTCAACATCCCCAACGGTTATTTTCTGGTCTGGGAAGAAAGTCCCTTCCTCCAGCTTTTGAAACAGACCAGAGTTCCTGAAGACGTGAGCATCAAGTACCTTTCCCGGCCATCCCACGTTGATGTTAGTGAAACGTCCCTTGTGATCCACCAGGGCTTGCAGCACCATTGAAAAGTACCCCTTGCGGTTGTACTCGGTGGCTTGGTGCTCCGGTGACAAGATAGGGATATGGGTTCCGTCTATCGCCCCACCACAGTTTGGAAATCCCATTGCAGCAAAGCCATCCACTATGACCTGCACGTTTCCCAGAGTCACTACCCTTGATATCAGCAGGTCTTTGATTGCGTTGGCTACTTGGATCACAGCAGCCCCCACAGTAGATTTGCCCACTCCAAATTGATTCCCGACTGACCGGTAGCTGTCTGGCGTTGCAAGCGTCCACAGGGCTATCGCCAATCACTTCTCAACTGTGAGGGCTGCTCTCATCCTGGTATTCTGGCGCTTCAGGGCAGGGGAAAGCAAGTCACAAAGTTCCATGGAAGTGCCCTTATGCATGCGAAAGTTTCGCAGCCACTGGGAATCATCCCACACCTGCAACACAATGTGGTCCCACCAGTCTGTGCTTGTTTCCCGGGCCCAGAATCGGCGTTCCACGGCATGAACCTGCCCCAGTAACACCATGATTTGCACATTGCTGGGGCCCGTACTTTGTGAGAGGTCTATGTCCATGTCAATTTCCTCATCACTCTCGTCGCCGCGCTGCAATTGCTGCAATCGCCTCCTCGCCTGGTTTTGCTTTGGCATGTTCTGGCTCTGCATATACTCCAGGACAATGCACGTGGTGTTCATAGTGCTCATAATTGCCGCGGTGATCCGAGCGGGTTCCATGATCCCAGTGCTATGGCATCTGGGCTGAAAAAAGGCACGAAACTATTGTCTGACGGAGGGAGGAAGGGAGGGAGGGGCGAGTGACGACATGGCTTACAGAGAATTAAAATCAACAAAGGTGGCTGTGCATCAGGGAGAAACACAAACAACTGTCACACAGAATGGCCCCCCCAAAGATTGAACTCAAAACCCTGGGTTTAGCAGGCCGTTGATTTCACGGAGGGAGGGGGAAGCAAATGAATACAGAACAAATCTGGTCCATCTATTTTTTACATCTTAAGCTGGCAGCAGATGGTGCAGCATGACTGATAGCCATTGGCATCTTCTGGGTGCTTGGCAGAAGATGCTGTACTATGACTGCTAGCCATCATCGTCAAGACGGTTCAATAGGACTGCCGGCAGGACTGAGTCTCCAGGTGACAAAACATGTCTGCACAGGTGCCTCTGACCGAACTCACTGAGGAATACGACGATGATGGATACCAATCGTAATACACCATCCACTGCCAAAAGGCAAGGAGCTGCTGCTGTATAGCAATGCAGTACCGCGTCTGCCAGCACCCAGATAGCCGATGACGGCTACCAGTCATACTGCACCGTCTACTGCCAAAAGGCAATTAGCTGCTGCTGTGTAGCAATGCAGTACCACGTCTGCCGGCACCCAGATGACATATGGTGACGGTGAGCTGAGCTGAGCGGGCTCCATGCTTGCCGTGATATGTTGTCTGCACAGGTAACCCCGGTAAAAAGGCGCGAATCGATTGTCTGCCGTTGCTCTGATGGAGGGGGAGGGGCCTGACGACATGTACCCAGAACCCCCCGCGACACTGTTTTTGCATCATCAGGCATTGGGATCTCAACCCAGAATTCCAATGGGTGGCGGAGACTGCGGGAACTGTGGGATAGCTACTCACAGTGCAACGCTCCGGAAGTCGACGCTAGCCTCGGTCGGTACTGTGGACGCGGTCCGCCGACTTAATGCACTTAGAGCATTTTATGTGGGGACACACACAATCGACTGTATAAAACCGATTGCTATAAAACCGGCTTCTATAAATTCGACCTAATTTCGTAGTGTAGACATACTCTAAAATACTGCTTTTTAAAACAGAGACAAAATGGCAATTCACAGGACCTTAAAGCCTGCTGAGTTGAGAGCAGTGCACATTCTAATTTTGGAGATGATACTTGCCATGCTTAGGATCCATTACTCATCACACAGCCTGATTGTCCTCTTGCTTATTACACCAGTGTAAATCAGGAATAGCTCCACTGTTCTCGATTGAGTCACACTTATGTAGAGGAGAGTAGGATCAGGCCCCAAGGCTATAAAATTAGCAGCTACTGTGGACACGCGCGCACACATACATAGTAGCTATTTTTTCCTAACTGTGGAGTGATGAGTTTGGCATCAGTTCCTTACTCTGCATCTGAGTTTCGGAGATTTCCTGGTATGCAGTCCTGGTAATGAACACAGTCAAGCTTACTCTGTAAAGATGAACCATCTTTTTTTTAAGCCTTGGTTTCTCTTTAAACTCTCTCCCTTTCCCACGTATGCCTCTAGAACTTGATGGGACTCCAAGCTCTTAAGCATCACTTAAGCAATGTACATGGTTGATAAAACAGCATTTGTATTAATTAAAATAAAAGATATTTTAAAGCAAAGATGGGAAGCTAATTCTCCATTTGAGAAAGTGCTGAAACATGCATTTGAGCCTTATACTGTCAAAAACCTGCCCATTTTACTGATATGGAAGCACCAAATTCTGCATTATCGCTGACACAAATGCAACTGTTCACCATTAAAGTCATTTCTGCCTTGTGATAAGCAGAGACTAAAGAGACAATTCATGCTCAAGACCACAATCCTGCCTCATTTGACTCAGGTCCTGACGAAGCAGATGAACTTGGATATCCTTTTCATAAACTAGAGTTTAGTGAAGAATGCATTCACTTTCCCCCATCTTTGTGTAAAAAGAAAAGTAAATAAAAACATGTATTCTGCCCCTTGCCATGCCTACTTGTCAGAACTTTTTCATTTAAAAAAACAAAACACAACTTTCAGAAGTCTTGCAGACGAAATTCCCTTTATAACACGGAAGAGGGGAGATTTTCTAAAGCACCCAAGTGATTTAGAAGCACAAGTCTCATTGCTTCTGTAAATCTCCCCCTTCAGTGCTTGGCTCCTACATCACTTGGGTGCTTTGGGGCATGGCTCCCATGGGTGCTGCTGTAAAGCAGATAAAGAAAGATACAGCGTTAGTTCTCCTCCGTGTTATCTAGCCAGGCAAACACAGAGGGACTAATTTGTTCTCTTGGCTGGACTTTTAAAAAAAATATATCATACATTTTACATTAAGCTACTCTTTATTCTGTGCTATTTTTCTCCCTTTGTCTCTTTGCTGAGGTTCTTTCCAACACATAATAAGAAGCAAAGCTTCAAAGCCCTTCACTGGCTTCCCATTCAGCTCAGAGTCCATTTCCAAAGAGCCCTTGTTGTTTATAAAGATTCTTCTTGAACTTGCTCCAACTTTCATCGCTCCCTAGTTCTGTCACTGGTCCATTTGCTTTAGTACTATAACCTCCCTCCCACCCATCTCTTCCTGCAGTCTCACCACTGTTTATGCAAGAGCCTTCTCCTCTGCAGTTTCATCTCTTTTCAGTCTCATCTACCTTTGCCTACATTCCAGCTCTTTAAAGTCTTCCCCCTCTACAAATGCATTTTAACTTATGTCATTCCATAGGCATATGTTGTTTCTATTATGTCTTTTTATTTCTATATCTTATTTTTATTTCTTTTTTTGAATGTAAACAGATTCTCACTAAAGGGTGCGTCTACACAATAGCTGGGAGGGTGCTTCCCAGCATGGGTAGACAGAAATGCGCTAGCTCTGCTTGAGCTAGTGTGCTAAAAATAGCAGTGTGGCCATGGCAACATGGATGGTGGCTCGGGCTAGCTGCCCACAGTACAATCCCCTGGGCACGTACCTGGATGGCTAGCCTGAGCCTCCACGGCTGTTCTGCTGTTTTTAGCATGCTAGGCTCAAACAGAGCTAGCATGTCTCTGTCTTCCCATGCTGCGAAGCACCCTCCCAGCGGCAATGTAGACCCTCCCTGAATCACATGACTCCAGCAGTTATGGCTTTAAGAAAAAACACCAAATATCACGAGACTCACAATAAAATCGTAAGAGTCAGCAACCACTGCACATCTCTCAACTATGGGCCTTGACTTCATTTGGCATTGGATGAGACCCGTTATGGCCTCTTTGCCCAGCTGCTACAGCTAATGTGCTTCAGCAGTCTGCCCTTGTCTCAGCTGTAGAATTGCCAACTTTCTACTCGCTCAAAACTGAACACCCTTGCCCCGCCCCTGCCCCGCCCCTCCTCTGAGGCCCACCCATGCCCTGTCCCGCCTCTTCTCTGAGGCCCCACCCCCCCGCTCACTCTCCCCACCCTCACTCACTTGCTCATTTTCACCAGGCTGGCTCAGGGGGCTGAGTTGCGAGAGCGGGTGAGGGCTCCAGCTGGGAGTGTGGGCTGGGGATGAAGGGTTTGGGGTTTAGGAGGGGGCTCTGGTCTGGGATTGAGGGGTTCGGAGGGTGGGAGGGGGTTCAGGGCTGGGGTGCGGGCGGGGGGGGGCTCAGGAGTGCAGGCTCTGGGTGGCACTTACCTCAAGCAGCTCCTGGAAGCAGCGGCATGTCCCCCCTCTGGCTCCTAAGCAGAGGTGCGGCCAAGCGATTCTGCACACTGCCCTATCTGCAGGCACTGCCCCTGCAGGGCAGCACTTGGGGCGGGGGCAGCGTGCGGAGTACCCTGGCTGCTCTTATGCATAGGACCCGGAGGGGGGACATGCCGGCTGCTTCCCGGGAGCCGCGTGGCACGGAGGCTAGCAGGGAGCCTGCCAGCCCTACTGCGTGGTGCCGCCATCCGGACAATTTCTAGATAGAAATTCCATGCTCTAATAATAAGAAAATTGCAGTACGGATATATTACCGACCACCAGACCAGGATGGTGATTGTGACTGTGAAATGCTCAGGGAGATTAGCGAGGCTATTAAAATAAAAAACTCAAAAATAATAACGGGGGATTTCAATTAGCCCCATAGTGACTGGGTACACATCACCTCAGGACGGGATGCAAAGATAAAGTTTCTTGACACCTTAAATGACTGCTTCTTGGAGCAGCTGGTCCTGGAACCCACCAGAGGAGAGGCAATTCTTGATTTAGTCCTAAGTGGAGCACAGGATCTGGTCCAAGAAGTGAATATAGCTGGACTGCTTGGTAATAGTGATCATAATATAATTAAATTTAATATCCTTGTGGCAGGAAAAAACACCACAGTGGCCCAACACTGTAGCATTTAATTTCAGAAAGGGGAACTACACAAAAATGAGGAGGTTACTTAAACAGAAATTAAAGGGTACAGCACCAAAAGTGAAATCTCTGCAAGCTGCATGGAAACTTTTTAAAGACATGTTAATAGAGGCTCAACTTAAATGTATACCCCACATTAAAAAACATAGTAAGAGAACCAAAAAAGTGCGACCGTGGCTAAACAACAAAGCAAAAGAAGCAGTGAGAGGCTGTCATAACTATAAAGGGAAGGGTAACAGCTCTCTGTGTACAGAGACTCCAAATCCTTTTACCTGTAAAGGGTTAAGAAGCTCGGGTAACCTGGCTGACACCTGACCCCAAGGACCAATAAGGGGACAAGATACTTTCAAATCTTGGGGGGGGAAAGGTTTGTGTGTGTGCTCTTTGTTTTAAGGGGTGGTTCGCTCTGGGGACTGAGAGGGACCAGACATCAATCCAGGTTCTCCCCATCTTTCTAAACAAGTCTCTCCTATTTCAAACTTGTAAGTAAAAAGCCAGGCAAGGCGTCTTAGATTTACTTTGTTTTCTCAACTTGTAAATGTACCTTTTACCAGAGGGTTTATCTTTGTTTGCTGTACTTTGAACCTAAGACAGAGGGGGGTCCTCTGAGCTTTTTAAGTTTGATTACCCTGTAAAATTATTCTTCATACTGATTTTACAGAGATGATTTTTACCTTTTTCTTTAATTAAAAGCCTTCTTTTTTAAGAACCAGATTGATTTCTCCTTGTTTTAAGATCCAAGGGGGTTTGGATCTGTATTCACCCGGAGTTGGTGAAAGGAGGGTGAGAGGAAGGAGGGGGGATGGTTAATTTCTCCTTGTTTTAAGATCCAAGGGGGTTTGGATCTGTGTTCACTAGGGAATTGGTGAAAGGTTTCTCAAGGCTTCCCAGGGAGGGAGTTCTTGAGATGGTGGCAGCGGACCAGAGCTAAGCTGGTAGATAAGCTTAGGAGTCCTCATGCAGGCCCCCACTCTTGTACCCTAAAGTTCAAAGTGGGGATACAGCCTTGACAGAGGCAAAAAGACATCCTTCAAAAAGTGGAAGTTAAATCCTAGTGAGGATAATAGAAAGGAGCAGAAACACTGGCGAATGAAGTGTAAAAATACAATTAGGAAGGCCAAAAAAGGATTTGAGGAACAGTTAGCCAAAGACTCAAAAAGTAATAGCAATTTTTTTTAAGTACATCAGAAGCAGGATGCCTGCTAAACAACCAGTGGGGCCACTGGACGATCGAGATACTAAAGGAGCACTCAAGCACAATAAGGCCATTGCAGAGAAACTAAATGAATTCTTTGCACCGGTCTTCATGGCTGAGGATGTGCCGGAGATTCCAAAACCTGAGCCATTCTTTTTAGGTGACAGATCTGAGGAACTGTCCCAGATTGAGGTATCATTAGAGGAGGTTTGGGAACAAATTGGTAAATTAAACAGCAATAAGTCACCAGGACCAGATGGTATTCACCCAAGAGTTCTGAAGGAACTCAAATGTGAAATTGCAGAACTACTAACTGTAGTCTGTAACGTATCATTTAAATCAGCTTCTGTACCAGATGACTGGAGGATAGCTAATGTGACGCCAATTTTTAAAAAGGGCTCCAGAGGTGATCCCGGCAATTACAGGCCTGTAACCTGACTTCAGTACCGAGCAAACTGGTTGAAACTATAAGAACAATATTGTCAGACTTATAGATTAACATAATTTGTTGGGGAAGAGTCAACATGGTTTTAGTAAAGGGAAATCATCCCTCACCAATCTATTAGAATTCTTTGTAGGGGTCAACAAGCATGTGGACCAAGGGGATCCAGTGGATATTGTGTACTTAGATTTTCAGAAAGCCTTTGACAAGGTCCCTCATCAAAGGCTCTTACGTAAAGTAAGCTGCCACGGGATAAGAGGAAAGGTCCTCTCATGGACTGGTAACTGGTTAAAAGATAGGAAACAAAGGTTAGGTATAAATGGTCAGTTTTCAGAATGGAGAGAGGTAAATAGTGGTGTCCCCCAGGGGTCTGTTCTGGGACTAGTCCTATTCAACATATTTATAAATGATCTGGAAAAAGTGGCAAACAGTGAGGTGGCAAAATTTGCAGATGATACATAGAATCATAGAATATCAGGGTTGAAAGGGACCTCAGGAGGTCATCTAGTCCAACCCCCTCCTCAAAGCAGGACCAATCCCCAGACAAAATTACTAAAGATAGTTAAGACCCAGGCAGACTGCGAAGAGCTACAAAAGGATCTCTCAAAACTGGGTGACTGGGCAACAAAATGGCAGATGAAATTTAATGTTGATAAATGCAAAGTAATGCATATTGGAAAGCATAATCCCAACTATACATATAAAATGATCGGGTCTAAATTAGCTGTTACCACTCAAGAAAGAGATCTTAGAGTCATTTTGGGTAGCACTCTGAAAACATCCACTCAATGTGCAGCGGCAGTCAAAAAAGTGAACAGAATACTGGGAATCATTAAGAAAGTGATAGATAATAGGACAGAAAATATCATGTTGCAGCTATATAAATCCATGGTACACCCACATCTTAAATACTATGTGCAGATGTGGTCGCCCCATCTCAAAAAAGATATATTGGAATTGGAAAAGGTTCAGAAAAGAGCAACAAAAATGATTAGGGGTATGGAATGGCTTCCGTATGAGGAGAGATTAATAAGACTAGGACTTTTCAGCTTGGAAAAGAGGTGACTAAGTGGGGATATGATAGAGGTCTATAAAATCATGACTGGTGTGGAGAAAGTAAACAAGGAAGTGTTGTTTACTACTTCTCATAACACAAGAACTAGAGGGTCACCAAATGAAATGAATAGGTAGCAGGTTTAAAACAAATAAAAGGAAGAATTTCTTCACACAACGCACAGCCAACCTGTGGAACTCCTTGCCAGAGGATGTTGTGAAGGCCAAGACCATAACAGGGTTCAAAAAAGAACTATATAAATTCATGGAGGATAGGTCGATCAATGGCTATTAGCCAGGATGGGCAGAAATGGTGTCCCTAGCCTCTGTTGGCCAGAAGCTGGGCATGAGCGACAGGGGATGGATCACTTGATGATTACCTATCCTGTTCATTCCCTCTGGGGCACCTAGCACTGGCCACTGTCGGTAGACAGGATACTGGGCTAGATGGACCTTTGGTCTAACCCAGTAGGGCCATTCTTATGTTCTTATGTTAATCAACGGCCCGGTCAGCAGTGCACATTCCTAAATACACACACACTGGGCTGATAATGAGCCCCGAAGGGTGTGTTTACACAGCTAGCAGCATTCCGCAGCAGTGAGGCTCAAAGCCCAAGTTGCCCAAGTTGACAGACTCACACTCGCGAGGCTTGGGATACGGTGCTAAAATGCGTCGGGTGTTCAGACTCAGGCTGGAGTTTAGGCTCTGAAGCACACCCGCCTTCCCAGGCTTCAGATCCCAACCCCCAGCCTGAACCCCAATGTCTACACAACTTAGCACCACAGTGTGAGCCCAAATCTGTAGACCCAGGCTCTGTGACTGGCTGCCATAGGCTTCTGCTTGCTGTGTAGACAACCCCTCTACAAAAAAAAAATCTTTGATTAAAGACACATTTTGATTAAAGACACATTTTATCACAGGTATTGCGATATCTGGTGTTTTACTTAAAGCCCGAGCTCTTGGAGTCGAGTGGTAATATCCAATTTTCAACTTTCATTCAAAAAGTTTCTAGCCCTCATGATTGTGGAGAAAAGCTTGAAAACGTGACCCCTGAATACAAAAAAACAGATGGCAAATTAAAAAAACCCAAAATGTATTATTTTTAAAAGCTAATGATTTTTAAGTCAATCTTATGATTTCGGGGGATAGGGGATTGGTTCGTGATTTTGGAATATTTGGGGTTGGTATAAAAACTGCATTTGTGTAAGTATAATGGCCATGCTACTTAGCACTGCATTGATAAGTTTATTAATTGTGACATATTCTCACATACATACATGCTTTACGAAGAGCTATTTCACAACCTTCTTGACCCATGGGAGGACTTTCTTTTCCATCCTTATGAGCTATACCCTACAATGTAAAACCACTTCATCTACTGAGCTGCACACTAGATTTGAAATGAAATGAGCGACAGAAGATTATGGCTTGCTGTTTTTTCCAGTTCTTGTTATCTCTGGAGGAAAAAAAATTATGCAAGATATTTTATCTTGCATATGATGCTATTACATGCAGACTAAACAGAAATGGCCCACAGATATGAGGTTGAGGTTCAGATCTGAACATTCCTGAAGCACAGGCATGTTTAAATCATGGGATTTTGGCCTGAGCTCATCTCTTGTTAGAAACCCCAAACCTTGCTGAAGCCCCATTCATCACTACCTTTCAATTTGTTTCTAGGCAGCATTATGGATTGGATTTTCAATAGCTCTCAACACTGGCTTAACTCTGTTTTCTTTGAAGCTAGTGGTAAATCTCCCATTGACCTAACTCTGCTCCCATTGGTTTAGCAGGAGTGAAGGTGTCCAACGCTCAGCAACTTTGAAACTCCCAACCTACAGCTGCAAGTGGTGCCTTAAAAAGAGAAACAAACTGATGAACTTCTCTTTCACTCGGCTTTTGCAGGTATCCATCGGATTGTCTCTCTGGTTTCACTCCAAATCCCTTTTGCAACTCAACCAAGAGAACTGGAGCAAACACCATGTGTAAAATGTAAGAGGGAATCATAGACTAAGACTATGTCTACAGTGCCAAGCTTTTTCGCCGAAATTATACCACTTTTAGTAAAGTGCTTTAATTAAACCGCTATTGCATGTCCACTCTGTGCTCCTTGTGTCAGCAGAATGCATCCACACTAAGAGCTCTTGCAATGACAAGAGAGCAGTGCACTGTGAGTAGCTATCACACCGTGCACCTGGCCACAGGGTGCTTTGGGAAGGGTTTGCAATGCCTCATGGGGCAGGTACAGCATCACATGATGCAGGTTTCTCAATCCCATTGTTCCATGGGCATCCTAATAGATTGCCAGCCACTTTTCAACTGAAGTGTGGGACATAGCGGGGGAGAGTGTGTGACAGGGAGTGTGTGTGTGTGGAGGGGAGAGACAGACAGTGTGTGTTGGGGGAGAGTGAGTGTGTCGGCACGCTGTCTTGTAAGTTCAGACAGTGCCAGTACATACACACACACACACACACACACACACACATCCACCCCTGCCTGCCTGCATCTGTGTTCCTAGTGCAGGAGACAGCAGGGGCATTCCACGTTAATTATTTGGTCTTTGGTTCCTGGGAGCAGAGCAGCACCGCACACTGGCTGTCAGAACCGAGCTTTGAAAGGGGAGGGGCTCAGGCCTGCAGGGCTGCTGAGTTCAAAACAATGAGCAGGGCGGTCACTTCAGGCATTGTGGGACACCTCCGGAGGCCAATTACAGTGAGAAAAGCAAGCAAGGTGTTTACACTGGTACCTTGGCGATAAAACCTTTGTCCAAAAAGCCTTATCCCTTTCCTCGAGCTGCCATTTGCAACTGAGGAGGTTTGTCGCAAAAAGTGGCTTTGCAGTGTGTACACCTCTGCTGTTTCATCGCCAAAAGCTGCCGTTTGGTGAAAACACTTGATAGCATAGACTAGCCCTAAACCAAAGCATGCAAAATTGTGACTGACTGTTGGTAGCTGTAAAGACCAAAAAATTGGAGGAATGGGCATTTCGTGCCCCCAGGAATCCCCTCTGATGTGTAGCCTCTGGATGAGTAATGCAGTAAATCTGCTGTATTTCACGGATAAATGGGCCCACAGCCTACCTGTGGAGTTCTTAAATATTTTCAATGACAGTAGCAGCACAGAGTTTATACAGTGATGGATAAGGGTAATTCAGCCTTTTGAAAGCTAGCAAATAAATCATTTCTGGGTGTCCTAAACATTTACATCCACAAAAAGCAGATTTCTTCAAACAGTTTTAAACAACACACATTGAGCTCACTTTTCATGCCTTTTAGCTGATAGAATTTTATGCAACAGGGGAAAAATAATCGGAGAGAAGCAGTATAGAGTCACTCTCCAGACTCCAAACTGCTCTTATGTAAGAGCAGAAAAGCTGTAACTTAACTGAGTCTAATCTTTGGGATAACCGGGGTTTTTTTGTGTGAATCATTGATTCATTAAGGTCCAAATTCTGTCCTTGGGTGGATGCATGAAGCTTTCACTGAAATCAACAGGTGCTAAGTGCCTGTGTCTGATGGCAGAATCTGACCCACATGTTGAAATGTAGCCAACCATCCTACAACCTTTACCCTTATGGAAAAATCCCATAGGTTTTACTACAGAATGAAAACATTCCTATAGAATTTTTTAACTAATCTATGGAATTTCATAACAGGGACAGAATGTTCTGTTAAATTGTATAAAATGGCTTAAAAATTACATAGAAAGGATAAAATTCTCTATTAAAAACTATACATTTCTAGAAAAACATCTATAAACCCTACTGTATTCAATTTCTATGGAAGTCTGTCACACTTCATCACTATCAAATTCCATAGGACTTTTCCCAAAAGTCACATGAGTAATATTTATTTATACCACTGGACCAGATCCTCCCCTCACCTGCACAGGTGTCAATCAGGAGCAACTTCACTGATTTAATTGGAGTCATACTGGTTTAAAATAAGTATATGTGAATTCAGTGGGATCGCTCGGTTGAGACAAGACTGAATCCTTTTGTTCTGTTTGCAACCTAGATTGAAAATACCCCTTTTGCACTTGAATCACAAACTCTACATTCAACTCCTTCTTTCTTCTTTCTCTTACCTCACCCACCATTTCGACGCAGAATGCAAACTGGATCTTCCCTTGGCAAATCCTTCTGATCTCCATCCACTCACACCAATCCTTCCTAGATTACAGTACGGTATATCTAATATATTATTACAGCACTAAGAGGCACCAGCTGAGAATACGGGCCCCACTGTGCATCTTTTCATGATCCAAGATCAGGAGTTGTTGAGGGCAGAGACTGTTGTTTTTTTAACTTGTTTGTACAGTACTTGGCACAATGGGATCCCAATTTTTGACTGGGGCCATTAGGCCCTACTGTAATACAAGTTGTAAATAAATAAACTCCCATTGAAGGGAAGCTCTGTACATAGCAGCCGAGCAAGATCGTCCCCAAAGGGGAAGAACAGTTAATATTGGGTTGTAGAATGCATTTACAAATGTTATTCTGCCAATTTCAGGGAACTTTCTAACAAGCCTACAGTTTCCATGTTTTCATGCAATAGACAAAACAAATGAGTATCTAATTACAGCAATTTATAACCTCTGCATCCGTCAGCTCCCCTGTGACACAATCAGCACTAAAAGTTAATGGACCGAGATATTTTGTTCTATACCAAAAGAAACTCCAGCAAGCAACATGCCAGCTATATAGCAGTGTGGATAACACGTCTTCCAAATGGGTTTCCTTCACCAGCTATTCTATCAGAGCCAGCTACATCCAGCAAGCAAGGAAGCTTATATTTATCATTGCCGGAGAGGCAAAAATACTGCTAGCAACTAGCATTTTGTGCTGTTCCCTGCTGCTAGTCAACTGTGAATTCACTCTGTTCTCATTCTTTGCATGATTAGATGCTGTGACTGACTGCTTGACACCACTAGAATTCAACTTGACTGTGACACAGTTGCCAACTTGGACCAGGGAAACCATTCATTGTTATAGCCAGATGGCATAAGAACGGATTCTATTCTACATAGGTTTGTATACTGTGCTCGTCATTGTAGTATCAGAGCACGGTCTAGTTCATTAAACAACACAACTAACATCTGTCTTGGGGTACAATTTTCAAAAGCTTCTAAGTCATTTAGGTGCTTCTGAAATTTTTACCCTAAGTCAATACAGTTAAAAATGTTATTAACAAAGCTGCCAATTCTCACTTTTCCAGTTATTGTCAAAATGGCAGAAATCAGCCACGCGTAGCAGCAGTTGTCTCCCGCTAGATTGATGTTCAGAAAGAAACCTTCCTGAAGATCTGTCCAAATGTCCTGCTACAATAAGTAGGAGAAACAGGAAACTTGTACTGTTTAAAGACATCTAACTGAGCTGAAAGTCTTTTCTGAAATTAAAATATCAGATATTTTAAAACAGTTCTTTGGAAGGGCTCAATCCAAGGGCTAACTGCCGCCCTGGCTGCTGGCTCACACTGGATCAGGGACCTTCCTGGCTTACACAGCTATGGAGGGTCTGACCAATTGAGGCCCCGTCTCTGACCTGAATCTGTCCCCCTGAGAGAGGAATCTCCTTTGCCAGCATGACACCAAGCGCCATTACCATATATTGCAGTCAGGGTTATGGGAATTATGTCAAGCTGAGGAAATCCCACAACGTGCATCCTCTAACACAAGGACAGACTGCTCTCCAACAGATTCAGTCAATTCAAAATAGAATGAAATTTATTTTCAAAGGCCTTCTTGCTACAGCAGCCACTGGTTTGAGAGAGCCATTCTCCAAAGTTATATCTTGCAAGCACGGAAAGATTTGAATATTACATTTGCAGAATATGACTGCAAGGAAAATGTGGAAATATATGCGCATGGATATAAAGGAACTGGGTATAGCAAAGGTACAGCTTGCCTGTGCAGAAGATCACACTTTCACAGGGACCAGTCCAAAACTATGGAGCAAGAAAGGAAGGATGGGTCAGTGGTTAGCACACCAGCCTAGGATTTGGAAGACCTTCATTCAAGTCCCTGCTCTGCCACAGACTCCCTGCATGATCTTGGCAGGTTAGGTTAGCTTACCTCATCTGTAAAATGGGGACAATAGCATTGCCCTACCTCACAGGTGTGCTGTGAGAATAAATACATGAAAGATAGCGAGACACTCAGGTAGTTGAGGTCAGATAAGTACCATAGGTAGAACAAATGTCCACAGGATCTAAGAAACACCAAGACATGCACTACTTTCTCCTCTGGCAGGGCCGGCACCAGCGCAGCAAGCAGGTGCCTGGGGCGGCCAATGGAAAGGGGCGGCACGTCCGGCTCTTCAGCGG
>NW_020697743.1:588391-596104 GCF_002925995.2 Terrapene triunguis | reverse complement strand
GGGGGGGGGGGTTCAGCGGCGCGGCACTCCGCGGGGGGCTGGGGGGTTCAGTTGGGGGGTTCGGCAGCGCGGCTCTCCGCGGGGGGGGTGGTTCAGCGGCACTCTGCGGGGGGCTGGGGGGTTTGGCGGCGTGGCGCTCTGCGGGGGGCTGGGGGGTTCGGTGGGGGGGGTTCAGTGGCGCTCCATGGGGGGGTGTTGTCGCGGTGCTGAGGGTGTGTGTTATGACGGCGCTATGGAGGGCGGCACTCTTTTTTTTTGCTTGGGGCGGCCAAAAAGTTAGAGCCGGCCCTGCTCTCGGAGGGAAGGACCCATCCCTGAATTGCCGCCGAAGAATGAAGCGGCGGTGGTAGAGCGATCGCGGCTTTTTTTTTTAAAATTATTTTTTGCCGCTTGGAGCCGGCCCTGTCCTCTGGGCGCAAGTTGTGGTTCCCTTCACTGCTGTAAACACACAGCATGTATAAATAATATTTTTAAAAGTACACATGCAATTTTTCCTCTGGAGAAAAGAAGAAAAGTACCACATGAAACAGATGTTAGCCATGTTACTTAATGCATCCCTGGAAAGTGCTCAAATCTTGCAATGATGAGCGTGGTATCAGACTAGAATGAATAAAGGTGTGAGACTTTAAACAGTTCAGGAAGTACAAGTTGACATTTTCATTATTATTATTTATTTGTAGTACGGCAGCACCTATGAGCCCCTGTCACGGACCAGGGCCCCACCGTACTAGGCAAAATATTGAATAGACGCGCATGTGATGATAAGTATGAGGCATTACGTATCACAATGCATATGCACAAGGGGGCTGAACTGAGATTGCAGAAGCAGCCTTAATTCTGGCATGTCCTAATATTTGAGTGCTTGACAAAATAATGTTCTTTTAACATCGTTTTTGTTTGTGTGCATCATAAATAATAATCATCATTCCCAGTTACCACATTTATTACTTGCTTGGTCTGGAGTCTAAACTTCCCATGTCACTTACAAAGCAATTCAGCAGATCTTATGCAACTGCAGTGAATGTGGCTATATATAAAATTGCTGCAAGTAGTATTGATATTATTCAGCATTATGAATATGGGAACTGACTGACAATAAAAATCAAGAATGATTAACTCTATGGCCTAATGGCTCCACGGCAGCTGCAGCCAGAAATCAATCTGCTGATTTTCCCTGTGAAAACTCTCTGAGGCAGAGCTGTGTTGTGCTCCCTGTTTTTTGCTTTAAAGAGCTGTCATTACTATAGCAAACCGACCGGAAAGCCAAACCGGAGGAGAAAGCATCTGACATCACCTAAGGTGTACGGGGAGATTTTGGCAAACCAGTAAAGTGCCTGAAACCACTATGGCTTATTACTAAAAGCAGCCTCGTCAGCAGGCTTAGCTTAACCAAGGCAGGAGGGGAGGGGGTTTTGGGTGCCACAGAAAGGGCAGCTTGACCCCGCATCCCTCCTGATAAGAACTGTGTTGAAGTTGCTGATACACGCATTTTAGAAGAGCAGGATGTGCCCCAGGAATGTCTACTGGGGCCTCAAGGCTGCAAACTCCGGAAAAACCCACACCTGGTTAATCAATAACCAGAAGGAACCTCTTGCTTGACCATTGAAACTGCTTACTTAGCAAGTTTTCTTTAAGGGACATGTCATTCTATTACTAATGTATAAATAAGGGGGAAAAGTTTGAGGTAGTTGGACTCATTTGGACTCTCCCTCTGGATACATCTCATGGTCCCCACCAGCAGACGGAAGATTTGGCCACTGGAAGCCTGTCACTGTGTCACTCGAGAGCCACACTCAGCTTTGGTAACTATCAAGGGCTGGGGGGGGGGGGCGGGGGTTTACTAACCTGTTGCGGACGTGTGTAAGTGCTTGAGACTAAGTAAAGTTTAGCTTTAAGTGAAAGCACTCTTGTGTTGTCCTGTTTGTGTCAGCCATCTATCGGTCGGACGGCCGTGTCTCCCCTGATTTATTTCCTGACACCACCTCGCACAGAGTAAAAGTTACCAAGAGCTTTGGGTTGAAAGAACCCCGGGTAACAAAGGAACCATGGACTAAACCATTTACAGAATTCCTCACCCAGGGTGCATGATGAATTTACCATGGCATTGGCCCCAAATAATAGTTTTAATACACTTTAATTAAGATTGAATTTCATGTGCCCTGAAAGCACAGACCCAAACACCACTTTCCCTGCCAGAAACACCTAAAGGAAAGGAAATCTCTGCAAAATACCTTTCCCCAAGATCATTCTATCAGGGGCATCGGATTTGCCATCAATTTTAGGTTCTTCTATGGCTTCCCAATCACTGTGGTATCTGAGCACTTTCCAACACCCCTGTAAGGTAGGGCAGTGCTGTTATCCCCATTGTACAGATAGAGAACCGAGGCACAGAGAGACTAAGGCCCAGATCCTCAAACATACTTAGGCTCCTAATATCCATTGATTTAATTCTTCAAGTGAAATCCATAGACGTTAGGAGCCCTGCTCTAGGGAAGTGATACTCAGCCTGGAGCTTCAGGAAACTCTTCAGGGACCCCACATGTGGCATCCACTGATGGATCATCGCTCCTCTTCAGTTCTTCCACAAGTCTGTGGAGCAGGCTGGGGGCAGGGTCCGCAACAAAATGAGCATAGTGGCTCCCTAACTCCACCTAGGACACGGGAGGGAGGGAAAGATGGAGAGACCTCTCCCAATAGCCAGGAAAGGGAGAGAAGACAGGGAAAGACTAGAGGCCAGAAGAGGGAGGAACCAGGACGCAGGAAGCTAAAAATAATCCCATCTTATTGATGCAATGTGGTTTTCCTCATGATTGCCTCAACATCCACATGATGGTGAGACAAGATGACACACATCATGATGGAAATAAGGCCACGGCAACTGATTTGTTTGTAGCTCCGTTCAGTGACAATGTGGCCTGTTGCTCTAGGGGTTTTGCTGGTCTAGGCTACTTGGATGATGTCTGCTCACTCCCAACTCAGTCATTCTGTGGGGAAAAGTTTGTTCTTACAGTATTTACTCTACAATCAACTAGCGAATCCTGGTATACACACAATGACCAAGATTTTCAAAAGTGACTAGCAATTTTGGCAGCCTTAAGTTTTGGGTGCCTAATTTGAGGCCTGGTTTTGTGCTGAGCACACACTCCCTGAAAATTAGGCTCCCTGAAGGTGTGTCAACTTAGGCACCCAAAAATTAAGCCTGCCGAAATTGCTAGTCACTTTTAAAAACCTAGCATATGCTTTTAATATGTAACAAATTCCTGAAGGTGCCTATAGGGGGAGCTTTTCAAAGGCACTTCGGTGCCCTAGCAATCCACCCCACGCCCACTTCCCCCTCACACACTCTAGACTCATCTCCATGATTATTATTATTCTCCTGTTTCCTTTGGCTGCGGCAAAGCCAATCAGCTGATACAAATCTCTATTCCACAGGAGAAATTACCCTGAGAAGGGAGGGACATCATTTCCCAGACTGTGTCCTACCCTAAAAGATGAAGAGGAGGCAGTGTGCAGGTGAGGGATGGTTCTGCCCAGAGGATATGGACCAGACACCATTTTGCTTCAGAATTAATTTTAAGAGGAGAAGGGTGTCATGACTGAGGTTGTTGCTCTTGGTGAGGCAATCTATACCCTCCCTTTTTGTTCAATCTGTGTGTGCTGCTCCTGCGTAGAAGTTCTCCTCAACTCTTTAATGAAAAACTCTGCTTTCAAAATGCCCTTTGCTTTAACTGGATAATTGAAATGCAATGCACTCTCTTGGTCTTCCTATACATATCCTGATAGCCAATTTATTCCATCTGCCTCTAATACTGGGGACGTCTCATAAGATCACATCTGTTACAGTGCCATATCAGTTGAATTAAAGAATTTAAAACTGCAGTAAGACCTGGAGTTGGAAACTTGCACTGGATAATTTGTAATTTTCTGCATGTTAACAGTTATATTTTCTTCCCTGAACACGCCATTAAACAGCACGATCAGAGACTGCTAAGCTTTAGGGCCTCACATTCTGACAACTAATGTGCTATTTTTTTAAATCCTTGCTCATCCTTATCTTTGCACCACACAATTTAGCTGTTGCCTTTACTTGTACATGTAATCAGCAAAGCTTTTATCATTAAGTACCAATAACAGAAAAGCTAATTCAAGCTAAATTATTTATAGATCAGATCAATGAGAAAACCCTGTTTTAGATCACTGACTCTTTTTTGTCATGCCACAGATTAGGTTTCACCTGAAAACAAAGGGAAATCGTACACAAGATACTGCAAAGACACCAGATTCTTTTGCATATTTTAACATATTTGGACAGTGTTTCATTAGTTTCACACCAGCACTGTACAGTCTGTGTTTTGTAGACGGATATACACTGGGAGCAACCACTTGGGTGGAATTATTTCATTTACACCAAAGTATTACAAGTGCAAATTTCAGTATCTCACTCTGCTTCTCAAAACAGGTAGGTCTTTGTATTAACTGTGTAGCATCCAACACACAACCCAGTGAGGAACACAGAACAGTAACTAAACCTGGTAACAAGAGGGGGTGATGTCAGAGTTGTGCTTTAGGCGCCAGTCCTACAATTTGGTGTGTGTGGGGGGGTTAAGACTGAGGTTGGCTGGAGGCCATTTCCTTGGTTTAATTTGCAGCAGCCTCTGGGCTTTTCCGCCAGAAATGTCCTCTGTGCTGGAGTCCAGGAGTGGTGGGGAGAACCCTCTGATTTAGGTGGATTTAAGGCCCCCTTTGTGCAGCGGGAGTATCAACAAAGGGGCCACAGCAGGACCGAGAGGCTGGCCCACAGTGCCCAGCTGTAAATATACAATAACTAGAACTAGGCATGATGTTATTCATAGTCACAACAGTAGAGCTGAGCTGAGAGCACAAACTTCACTGTAACACAATGGAGCAATGAACGACAGGTTAGGTCACCACAGGGCTTAAATTCTCCTAGATTATTTCCCGGAGTCATGTATGCCCCCCCCCCCCCCCCATTCAGGGCTCTGGGCTTCAGCTGTGGCAGGAGGTTTCAGGGCTTTAGCCCCACAGGGGTTGGGGGTCACACTGGGGCTCTGGGCTTCAGCCCATTAGGGAAGGGAGGGTGCCGGGGCTCAGGGCTTCAGCCACGGGGCCCCGCGGACCCCTGAAACCGGCTCTCGCCTAGGGTTGCCAACTTTGTGATTGCAGAAAATCGAACACCCTTGCCTCACCCCCTGCCCTGCTCCTTCCCTGAGGCCCCTGCTGCTCACTCCATCCCCCCTCCGTCCAGCACTCGCTCTCCCCCACCCTCACTCGCTCATTTTCACTGGGATTTCACAGGGGGTTGGGATGTGGGAGGGGGTGAGGGCTCCAGCTGGGGGTGCAGGCTCTGGGGTGAGGCTGGGGATGAGGGGTTTGGGGTGCAGGAGAGGGCTCCGGGCTGCGGCTGAGGGGTTTGGAGTGCAGGAGGGGGTGTGGGTTGTGAGCTCTGGGAGGGAATTTGGGTTTGGGAAGGGACTCAGGGCTGGGGCAGTGGGTTGGGGTTTGGGAGGGGGTGCGGGGTGCAGGCTCCAGGAGGGGGCTCAGGGCTGGGGCAGGGGGCTGGGGTGGTGAGGCTCCAGCTGGGGGTGTGGGCTCTGGGATGGGGCCAGGGATGAGGGATTTGGGGTGCAGGATGGGCTCTGGGCTGGGGGGTAGTGCCAAGGGGTTCAGAGTGTGGGATGGGGCTCCAGGCTGAGGCAGGGGGTTGGGGCGCAGGAGGGGGTTTCAGGTGTGGGCTCCAGCTGGGTGGCGCTTACCTCAGGTGACTCCTGGGAAGCGACCAACATGTCCGTCTCCTAGGCGGAGGCACGGAGTGGGGGCAGAGTGCGGAGCCGCCCTGGCCACCCCAGCCACTTCTGGGAGCTGTGCAGAGCTGGGGCAGGCAGGGAGCCTGCCTTAGCCCTGCTGTGCTGCCGACCGCACTTTTAGCAGCCCAGTGGGCAGTGCTGACTGGAGCCACCAGGGTCCCTTTTCGACCAGGCGTTCCGGTCGGAAACTGGATGCCTGGTAACCCTACTCTCGCCCCTCCCCGCAAGGGGTTTGAAACTATTTACTGGAGCTGCGCTCTGGACAGCTCTGGCTGAATTGAGCCCTTGGTCAGTCATTCTCAAACTGTGGTATATGGGTAAAATCCACGGACAGCAGCCACCTAGGCCCGCCACAGCTGCCCAGGTTTATGCAGCTCCCAGCCCTGCCCCCACCACTGCTTGGGGAAGAGTGCATGGGGTAGAAAAATCAGTGGCTCTCTTCTTCTGAGAATCACAGGTGGGGCTGTACAAAACTTGCCAGCTTTGGACAACCAGGCCCAGAGAAACAGCCAGTCTGGCTGGGAAGCAGTTATAATGCTAGGACTGGCCAGAGAAAAAGAGTTACATTTTGCAAAGAATGTTGAGATTTGGGAATTTGATTTTTATTCTGCTTCAGACGCCCATACTGAGACCTTCTGAAAAATTTCATGACAAAATACAGTGGAGAGACTCAGCCACAATAGCCAATAGCCCAGTGTAAAACTGACCCATGGAGACCCACATTTAAATCCTGCTCTTCTTGATTTGGAGCAGGGACATGAATCTAGGTTTTCCATATGCCAAGTGAATGCTGTAAACCCCTAGGCTACTGGCTGTGGAGTCGGGGAAGTGATGGTGCCAGAAAGGGTTAAACATCCTGCAGGATAAATGACTCAAATTCAACACTTAAAGACATGTGGGGAGATAATGTTTGTGTTTTTGTGTATTTACATATATATGGGTAGTGGTCAACAATGTAATCAACAGTCCCCAACTATGCTGTATTCTGTTAATTCAGAGATCAAAAGAACATCCTAGCATTTAAATGAATTGTAAACTCAGGATATCTCTGTATTGATCTCATTTTTGAAATGTATAGCAAATCATCTGTGAATGGTGGAGAAACAGGCAATTGCCTTTTGTTAATTCGTATAGCTAAGTCCCCCGTGATGGACCTACTTCAAAGTTGCCCTATTGTAAGCCAAGTGACTCCGATTTGTCAAAGGAGCCTTGAAATTGTATAAAAGATCCTTGGGTCCCAATCCTTTTTATCTCAGATCTGCTGAGGTTTCATGCAGGGGAAGCCTAAGCCACAGGGACTGAGATCCCAGTTCTGACTGGACCACCCAGAAATATAAACATTGGACTATAACCTATGGACTATTTCTGAAAGAACTCTTTGCAACTACAAAGCTCACCATCTCTGCTATGAATCTGAACCTCAAGAATTGAACTCATGTCTATATGCATACTGATCTTTTAACCATACTTTTTCTTTTATTTTTTTTAAATAAATTTTAGTTTAGTTAATAAGAATTGCCTGAGAGCGTGTATTTGGGAGAGACCTGGAATATTCATTAACCTGGTAGGTAATAAGCAACAAAGAGTCCTGTGGCACCTTATAGACTAACAGACATATTGGAGCATAAGCTTTCCTGGGCGAATACCCACTTTGTCAGACGCATGTGGTGAAAATTTCCAGAGGCAGGTATAAATATGCAGGCCAGAATCAGTCTGGAGATAACGAGGTCAGTTCAATCAGAGAGGATGAGGCGCTCTTCTAGCAGTTGAGGTGTGAAAACCAAGAGTTTCTCCACCCTTGGTTTTCACACCTCAACTTCTAGAAGAGGGCCTCATCCTCCCTGATTGAACTGACCTCGTTATCTCCAGACTGATTCTGGCCTGCATA
>NW_020697743.1:501667-588291 GCF_002925995.2 Terrapene triunguis | reverse complement strand
AGCCCCCCGCCGTGGCAGCTAACCCCACCTGCTGCGGCAGCTAACCCAGCCCGCCACCCTCCCCACCCGGGAGCCCCCCACACAGCAGGTACCCCCCCTCTGCAGCTAACCCCGCCCGGGGAGCCCCCACCCCGCTCCGCGGCAGCTAACCCCGCCCACCTGGGGAGCCCCCCCCCCGTGGAAGCTAACCCCGCCTGGGGAGCCCACCCCAGCTCTCCTCCGCTCCGCCGCCTCCGCTGAGCACGCCGGCACTGCTCTAATACTCCTCCCCTCCCAGGCTTGCGGCGCTGATTGGAGGAGAATTAGAGCGGGGGCTGTGTGCTCAGCGGAGGAGGCAGAGTGGAGGTGATCTGGGATGGGGAGCGGTTCCCCTGTGCGCCCCCCCCCCATTACTGCGGGCGGCCCTCCCCGCACCCCAGCTCACCTCCACTCCACCTCCTCGCCTGAGCAGGCTTTTAGGCGCCCTCAACCACTAGGCGCTCTAGGCGGCCGCCTAGTGGTTGCACCGGCCCTGCATGCGTCTGACGCAGTGGGTATTCACCCACGAAAGCTTATGCTCCAATACGTCTGTTAGTCTATAAGGTACCACAGGACTCTTTGTTGCTTTTTACAGATCCAGACTAACACAGCTACCCCTCTGATACCTGCTAGGTAATGTGTCCGATCCTTTGGGATTGGTAGAACCTTTTCTTGTATGTGATGAAATAAGATTTTCAGTAATCTTCATCATTCTTGACATGGGTATCTGGATGGAGGCCTGAGGCTGGGTTACTTTAAGGGAACTGTGTTGTTGGCTTCTGTGCAACCAGTGAGGTAATAAAGAAGCTGTTTTGTGCTGGCCTGGAAAAATCTAAGTATTGAAAATATCCACCAGCTTCGGGGATTGTCTGCCCCATACTTTGCAGTTCACCCTAATTGAGTGACCTCAGATGGCCCCCCCGGGACTCCAGTCACAGGGGGTCTCTCTCTCTCTCTCTCTCTCTTTCATTCTCTTCAACCCCTTCTCTCCACCCCCACATATCCTGCACCCGAGAAACTTTCCTGATGAAAGTCTCATAAAAACAATACATTTCTGTGAAAATTTTTAGATGAATCTGCATTTTCTGATGAAAAAAAAAAGTTTCAACAAAAATGCCCAATCAGGTCTAGTTTACACAACACAGGTGTTTTCATAGCAACTTCCTTCTGTCTCTGAATGTTCTTAACAGGGCTGGCGCTTCCATTTAGGGCGCCAGGATTTGGGGGGGGGGGCGGCATTTTGCCGCCGTTGGCGGCAATTCGGCAGCGGGGGGTCCTTCCGCGCTCCGGGTCTTCGGCAGCAATTCTGCGGCAGGTCCTTCACTCGCTCCAGGACCCGCCGCCAAAGTGCCCCGAAGACCGGAAGCGCGGAAGGACCCCCCACCCCCCACCGCAGAATTGCCGACGACGACGGGGAGCGCGGAAGGACCCCCGCCTAGGGCGCCAAAAACCCTGGCACCGCTCCTCGTTCTTAAATACACTCAGCTGTCAACAAAGAGTGCTTAACCTGGTTAGATATGCAGAGGATGAAGCATGGATTAGCGCTATTGTACGAAGCCTGACAATCAGACTTGTATTTTTAGTTGGCATTAGCATTTTAAAAATAGCACCGAAATCCACAAGGGGCAGAGAGGATAAGAGAGCTTGAAATAACGCAAGACTACTCCAAGGTATAGCGAGTGTCGCTCTCTCTCACCTACATCAACATTGTGCTAATCTGAGTTTGCAGATTTTCACTAGTACTTAATAATGGCTCTCAAAGGAGACTCTCAGAACACTTCACAAATATTAATTAACTAAGCTCTTCTATGTCCAGACAGGGCGGAAAGCATTATATATCCCTTTACAGCTGCCTACCCTGAGGCATAGGGGCCCAGACTCTCAAAGGTATTCAGGCTCCTAACTTCCTCAGAAATCTGTGTAACTTGGGACACTATCTTTGAGGATCTGGAAAGCTCAAGTCCCTTGACCATTGTCATATAGCATGTCAAAGCCAAGACTAGAACCCAGGAGTCCACACTCTCAGTCGCCTGCTATAACCATGCAGCCTTCCTTTGCCTGCTCAGGAACAGAAAGGGGACGCTTGCTGCCCTGAATTGCATGTAGCCCTGTTGCAATGGCACCTGTGGGGCTTTAGAGGGGCACAGGAATCACCCCTGGAAAACTCTGCCCCAGCCACACCTTTGCTTCCTTCAGCACACTCCTGACCCACAGTGGAATGCTCCTGGCACCTGGGGCTACTGGGGAAGGAGGGCAGAGCTGGCTCTGCATCTGGCATTGTGGCTCCATCCACTGTGGGTATTCCTGGGGAGGGCTGCAGGCCTTCTCTGCAGCTCCTTTGTGTCAGAAGGGGGGCCCAGTGCAGCAATGGAATTCATCCATCAGGAGGGATCCTACAGGGATAGGTGGTTCCCATCACTTAAAGGAAGGAGAAGAAAAAGACCGTTCAGGGAATGCAGCTGTGGGCCAACCCTCCCTTTGGACATTCCATCTCTAGGGCCCTCAAGGAATGACTGGGAGGGGCTCAGCAAGTTAACCGGAGAAACACATGCCTTGGAAACATGTCTTGGTAAAGTCAGGCTCTCCATACCATGTTTCAAACTTACTGGAAAATGCTTGGTACTGCTTGCACTCTGAATGACTAAGGAATAGTGCCATTTCCCCCCCTCTTACCTAATTTTTCTCTTAAGCAGTATCTGTTGAAAAATAAACTTCACTCAAATTCCAGATGCATTTAACTAAATGAAAAAAGGTCCCTTTGTGCACCAAAGCTTTAATTACATTATTACTTCTGAATATTTTATATTCAATTATTTCAAGACCCAAACCTTTTTCTTTAACCAAAGAACATACTAATTTTAAACACGTTGGCAGTGCTGTCTCACTGGCATTCCTACAGTTCTCAGATACGTTGCCGTCCACATGAACTCCTGGGGCCTGAGTGTCCATTGTGATCTGGCCATTCTGCAGCACTCCAGTGATGCAAACTCTCCATAAAGCCAGTGGAAACTCCCAGAGGTATAGGGGCATGGTCAGAGAAACAATATTGTGCAGATCCCCAGCTGCCAGAATGGCCTTTTGTGCTATTAAAACGATTGGAGGTTTGGAAAAGACATCTTCCAATGGAGAGAATGCAGGGGCTCCAACTATTTAGCTCATTGAAGAGAAAGGTTAAGAGGCATGTAGCGATGCGGGACTCACCCCTGCGGTGCCTCCTGCTGGGAATTAGCTCTGCCAGCCTTGGAGCGCCCTCTACAGGCCAGTGATCCACCTTGCCGCTGGCCCCGTGTCCCTCCCAGGACCTCGATGCCCCTTTTCTCTGGGTGCTGCCCCCTGGGAGTAACCCCTCAATCTTAGGGTTTCCCCTCCCCAAGGAACCCCCACCCACTAACCCCACCTCGCCTCAGTAGACGGCTACTGCCAGTCATTGTCTAGCCCCCACACCCTGAGACAGACTGCAGTATCAGCCTACTCATCACTGGCAAGGTTGGGTTTGGACCTGCTGCCTCTGCCTACCCGTGGGCTGCCCTCTGCAACCCCCAGTACCCCTTGGCCTTCTGCTAGGCCGCAGCCTGGGTCTTTCCAGGCTGGAGCTCCCCAGCTCCTCTGCCTTTCCCCAGCCCTGCTCCACTCAGGTACCCTGTCTCTGCTCCCTGCAGCCAGGCCCTTCTCTCTCTGAATGCAGGGAGAGAGTCTGTTTGGGCTCCTGGCTCACAGCCTTTTTATACAGGCCAGCTGTGGCCTGATTGGGGCATGGCCCAGCTGCAGCCACTTCCCAGTCAGCCCAGCTTAGCAGCTCCCAGCCACCACCTTCTCGAAGGGCTGTTTTAAGCCCTTCTGGGCAGGAGCGGGTGACCACCCCGCTACACGGCAACTTGAGAACAGTCTGGAAGTACCCACGCAGGGAGATGATCTCTGACATTAGGGGGCTCTTTAGTCTTGCATACAAAACCATAGCAAGAGTCAATGAATGGAAGTGGAAGTAACAGGCATTCAAATTGGAAATAAAATGCATCAGTGAGGGTAATTGTTCAAAACGATTAGTAGGGCTGTAGTAAATATGTGGAATCTTTAAATCGACATGTGCTTCACTGAAACGCTGAGTTAGTAGCGTACACAACAGTGTACACTTCTGAGCACAGAAGAATAATCCCTCCACTGCAGGAACTCCTGGGTGAAATTCTCTGGCCTGCTTTATGCAGGAGGTGAGACTGGATGATCACAGTAGTCCCTTTAGGCCTTAAAAGTTATTCATTCCCAGAGACATACAGGCATATGAGCCTCAAATCCCAGGACCAATCCCAAATAGAGTTGCATTTAATCAATTTACGGTTTAAGGAAGAGGAGAGAGATATAAAGCTTCAGGAAAGATTTTACCCTTATTCAGATGTATACCAGGAAACTGCTTTACTTCAGGCAAGGAAACACAAGTGACAAAGGGGAAAGGATGCCTACAGTAACCTGACATGTCAAAAGTCTACAGTTTGCACCATTCGCTGTTCTCTCAGATCAAGATATGAGTACGGGCCTGGAAGGTTCCCTGAACAACTTTCTTCACTCTTCAAAGAAAGATCTGTAAGTCCCCCTCACCCAACAGGGGTTTTCCTACAAATTCAATCTACATATGGATTCATATTGCACCAGTCACCATGGTGTCACGGTGCCTTCTCTTTTGTTGTCTCCCATTTCGTCTGCCCTTTCTACCCAGATCCCTCCTGTGCTAGCATCTCAGTGTATTCCCTCTTAGGTCATGACTGACTTTGTTCCTTATAGCCCACCGCCTCCTTGGAGAACCCTCAGAAAACCCAGTGTTTCTCACTAAAGCGGCACTGAATAGTTCCTTCCTGTTTCGGAGCTCTCCCCTCATCCTGTGGTGAGAGGCAGCCGCTACCTCAGTTTCTCTGCCTACCTATGCTTCAATTTCCTCCTGAGCTGGTAGGGAAGATTAATTGCACCCTCTGGCTAGCTTAGGAATGTCCTCTCCTTGTAGGGTAAGGGAAAGTCCGCACAGAACACAAAGACTCCTTTGCTCTCCCCAAGCCACAGTCCTCTTCCCAGTGTGCATGCAGCCCTCTTCTTTGGATACAGGAAATGAAGGAGGGTCTCATCCCACCTCCTCAGTGATCCCCAATCAATAAGCCAGTACCCACACTGGACCTAGACCCATACTGCTGCTCTTCTCCCAGGCTTTTTGGGTAGGGAACCTCTTAAAGAGACATCACAACTTCACCTTGGCTTGCACGGATTCAAGTTTAACTGAAATCAGAGATTCTTAACAAATTCTCTGTTGGGGAAACTAACCTTTCTAAAGAGCCTTGGGCTCTTAAGCACAGCAGGGCTTGAAGTAGTCATAACTTCTGTACCTGTTCTCCCTACCTCCAATAAAAGTGCCACCTGCTCCACAGAATTTATACCAGCCTTCATACTTGAACAGCCCTTAAAATGTGTTAAATACATTTCTGTTGCTTAAAAATCCACTTCATTAGCAAGATAACAAAGCCTCTAATACTAATCTTTGTCTGATTTGTTTTGGTACGAGCCTCTCTTCCCCGCAATCCCCCCATATCCAAAACCTGAGAGCCTTTAAGGAACAGAATGGGAACGAAAGGTGTTTTAATTTGATTTCTCTTTGTTCTCTGCCAACTGGGCGTGGATCAGATGAGATCGTCAGGACCCTGGTACACCCATGGGAAGTGTTATGTTACAGGTGTACTCCACAGAGCTAGCTCAGCAGTAATGCAAGGAACCTACAGGCCGGTATCCTGTAAGACATTGGCTTATTCATGATAGCATAAGTAAAGTAGGCCTATCACCCTTAACATAAATAAAATGGCTCGACAGTTACCCTGGATTTTGGGTAACTTGGAATAGCTTGCTCAAGAAAGGGAGTTGATCTGTAACCACAGGAACACTGAACTGATACTGGGCTTGGATATTTTATGATAGAATCATTGACAGAGGTTTAACCATAAACTTGCTTTAGCAACAGGTGATGTATATGATAATGAGCAAACAGGCACTAATATGTTAACCTATAGGATAAGTGCACCCCAATATTATGAGGGAGAGGAAGTTAGATTTGCACGTGGAAGGCTGAGCTCTGAATTACTCATGATAGTGCCCAGGCACTATCATAGGCTGAGCCACCATGTGGAGTGGAATAGCATTGACCTGTCAGCTCTTCATTGTCATCTACCAACAACCTTTGGGTGTTGGGGTTCTGGACCATTGGACTCATTTGGCATGCCAGGAACAGGCATGTCTCTCACCACCAGGTCCCCAAGGAAGGGTGTGAGTAAATATAAGTATATGAGCATATGCAGAGGATGACACCAAAGATATCCCTAATACTGTATTACTGCTATTTGTTTATGTGGTTTGGAGTTGTCTTGTGTTTATTAATTGTGTTAATAATAGTGGCTAAGGCTTGGCTTTGCCCTCAGTGTGAGTGTCCTTGCCAGAACTCCTTATAAGATATTGAATTTGTTAGTTTTAATTCTGTTTAGCCTTATTCTGGGACAAGAACCCTGGTACCTCCAGCTTATTAAATTAGTATAAATTGGCAATTGATACAATTATTATTAACCATTCAAAAGGATCAGGCAACACGTGGCACATACACAGTTAGATAAAAGTTAGATAAAAACATAAATACTCTGGCTGGAAGGGTGCACAATTTTATTTCTTAGGATTCAGAATAACACAAAAGAAACCCAAAACAGAGAGACAAAGCAGGCTGCTCCCTAAATCAGAGAGGCACAATTCACCTCCAACTTATTCTAGGTTCCCTGTCTGCAGAACTGACTGCTCAAGGTCCAGATTGTACACTTCTCTAGCGAGCCCCCTAACCTGAAAGCAGGGCCAGGAAACCCCTCCACTCTTAAAGTGACAGCTTGTCATTTCAACACAGTCCTCAATACACTACAGAAAGGTGCAACCCACACCCAGAGAGGTAACATGAATTGCAAAATAAGTAGAAAAAATAGATTCTGTCTGATGTCCCATTGCATGGACAAGCGTGGACAGCTTGTGCCGCAGGCAGCTCTAGAGCATGCCTTCTGATCTGTTCAAGGGTTGGCAGGCTGATAAATCAAGAAATACAGTACTCTGTGGCATGGAAAACAAAACAGGGCTGGCTTATTAGGTATCTGGAATTTGGACATGGGCTGTGATATTTGACAACTTGTATGAGAGTTATATTACCCGGGGCTGCTAAGCAGGTTATGCCTCCATTGCTTCTTGTGTTTCAGCAATGAGCCATCATGACACTTATAGCAACACCTGTCAAAAGTTTTCTGGATTTGGTGCACTCTATTAGCCACCACATTCGGCAGGCCATGCAAAGCTAACAGGATATGTATTTTCACCAGACTTAGAATCTAAATTGTGCTTCCTATTTTGGGCACATTTTGCAGTTCATGTTTGTCTCCAGAGCACCGCTTTGTGTCTCAGGATATAACCATATCCTACATGCAGTATTTTGCATCTGGTCTGACTACTGAGAAAAAGTATAAAAGGAAACAATTAAAGAAGTTTGTAATATTTAATAATCATTTAATGGTTAATACAATACTGCTACAACTAACCGGGCTATAAAAAAAATCAGCCACACAGCACAAAATTGTTCTGAACTCCGTTTTCAGCAATTTAACAGACAAACAAGATGGAGTTGAACAATTGGGTTTAATCAACTAACATTAGAACAAATGAAATGAGATGATAATTGCACATATAGTTGACTGGTTTTGCATAGCTCACCTCAGGGACAGCAGTGTGGTTGAGAGGACATAGTTGTCTAAAACAAAACCACAGGCACAAACGATGAAGTAACATTTGCACCCATCTATGCAGATGCCTAGGAAAAACTGCCTGGCAGTGTACGTGTGAAGCCAAACCATCCCCTCCTCCAGCCTGCGGGCTATGTGCTGTGGTGCAAATCCTTTCCTCAAGCACTACTTCTCTAATCCATTGACAGACAGGTACAAATTATACCCGTAGAATTGTACAGCTCCCCAGTACGGGAGGAAAGGAAGCCTCTGGGCGACAGCCCGCTACATGATTTACATGATACCCTCCAGCAAGAACTCATCCAAATAGCCAATTTATTTGATTTATATGTGACACCAGAAACATCAGTAGGGTGGCTGCTGTAGTGACATGGCTTCTAGGGGTTCTTTGCATAGGCCTCAATGCAGCAGTCCATTCCTATTCAGCGAAAAGCACTTAGGCATGCACTTTAATGCTTTACAGAATTTGGACTTTAAAGCTCTAGTTTGCTCCTCACTATAAGAATCAAGCCAAATAAACCCCATGATTTTTCCTGCTACTGGCTGCGCTCTGGGAAATTTTATTTTTCATCTTTTTCTTTTCCCCCTTAGAAAGCTCTGTCAGCCATTATGCAAAGGGAGCTTTTCCTCTTTTTCAAGCATTGCAACCTATGACATTCCTCAATTTTGTTTGTATACACGGCATTCAATTTAACTAACTAGACATTTCTACCCTTAAAACATACTGGGCTCAAAGGGGCACATGAACAGTTACTGCACATTTTATAGTGGATAGGAATTTGGTCCCAATTCAGCAAAGCACATCCTTAATTTTAGTCAATAGAATAGTTGGCAGAACTACTCACATGCTTAAAGTTAAGCATGTGCTTAAGTGCTTTCCTATACTGGAGCCTTAAAGATGACAGAACGTACCCAATGTAGGACCAAAGTTTGCAGCTCTCACTGAAGTCAGTGGAAGCCCTGGATGTGAAGAAAAGGACGAATTTGGCTCTCCAGTTACGGATACTTTGTGCAGTGATGGTACTCTAAGGGTATGTCTACACTGCAGATAAACACCTGCAGCTGGCCCGTGTCAGCTGACTTGAGCTCCTGGAGCTTGGACTACAGGACTACAAAACTGCAATGTAAATGTCTGGGCTTGGGTTGTAGCTAGGGTTGCCAACCCTCCAGGATTGTCCTGGAGTCACTCATCTGATGAAACCTCCCGGAATACATCCAACCAAAGTTGGCAACCCTAGCTGGAGCCCAGGCTCTGAGACCCAGCAAGGGGGGGAAGGTCCCAGGGACTGGGTGTCTACACTGCTATTTTATAGCCCTTCAGCCTGAGTCAGGTGACATAGGCCAGCCGTGGGGGTTTAACTGCAGTGTAGACATACAGATACATTCATTTTGCACGGGAGAGGTTGTAGTTACTGGAGAAGTCTATATGCCAATTAATCACAGTTGTAAGCAAGAGCAGTTTATCTCCAACACCAAAACTCCCCTAGTAGCAGAGGAATTACTTTCAAAATGTGTAACTGGATAATGGTAAGTAGTTAAGCTGCGATATAAACTGATCACACAGTCATTCACAGGGGGGTTTACGTGCCAAATAGATAGCACTGAATTGTAATGATAAATGTGGGGTGTTAATTTACTTGTGACACTAATGCCAAAAGCTGGGCTCAAACTGCACTTTGTGGAGTGAGTGGAAGCCCTGCCAATTCACAACCGTTTTTCAGACAGCTCAGCCTGCATAAGGAGTACTGTGCAAGTTCCTTGTTATTTTTGAATCAATTGTAAATATCAGTGTCATATAGCGGCACACAGCTCCGTGAATTCTGTGTGCAGGCTTTCAGGTGTCAAACACCTGGTCCGTGAGCCAATGCCAGCCTGCTTAATGTATTTTTTGGCCCAGACAGCACACTCAGAATCTGCAGACTAAAGGCATGTCTATACAGCTCATAGCAGTGCGCCTCCAAGACTGGGTCGACAGACCTGGGCAAGCAGTTTCGTACCACCACGCTAAAAATAGCTGTGTCGATGTGGCAGCTCAGGCTGGACCTTGGACTATGAAGCTCACCCCATTCCCTAGGCTTCAGAACTCCAGCCACAACTTAAAAAGGCTGTCTATGCTGTGACGTTGTGCAGTCTATATGGCTTTATAAAAACATGATAAGTGAATATAATGTAACTGGAATAGTTTTATAAAAATATGATAAGTGAATATAATGTAACTGGGATATGCTTCATGCAAAAGGTCTCTTGTAAGGTATCATTACAAAGCTTATAAACTACTGAGTGTGGTCATCCTATTTGTATAAATGTACCGCTCTTGTATCTAAAACTAGAAATATGAAATATAACTCTGAGGGCCTATTGTAATTATGCAAAGTGTGGGCCATTAATGATGGTTTGGAATCTTGATGACTCCCATTAACCAGGACCATTGCCTGCAGATGGCTGTGTTTTACTTGTGAGTCTTCCTGTATAGGTGTGTGCTGGCAAGTAGGTAATCAAGTCTTGCAGTGACATGTGATCATGTCACCTGAACTGGAATCCATCTTTAACCTGGTGCTTTTCCAGTGGGGGAGGGGGGTGGAAACCCAGAGGGACAAAGGGTTCCCGCCTTATGCAAAAGATATATAAAGGGGTGGAACAGAACAAAGGGGAGAGAAGAGAGCCATCATGAAGAATCCCCTAGCTACCACCTGAGCTGGAACAAGAGCTGTACCAGGGGAAAGAATTGTGCCCAGGCCTGGAAGGTGTCCAGTCTGAGGAAAAAACCTACTGAAGCATCTCTAAGGGTGAGATTACTTGTATCTAGTTTGATTAGACATAGATGTGCGCATTTTTTTTTATTTTGCTTGGTGACTTACTTTGTTCTGTCTGTTACTACTTGGAACCACTTAAATCCTACTTTCTGTATTTAATAAAATCACTTTTTACTTAGTAATTAACTCAGTGTTATAGAGGGCAAACAATTTATGAGTTTACCCTGTACAGGGTAAAATGGATTTATCTGGGTTTAGACCCCATTGGGAGTTGGGCATCTGAGTGCTAAAGACAAGCACACTTCTGTAAACTGTTTTCAGGTAAACCTGCAGCTTTGGGGCAAGTAATTCAGACCCTGGGTCTGTGCTGGAGCAGACGGAAGTGTCTGGCTCAGCAAGACAGGGTGCTGGAGTCCTGAGCTGGCAGGGAAAACAGGAGCAGGGGTAGTCTTGGTACATCAGGTGGCAGCTCCCAAGGGGGTTTCTGTGATCCAACTCATCACGTGCGCAACTACTGTTAGGGCGGTAATGCAAGCCGCAAGAGCCAGAGTCTGTCAACCTTGGTGGGGAGGCTCACTGGATGTGTAGATGTACCCTAAGCTTTCATTTTCTTTAAAAAAAAAAAAAGGATATTTCTAGCCCTCATGATTGCAAATGAAAACAAAAACAGAGTATTACCAATTTAGTGTTGTCTTCCTGAGTCTGCAGAGAGCTAGAACAAATGACTGAGACAGGTGAACTCCCTCACCCCATCCCATTTATCTTTTCAGTCTTAATGCTAAATTGTTAGGTGACCTTGAGGGTAAGATACTGAACAGATGTAGAAGACCCCGTTCTGTTCCGCACTCTATCACAGGGCTGCTGTGTTCCCTTAGGCAGGTCATTTCATATTTCTCTCTACCTCTGTTCCCTCTCCCTTTGTCTGTCTTGTCTATTTAGATTATGGCCTCTTTGGGACAGGAACTGTGTTTGACAGTTTGCGTGGTGCCTAGCACAATGGGCCCCGGATATTAATGGGGTATCTTGGTGCTACCATAACACAAATAATAAATACTGTATGGCCATGCTGAGATGTTCTATGGAAATTTTGTAAAAAAATAAATAAGTTAACTATGAAAGACAAACAATCACAGAATGATTTGTTCCCTTTTGGAGATGGAGAGAATCTGTGGCCAAGCAGAATTTAGGATGACAGTTTCCACTTAGTAAGGAAAGCAGCTGAGTGGAGCATTTCGACTCTGAGCTCTCTGTGGCAGGGGCTGTCTTTGTGTAATGTTTGTACAGTGCCTGGTACACTGGCCCCCATCGCTGATCAGCACTATCCTTTGGCACTACCACTGTAGAAACAAGAAGAAGAATAGGATTTGCAGATTCAGTGCCATCCATCATTTCCAGTCTAAATTGGACCCTGTTAAAAACAAATACTTGTGAGCTCCCAGGGCTTGATCTAAAGCCAGTTGGGGTAAATAAGGGTCTATTGATTTCAGGGGCTTTGAACCAGGCCCATGTGGTAAATTGTTCACTCAGCACTGGCCTAACTCTGCTCCCGTTGAATCTATTGGCCATTTTGCTATTGATTTCAAAGGAGGAGAATTCAAGCTGAGCGCTTGTGAAAATCTCACCCAGGAGCGCCGCCAGCTTTTCCGCCCCGAAATGCCGCCCCCCCACAGAGGCGGCGGAAGGTCCCACTGCCAAAATACCGCCGCGGTCGCCGCCCCCCAAATCGCAGCACCCTAGGCGACCGCCTAGGTCGCCTAATGGGTTGTGCCGGCCCTGATCTCACCTTTCATCTTTTGTCTCCTTCTGATTTCCATTCGTTAACCTGAAATTATATCCCAATTCTATCCCCAAGTGTGACAGCTGCCTTGCAGGGTAAAACAACTGAAAGGTTAGTGAGCTAGCTTCTGTTTAAAGCTCCTAAGTAACAATGTTCTGAAAACAGGATGGGGAAAGAGCCAGGAGATAAACAAGAAAATTGAGAGAATTAAAAAGATGCAATTCTGATATTTTTTTAAAACCTGCACATTTTAAAATGATGGAAACCAGAGACTTTGAGCATGAGGTAACTTCCCCCAGCATCCTGTTTTCTAAAAATATCGGTGGCGTGTCTTCTTTTCCACCTTAATAAAAGACTGACGTCAGGGCCTTTGCTTAGGTCAACAGCTACACTGCTTCCATTTGTCTACTGTCTATTTTCCTCCACATGACCACAGATGCTGTTATCAATGATAACCAGAATCACAGGGCTGTATCAAGGTCCTGAACTTTGCAGTCTTGCGGGGAGTGGGGGAAGAGGAGGAGAGATTTCCAGAAGTTTGCAATCATCTATCCAACTTAGAAAAGTAGAAGCTTGTTTTTCACAGAGAAAATTCAGACCAAGAGCAAAAATATTTTCTTTCCGGCTGTGAGTGTTTGCTGTATCATCTTGTATCTAGGGCCCCAATTCAGGAAATCATTTAAGCATATTCTAAGTCATGTGCTTAGAGTTAAGTAAATGCTTAAGTGCTTTCCTGGATTGTGGCCTGGATGTTTATAGCAGGGTTCTCTACATCCCACTATCATATGGTTAATCTTTGCTCTCTGCTACCGTACCAGCATCTCATCCAGGATGCATTTTGTTGGTCCTAAGCTTGTCCTCACTAGAAAATTAGGCATTGTTAGAACATGACCTTGAGGTGTTAACTAACATGAGGTTAAACAGGACATGCTGCTGCTACCCCTTTTGGCTGAAGCCCTGAGTACTGCATCACGGAGCAGGCTGGAACCTAAAGTACAATGAGCTAATGTATTTTAAGCATGTTTAAATCTGCAGCCAGTTACTGAAAAAAAACTTCATCTTGAAACTCTTGGATCGATGTCCAAGTGGAATATTGAAAGTGCATGGAAATGGTTGACTAAGGTGCAGAATAGCAAAGGGTCTCTTTCAAATGTTCCATCATCAAGTTCTCTGAAGGTTCCTTTGGAGACATGGACCTTTCTTGGGGAAGAAAAGACTGTTGGACCTGCTACTGCTTAGATGTCATTTTATGGAGGACAGGAGCCACCCAGAGGGTTTTTCCCCCCCTCTTGTGGGGAGATTATTAAGGTTTCAGCAGGTTAGCTGGCTAGGAGAAATTCAAATCAGAGTTGTACTACAGGCAATGAACTACAAAGACTAGTGGCAAACGTACCAGGAGGATGGTTTCCTCCTTTTGCACATATTCACCCACATGCTGCTGTTTATCAGCTAGCTGTAAATCAAATGACAGAACTCTTATCGGTTGACCATTTCACAAAGTCATTAGCTAGTCAGATTTTTTTTAAAATTAAGATATTTAATGGGAAGCAGCATTGTCTGCTGTCCAGAGCACAGAACTGAACATTAGGAGACTTAGGGTCAAGTTCCAGCTCTGCCAGTGACTTACTCTGTGGCTAATGGCAAGGCACTCCACACGTCTTGGTCAATGTGTCTTCTTGATTAACGATATGCCTGGGATCAATGGTGCCAAGATGACATTTTTTTGTCTTGTGGGCTGGCTATGGCAACGTCTCTACATTGCTAACATGATCACAGGTACAATCTGGCAACTTGCTATAATCACATCATCAGTTTAACAGACTAATCATATGAGATACTGAGTGCCCTAAACTCCTGTTAGCTTCAGTAGGAGTTGATGACACCCGTCTCTCGGCACATAATAGTTTAGACAGAGGTCTATAAAATCATGAATGGCACAGAGAAAGTGAATAGGGAAGTGTTATTTACTCCTTCATGTAACACAAGGACCAGGGGTCACGCAATGAAATTAACAGGCAGCAGGTTTAAAACAAACAGAAAGAAGTACTTCTTCACATAATGCAACATCAACCTGTGGAACTCGTTGCCGGGGATGTTGTGAAGCCCACAAATATAACAGGGTTAAAAAAAGAATTAGATAAGTTCATGGAACATAGGCCCATCAGTGACTATTAGCCAAGATGGTCAGGGATGCAACTGCATGCTCTGGGTGTCCCTAAACATCTGACTGCTAGAAGCTGAGACTGGATGACAGGGGATGGATTACTCAATAATTGCCCTGTTCTGTTCACACCCTCTGAAGCATCTCACAACGGCCACTGTCGGAAGACAGGATACTGGGCTAGATGGTCCATTGAGTTGATCCATTCTTATGTTCTTACTCTCATGTGGACTGTAATACTTTGGTCTAATTTCAGTTGTTGGGTTTAGTGTGCAGGTGCTGGTGGCCTGTGACACACAGGAGGTCAGACTAGATGATCTGGTGGTCCCTCCTGGCCTTAAACTTCATGAATTGGGCCCTAAATAGTGTGATCGAGTGGACAGGACACTGGACTGGGACCTATGCTATTCCTGTCTCTGCCACTGACTTGCTGTGTGACCTTGGGCAAGTCACTTCCCTTCTCTGTGCCTCTGCTTCCCCTCCCCCCACTTTGTCTATCTTGTGTGTTGAGGCTGTAAATTCTTTGGGGCTTGTCTCTTACTATATGTCTGTACAGCGCCTAGCACAGTGGGGCCTGATCTCAGTTGAGGCATCTAGGTGCTTCCATAATACAAATAATAAGTAATAACTCACTGGTGGAATTAAGTACAGGCTTGCCAGCTTAAGTCCTGCCTGCTTATGATGACTTGTCAAATATCTTTCTAAATATCATGCTTTGGTGTGGGTTTGAATTTCTGAACAGAACTGAGATTTGGTTCAAAGAAATAAATCTTTTCTCAGCAATCTGGATCTCTCAAAGATATGCTGTAAATTCAATTCCATGCTATTGGGCTCCACAGTGTTCACAGCTGTAGTGTCAGGAAGAGCAATTCCTGGAATGACTGGATGAAATTTTCACACTCTCTGTTACATAGGAGGTCAGATTATATCAGTGGTTCCCAAACTTTAACAACTTGTGAACCCCTTTCAATAAAATGTCAAGTCTCATGAACCCCCTCCTAAAAATGAATATTTCCAGGGATTTTCTCCTTTACCTGAGTATAAATTATAAAAGCAGTGATCTTGGAAATATAAAATGTGTTTTTATGACATGCTTATTACACACTATTAATTATTATTTATCATTACAGAATTTGTATTACATTGTGAAAATGGCAACACTCTTCCAAGATCTCACTTTCGTAGCTTGTATCACTTTGAATAAGCCTGTTATAAGACAAGGCTCCTATGTTTCATCAAGGAGTATCAGATGTGAAACAGCATGAAGGTATTTAAGAAGCCAACTCAAAGAGTTCCTCCTAGACAAGCATTCAGGTCTTGAGCAGTCCAGGCAAACAACACACGTTACAACAAAGCTTAAACTTGTTCTTCATAATAATTTTAAAAACAATACTAGCTGCCTATTTAATTTTAAAAACAGCAAAAAATATCCACCTCCCTTTCCATTTCTTATAAGGAATCTTGACGTTTAAATCTCCTCAGTGTGATAGAAATGCTTGCTTTGATCTTCTTAGCTCTTGGATATTCAGGGGCTTCAGGCTGCTGGCCCTGTGCTGCCTGGGGTCCCTAGGGACAGCTCTGTCCGCCATTAGGGAGTTTTTTTCCTGAGAACCCCCTGTAACATTTCGCGAACCCCCAGGGGTTCACGAACCCCAGTTTGGGAACCACTGGATTATATGATCATAGCGCTCCCTGCTGGCCTCAAAATCTGAGAGTATCTATGCACCGATTTAAGGAACTCAATGGGACTAACCTAGTGAATAATGGTATTTGCACATGTGTGCAACAGTGATGCCATAGTGCTCACCTACAGACTTAGAAATGGAAACACCTACTGCACATGCTCAAAGTGCAATTTTAAAGGGTCATTATCTATCTCGAATCAAAACCAGCTTTGCTTTTCAAACTCAAAGTAATTCCAAAGTCTATTAGTACCATGGCAAGTTTGAGACATTTTTTTCTGTAGCCCTGTCTAAAAAAAAACCTAATTTTTTCCAGTAAAAAAAAAAATGTACCTGTTCCCCCAGCCAACTGATGGATTTGGAAATGTGTGAAATGATTTTGCTCAATCCTTTCTGGCAGAGACCGGGCCAGGGTAATTTCAGCCGAAAAGGGATGGTTTGGTAAAGTATACATGCATGAACACAAAGATAGTAGTAACAGTGTTGTGACTTTAACTGCAGTATGAAGTAGGGGCTACCATTCAGAGACTTAAGGCCAGAAGGGACTATTATGATCATCTAGTCTGACCTCCTGCATAAGACAAGCCAGAGAATCTCACCCAATAATAAGCACACTGAAAAATGCTGAAGCCTAAATTTGAAAGTTTCACACAATATGAAAATACTTCTTTAGTGTCAAGTTTCTTTAGCAAGCATATGCCTTACAAATGTACCTCTGTTTGAAGGACGTCACTCATTTTGGCCCCAAAGCTACCTCTGTTCAACATAAATATGGGGCCCTCTCAACTTTTACTGCTGAAATTTGTTCATATCAGAAATTCAGGATCTCGTAACAGCGGGTGTAAAGGGAGAGCTATTGATATGGGAAGGAAGGAATTCCACATTATTTTCAGTTGCCTGCATGAATAATTTGTGTCTCTCCCTCTGGTACACATCACATCTCATATCACTGATTCGTATGGAAGATTTCAGAGAACTTCAGTTAGATTTCAGGAGACAGTCACTCACCATTTAGGGCTAGGTTGTGCCGTTCAGACATAGCCCTGCATTAACGTTGGAGCAGAGCTACACTAACGCAGGCAGCAGACCAGGAAGCAGTCTGCCTCGGGGTGAATGCCTCCCAGAGCTCCCCAGTACACAGAGATGGCTTTGATTGTGAGCTCTTTGGGGCAGGGTCTCTCTTTTGTTATGTGTTTGTATAGCTACCACAGTGGGGCCCTGATTCACGATTGAGACCCCATGTGCTACTGTAATGCAAATGAATATATTATAATAATACACTCCTTTGAGGGGGACTGTGACGGGGTGTACCTACTCCGCACCAGCCCCGAAAGGGTTAACTGTGCTTTGCAGTCTGAGGAAGCCCTGCCCCTCAGACTCTGCTGGGCATGCTCAGCCTGGAGGCAGAGTATAAAAGGAAGCAGCCCAGCTCAGTCTAGGGGGTCCACTGAAGGGAGAGGACACAGACTGCAGGCCCAACCCCAGAAGCAAGGCACACAGAGACCCAGATGGACTCCACACTGCCTGACGAGCCCCGGGAAGAGACCACGCCAGTGGGAGCTAGGCCATTGGAGGACCCCAGAGACCCAGGGGACACGTGGAGCTTTGCCGAGGGAGAAAGGGGAGGAAGCAGCCAGGGGACTTAGAATCTTCTCCGGTGAGTGAAAGGGGGAACCAGTCAGTGTGTTTTGGGAGGATCCCCACTGACTCGGTGGTGAGCACCACTGCTAAGGCCCTGGGCTTGGACTCGGAGGATCAGGGAGGGCCCAAGTTCCCCTCCCCTGGGTGCCACACTCCCCTAAGTGGTGCCCCACTTCCCCAATGGGCCAATAGGCCACACAATCCCACAGAGGTGGGCTACCCTAGTGACTCCGTCCATTAGGCTCTGCTGCCCGAAATGAAGGGCTGCTTACCGACTCTGGCCATTGGGTCGGGCTGCCCTGAGTGAAAGGGCCGCTTACCGACTCCATCCATTAGGCTGTACTACCACGTTTGTAGTCAGTGTCACAAACATTGGACCTGACAAACTGCTATTCAGTACTTTTTTCCTTCTTCATCCCATACATGACCTGGTTCCTGTGACGAGGTATACCTACCCCACTACAGGGACACGTGTATTCTTTAGCTCTTCTCATCCTCTTTGGGACACTATGTGCCTCAATAGGTGGGGTGGAGGGAAGATGGGTAAGGAGTAGTGCCAGAGCATCACAACCAGGACTTGGGCAGTCATCCTGAGTGGTTCGAGCCAGAGTCAGCATCACAGAGTCAAGCCAAGGGTCAGAGCCAGAGTTGGCATTCGGGGCAGAGTTCAGGAACCAGGCAGGGAAGCAGAAACCAGGGACAAGTCAGGAGAGCAGGGCTCAGGTATCAGATGAGAAGTCAAAGTTCAATGAAATATCCAGCCACAAATTCACCAGGTAGCAGAGACAACTTCCTGTACCTCCTTCTGGCTTAAATAGCGCAGCCGGATCAATCATTAGGATCGAGTGCTCCTCCAGTCAGGACAACCACGGGCAGTGCCTCTGGTAGGGCCAGGACTCTATTAGCCACTCAGCCCGCTAGTTAATAACAAGGAGGATGCAAAAGTTACCTGGGGATCTGTGGACCTAGGTTCAAGACCCGTGGATCCACATACAGAGTAGCCACGACACATCCTGAAACTCAGGACTGCAATCTGCTCAAGACGGAGAAGGGTCAATACACTGCACTGTAGCCCTAAATAAATACTGATTTGTTTTTAAAAGTGCCATGAATCTTTCTTAACCCCTAAAGCTATGTTTTATTGATTAGTCATTTTATCAACGCACAATACAATCAGAATCTGGTCAGACTTTATTTAAGGTTCTGTTTATAAATGGCTTATAAAGGGTTAATAAATGATTAATAGATGTTATAAGCATGCTACAGATATTAGTATGTGTTACAGATGGTTATAACCCACAGTGCTAGAAGGTAATATATAGGATCATAAGCAACCTATTGACCTGGTGGGCTCAATTAATTAATTAACCGTTTATTAAAAACATCGATTAATCATTTATTAACCCCTTTAAAATGATTTGTAAATGGAATTGTAACAATGTGCGACCCAGTGTCCTATTGAGCCTAAATTAAATATGAGCGGGGCACACAATTCAGTTTAAAGCATCACCACATTCTTCTCTGCGTTTGCCCACTCTCCTGCTGACGAAGTTCTGAAAGTATGTCATTTTTGTCCCACTTTCAATAAAACAGGCCAGCCTATGGTTTACTAACATCTGTTTCTGTATTCTTAAGTCGCTGATTTTAACTAACACCTCAGTAAACTGGAGGAAATTTGGATTTAGCAATATTTTCATGTGTTTTTCCCCCGCCCCTCTGGAGGACAGCTTAAGGTCTCCCACTGTTTCACAGTGTAAAACTAATAACAAATTAAGGGTCCACAGAGGAAATAAACCAGGATGTTGTTTAAATCTTGTATGGAGGAGTACGGGCTCCTGCTCCCATTGGAATCAATTTATGTTTTGCCATTGGCTTCAAAGGAAGCAGCATTAAGCTAAAAATACATTTGAAGCTTTCAAATTAAAAAATTCTCTGCTTCAGATGACATACATATGCTGAAGTTTAACAGGCCCAAGAAACGGAAAGTCAGATATTGCTGTAATAATACAACAGTGGTACAATAGAGGAGGACAGTTTTACGTGCCAGGGTACTGTTGTAAACAAAAGAGTGGTAAAGGTTTAAAACTGCAGAAAAATAAGTGTAGACCAAAGTGCCAGATAATA
The DNA here is from genome assembly GCF_002925995.2 of Terrapene triunguis. NCBI lineage: Eukaryota > Metazoa > Chordata > Testudines > Emydidae > Terrapene > Terrapene triunguis. The sequence continues at coordinate 568,348 of NW_020697743.1, read as the reverse complement.
CGTTCAGACTGCTTGTTTTTGTTCCTGTTATTAAAAACAAAAATGCATTCTGGCCAGCGGTTGTCGTAGCAGAGTAACCAAGAGACTAAACCGAAAGCCAACGGTACCCCTACAGACTGGATTTCCTTGTGCTGGTGGGAAGCAGACATGTCAGAAGTGTGAGCACTACCTCCGTGGAAAGGAAAGGAGGCTGAGGATCATCTGATGATGTGACCTGGTGCAGCTCCAATGGAACTATACTGATTTATACCGATTCAGACTCTGCCTAACTATGGCCTGGTCTACACTATGAGTTTAGGTCGAATTTAGCAGCGTTAAATCGAATTAACCCACACCTGTCCACACAACGAAGCCATTTACTTCGACATAAAGGGCTCTTAAAATCGATTTCTGTACTCCTCTCCGACAAGGGGAGGATTAGGGATAGTGTGGACGAAATTTGACGGTATTGGCCTCCGGGAGCTATCCCACAGTGCACCACTGTGACTGCTCTGGACAGCAATCTGAACTCGGATGCACTGGCCAGGCAGACAGGAAAAGCCCTGCGAACTTTTGAATTTCATTTCCTGTTTGCCCAGCGTGGAGAACACAGGTGACCACGCAGAGCTCATCAGCACTGGTAACCATGCAGTCTGAGAATCGAAAAAGAGCATCAGCATGGACCGTACGGGAGGTACTGGATCTGATCGCTATATGGGGAGAGGATTCCGTGCTAGCAGAACTACGTTCCAAAAGACGAAATGCCAAAACATTTGAAAAAATTTCCAAGGGCATGATGGAGAGAGGCCACAATAGGGACTCATATCAGTGCCGCGTGAAAGTTAAGGAGCTCAGACAAGCGTACCAGAAAACCAAAGAAGCAAACGGAAGATCCGCGAGAGAGCCGCAGCTTCTACGCTGAGCTGCATGCAATTCTAGGGGGGGCCGCCACCACTACCCCACTCCTGACCATGGATTCCGAGGATGGGGTACTCTCAGCCATGCCTGAGGATTCTGCAGACTGGGAAGATGATGATGATGAGGAGGAGGAGGATGAGCTTGCGGAGAGCACACAGCACTCTGTTCTCCCCAACAGCCAGGATCTTTTTCTCATCCTGACTGAAGTACCCTCCCAACCCTCCCAAGGCGGTATCCCAGACCATGAACCCATGGAAGGGACCTCAGGTGAGTGTACCTTTGTAAATATAAAACATGGTTTAAAAGCAAGCGATTTTTAATGATTAATTTGCCCTGAGGACTTGGGATGCATTCACGGCCAGTACAGCTACTGGAAAAGTCTGTTAACATGTCTGGGGATGGAGCGGAAATCCTCCAGGGACATCTCCATGAAGCTCTCCTGGAGGTATTCCAAAAGCTTTTGCAGAAGGTTTCTGGGCAGTGCAGCCTTATTCTATCCTCCATGGTAGGACACTTGACCACGCCATGCTAGTAGCAAGTAATCTGGTATCATTTCATGACAAAGCCTGGCAGCGTATGGTCCCGGTGTTTGCTGGCATTCAAGCAACATCCATTCTTTATCTCGCTGTATTATCCTCAGGAGAGTGATATCGTTCATGGTAACCCGGTTGAAATATGGGAATTTAATTAAGGGCACAGAGGTGGCCGTTTGGTTTCTGCAGGGATCTTCCCTGATACCAGCCACGTGGTAGGGGTAGAGGTAAAGCGATCATCCCAGAGAATTGGATGGGTGGTGGTGGGGTTTAGTTTGGTTTCTGCTGCTGCACGTTAACAGGAAAACCGCAGCACTCAACGGGCTTTGCTTGGTATGGGAAAGGAGGGCGCTACTTTAATGAAGGTTGCAGAAGCCAAAAGACAATGGCTTACCATGGCTTCATGCAAGCCAAATTCTGTTGCCCAGCCCTGCGTCTGTGATCTCTAACACCAAAGCCGCAGGCATTCAATATAAGATGCAAAATGCGACCTTGTACCGAAATCATATGTACTATGTAATGTGAATAGTGTTGTTCACCTTGAAAGAGTATAAGCATTGTTCTGTAAAATGTATCTTTTTAAATACTTCTCTCCCTTTTTTCCCTCCCTCATGCAGCTGCAAATTTTTCAAGCCTCCCTCCTCCGTCCCGAAGGCTATCTCAGATAAGGCGGCAAAAAAAATGCACGCGAGATAAAATGTTCTTGGAAATCATGCAATCGACTCGCGATGAAAGAGCTCATCTGAATGAGTGGAAGGACACGGTATCAAAGTACAGGAAAGATGCCAGTGAATGTGAGGACAGGAGGGACAAACGTGAAGAGAGGAGGAACGCTCGAGATCAGAGGTGGCGGCAAGAAGATCAGAGGAGGCAGGATGCAATGCTGGGGCTACTGCAGGATCAAACAGACATGCTCTGGTGTCTGGTGGAGCTTCAGGAACGGCAACAGGATCACAGAGTGCCGCTGCAGCCCCTGTATAACCGCCCTCCCTCCTCCCCAAGTTCCATAGCCTCCTCACCCAGATGTATAAGAACGCATGGGGGAGGCTCCGTGCACCCTGCCACTCCACCTCAGTGGACAGCCCAAGCAAAAGGCTGTCATTATTTTAAACTTTTGAAGTGGCCTTTTCCTTCCCTCCTCCCCTCCTCCCAAACCCCACCTGGGCTACCTTGTCAGTTCTCTCCCTCTTTTTATAATCAATTTGGAGGTTTTTAAGGCCCGGCTTGACAAAGCCCTGGCTGGGATGATTTAGTTGGGAATTGGTCCTGCTTTGAGCAGGGGGTTGGACTAGATGACCTCCTGAGGTTCCTTCCAACCCTGATATTCTATGATTCTATGATTCTATGAATAATACATGATTTTAAAACGATAGTGACTTTATTTCCTTTGAAAGCAAGCTGTGATCGAAGAGGGAGGGTGGGTTGCTTACAGGGAATGAGTCAATCAAGCGGGCGGGTTTTCATGAAGGAGAAACAAACAGAACTTTCACACCGTAGCCTGGCCAGTCATGAAACTGGTTTTCAAAGCTTCTCTGATGTGCAGCGCTTCCTGGTGTGCTCTTCTAATTGCCCAGGTGTCTGGCTGCGCGTAATCAGTGGCCAGGCGATTTGCCTCAACCTCCCACCCTGCCATAAATGTCTCCCCCTTACTCGCACAGAGGTTGTGGAGCACACAGCAAGCAGCAATAACAATGGGAATATTGGTTTGGCTGAGGTCTGATCGAGTCCGTAAAGTGCGCTAGCGACCCTTTAAACGTCCAAAAGCACATTCTACCACCATTCTGCACTTGCTCAGCCTGTAGTTGAACAGCTCCTGACTACTGTCCAGGCTGCCTGTGTATGGCTTCATGAGCCATGGCATTAAGGGGTAGGCTGGGTCCCCAAGGATAACTATAGGCATTTCAACATCCCCAACGGTTATTTTCTGGTCTGGGAAGTAAATCCCTTGCTGCAGCCGTTTAAACAGATTAATGTTCCTGAAGACGCGAGTGTCATGAACACTTACTGGCCATCCCATGTTGATGTTGGTGAAACGTCCCTTGTGATCCACCAGTGCTTGCAGCACCATTGAAAAGTACCCCTTGCGGTTTTTGTACTGGCTGCTCTGGTGCTCCAGTGCCAAGATAGGGATATGGGTTCCATCTATCGCCCCACCACAGTTAGGGAATCCCATTACAGCAAAGCCATCTACTATGAACTGCACATTTCCCAGAGTCACTACCTTTGGTAGCAGCAGCTCAGTGATTGCTTTGACTACTTGCATCACAGCAGCCCCCACAGTAGATTTGCCCACTCCAAATTGATGTCCGACTGACCGGTAGCTGTCTGGCGTTGCAAGTTTCCACAGGGCTATCGCCACTCGCTTCTCAACTGAGAGGACTGCTCTCATCTTGGTATTCTGGCGCTTCAGGGCAGGGGAAAGCAAGTCACAAAGTTCCATGAAAGTGCCCTTACGCATGCGAAAGTTACACAGCCACTGGGAATCGTCCCAGACCTGCAACACTATGCAGTCCCACCAGTCTGTGCTTATTTCCCAGGCCCAGAATCGGCGTTCCACGGCTATAACCTGCCCCATTAACAGCATGATCTCCAAAGCGCCGGGGCCCGCGGTTTGAGAGAATTCTGTGTCCATGTCCTCATAACTCTCGTCGCCGCGCTGCCGTAGCCGCCTCCTCCTTGCCTGGTTTTTCAGGTCCTGGTTCAGCATAAACTGCACGATAATGCGCGAGGTGTTTACAATGTTCATGACTGCTGTCTTGAGCTGAGCAGGCTCCATGCTTGCCGTGGTATGGCGTCTGCACAGTTCACCCAGGAAAAAAGGCGCGAAACGGTTGTCTGCCGTTGCTTTCATGGAGGGAGGGGTGAGGCTGTACCCAGAACCACCAGCGACAATGTTTTTTGCTCCATCAGGCATTGGGATCTCAACCCAGAATTCCAATGGGTGGGGGAGACTGCGGGAACTATGGGATAGCTATGGGATAGCTACCTACAGTGCAACGCTCCGGAAGTCGATGCTAGCCTTGGTACATGGACGCACACCGCGGAATTAATGTGCTTAGTGTGGCCACATGCACTCGACTTTATACAATCGGTTGCCAAAAATTGAATTCTGTAAATTCAGATTAATCCCATAGTGTAGATATACCCTATGAAAGGGCTTGAGCAGCAGATCAAAGCAACTGTTCAGTGCTTTAGATGACAGAAAAGATAATCCTGGATTATTGTTTGTATTACAGTAGCACTTAAGGGCCCCAACCATGGATCATAGCCCCACTGTATTAGGTGATTTGGGAACTAACAATTTGAAAGACACAAGAAAAAGGTCTTGTAGCATGGACATATTCTGTATTTAAAAGGCATCATATGAACAATGTAATGATTTGAGCTGGTTAATATTTAAAAATGTGAAATAAACAATAATACTCTTTATCAAAGTTGATAGCAAAACGATTAGCGATATTTTTTGTTCACCAAAATCTTGATTTTCTGTAAACGGAAAATATTGATAACTATTTACATAAACATTTTGAAATAGATTTCAACAAAAAATATGACAGATTGTGTAAAAAATAAAAAATGTTTATAGTGATGACAGTTTTTGCAAAAGAGGTAGGTCTTGAAAATAGGCTGTATATTTTGACAAAAAATATATTTAGAAAAATTAAACAAAAAATTAAAAAAATTAAAACAATGAAACAAAACATAACTACATGCACAAGATGGAAATATCTATAAATAACAAAATTCAGCATTCATTATTTGCAAAACCTGGTGGAAAAACAAACCCTGAACCTGTAGAGGTCATGCAGGGCATCAGTTATTAAAGTGATTAAGTAGATAAATAAGTGAGAACATAACCTATGAGTATTAGGGACTAATATATATTAAGCTATAAAAGCATGCAATAGTTTCATGTATGACCAGACAATCATATTTTTTCCAACCATTTCTATTAGTCTTTTTTTCCCATTAATGCGGTAGCAGAAAGCTCACTATGCCAGTGTGTATGAGAGGGAAGAATTGCAGATTTCCATTGTCTCAAAATAACTCTTTTGGTGACTAAAATGACTACTGCAATCCATTTCTTAATGTTAACTTGTAAGACCAACTCATCCTGCACCCCTCAAATACACAAGCTTAGAGAAGGAAAGATAGTGACACACAATTTTTGAGAGAGCATCGAATATGGTGTTCCAGAACACATGCATTTTTGGACAGGTGTGGAGGATGTGCAACAGGTTGGCATGAGGCTGTCTGCATCTCCAACATTTGCTGGATGTTGCCAGTCTAAACTTAAACAAAGTCCAGTAGTACCTGTTTAATATCTTGTTCTGGAAGAATCGCAAGGATAAGGAACTTGAAGATACCCTCCCAGGTTTCTGTTGTGACAGGAAGGCTAAGTCCTTCTTCCCATTTTTCTTTGAGACTGAGATTGAAAGGGTACCACAAAGCATTAAGTCACCTGTAAGTACTTCCTACAATGTGACTTTTGTTTCCATATTTCTTAACATGGTTTCTGAGAAGTGAAATGGATAAGTTGTCCCCTATCCTTGCATGAATCCGTGAGCATAGCCACTGAAAAAGAGAACTCTGAGACAGCAGTAGCTGATATTAAACATGTAACTGAAGGAGGCCAGTCTATCATCCTGTATTATATCTTTAATTTTTGTTAATCATTTTTCTATCCAAATTGTTTTACTCATGAAGTTGGCCTTGATCCTGAGGCACAGGTTATCTTATAGTGGTATGAGAAGAGAATAAGTAATTGTCTTAACGGGTTGCAGGATGACCCATGTAGATGCAAAGACTGGATTTTTCCTTAAGGATGTGGGTAGCCTGTGAAGGTATATAAAAGAAGACTAAAAGAAGAGAGGGAACCAAATGGCATAGCAAAGCTTTTTTCAATCTCAAACCAAGCTGGTGTGCATACAGAGCAAGTAGGATGCATTTGGAATGCTAGATGATAATAATACTAATCTTGAAACCCCAGACCTCCAGTTGCCCAGGATTTTTAAGGGTCTTGTGTGACAAGTGAGGCTGTTTTTTATCACACATAAATTGCATGATAAGTTTATTTATTTGAACATAGAGCAAAGGAGAGACCTTGAAAGGCAACAGGCTAATGGTATAAGTCAGTCTCGGGTAGATCATTATTTTGGGTTTTTCTAGTTTCCCCAATTAGGATACATTCTTGGAAATGTCTCTTAATATATAAGTGCATATTTATAGAAACTATTTCGGGAAGACTAGGACAAATCTTAACAGCTAAATAAATTATTTCCTAGCATATCTGAAATGGAAAATGTGGGAACTGAGAAGGATCTGGTCTTTTGGATACATCCACTGCTTGTGATTTATTCCCGTTAATGTGAAAACCAGAGATTTCCCAAAAATATCAGCTACATTCAGTAATGATGGGATTGATGAGGATAGATTCTTCAACAGTACAAAAATGCCATCAGCATATCAACTGATTTTGTATTCTTCCCTGTTTATAGCTACACCTTCAATGGCTGAGTGCTGACATATGCACATTGCCAGTGGTTCATGAGAGATTAAAAATGAGGGACGAGAGGGGATAGCCCTGTTGAGTCCCTCTTTCTTGTTGAAATGTGAGAAAAATAATTCCTTTCATTGATAGTGAAGCAAGGAGAGAGCTGTATAATACATTGACCTATTCAGGAATATTGGTTCAAATCAACTTCTTTTAGGACTGCCATTAGACAAGGAAATGCAATCTTATCAAAGGCTTTCTCTACATCTAGCTATGGAGGGAACATCTGACATCTGAGCTTGCTGGATCGAGTGAGCGATTTTTCTTGTATTATTACCTGCCAGTCTTCCTTTAATGAAACCAGCTGATTTCCACGTATAATTGTTGGGATGATGGTGTTCAGTCTGGTCACTAAAATTTTTGCAATATGTGTTCAATAGAGAGATAGGGCGGAAGTCACCACAATTGCGACCAACTTTGTTCTTCTTGAATAATAAAGAAATTAAAGTAGTTCTCTTGTCACAAGACATGGCTCTTTTTTGGAATGTTTCAGTGAAGACCTTTGAAAGAATAGAAGATAGCTGATTATAAATTGTTTTGTTGCAATCTTCCGGAATCCATATGAACAGCCTGTTCGATCTCTTGTGTTATGAAAGTGTTGTCCATAAACACCACTTGTTCTAAAGTCAGGGTATTAAAACGTAGGCCTTCGACAAAATGCTCAAATGTATTAGAGTCAAGTGGGTTGTCTGATTTATATAAATCTTGATAGAACTGCTTACACTAATTATTTGTATCTATTGGTTCAAGGATGGCACTCCCATCTTCTTGTAATAAGGAAGAAATATTGTTGTTGGCTAGTTCCATCTTAAGTCTCCTGGCAAGTTGTTCACCTGCTTTATCTCCACATTCATAATATCTTTGTTTGACCCTATTGAGTGTCACTTTGACTAGGCTGGATAAGCATTTGGTATTGATTAGAGAACATACGAGGTTTTCATTATATGGGTTAGTCTTGTGCGTTCTCTGTAACTCATCTGTTTCCTTGGCCAGACAGGCTAGTACCTTGAGTCTCTGTCTCTTCTTTTGGGAGGTATACTTTATGCATTCACCCCTTACAGTAGCTTGCAGAGCTTCCCAAGAGGAACCATCTGAGGTAACTGAGGACTTATTTTCTTGTATGAAGTCAGAGGCAACTGAATAAGCTGTAGAACAGAATTTTGCATCCTTTGGTAGCAGAGTGAATTTGAAAAATTTTAACCAGCTCTAGTCAGATATTTCAGCTATAACTGACAAGAGCAGAGTAGTAAATTCTCAGTTATACATAATTACAAAAACATTTGTCTGGGCAGGACTTTGCCTTAATGTATAAATCATGCTTTCCATGATTTGCATGGTTTGAAGAATATCTATTGCTTTTAACATGGCAGTATTTAAAAAAAACTTTTAAAAGGGCCATTCCTTAATTGCGAAACAAAGCACTAGTAAAAGGAGCTTTGCTCACAGGAACAAGGTGCAAGGACTCCTCTCTTGCCCCCTGCAGGCTGGGGTCAGTGTATACGCAGAGCTAGACTGAGGCTTCTACTTTGGGTATTTAGGGCTTGATCCTGCACCACAGAAGTCCAGGGGACTTTAATGTCAGCACGGTTAGGTCAGTGGGACTTTTGCTATTGACTTCAGTGGAAGCAGACCTAGGTTAATAGGTGTTTTGCCATGGTCTTCAATGGGAGCAGGATCAGTACTTGTTTATTGCATCTACCCATAATCTGTCCCCAGCTACTACCTCTTTGGCTGGATGTTCTGTGCCTCCCAGGGAGACATGAGGCCAACCAGGGCTGCTCCTCGAGGAGCTAGTGGAGTATTAGCTCCATATGGCTGGGTAGGAGGAGGGTACCTACAGCAACTCTCCCCTTTAGTTCATCTCCAGTGTTGGGGAGCCACTCAAAAAGGCCACTTTGGCTAGACCTCCCACCTATGCAGCTGAATTGTAATTTGAGATGTCCGTTTGCCTTCTCAAAGATTGATATGTCTGTCTAGTCTAGTCTCCCTTGAGTTATTATCTATATTTAATAGGCAAGGATAACAACTGTTGTAAATGCTTATACTCATGTACGGGTACACTATTCTAGTTTTCAGCTTAACATCTTTATTGCCACTAGGGGACACATTTTTGAGACAATGAAAGCGGCAACGACATCAGCCATATTGGAGGATCACCCTCAAAAAGGAAACGCCTTGCAGCAATGTCTGAAATGTCAAACACTTTGTCTTTTGTAGGAAAAAGCAAATTAATGCAAGAAACGACGACAACCAAGCTCCAATCGTGGCAAAGGGCCATCAGGACTGGAGCTGAGAACCTGACCGCTTCGGTTCTACTTGTGGTTCTAGTCTTCCAGAGTAGAAGGCTCTGATGTCATAGCAAGTTTTCATTCAGTGTGGCCCTGGTTTTCACAGGTGCGAAGCACGCACAGCTCCAGCTAAAGTCAATGGGAGCTGCAGGTGTTCAGTCTCGGTTTGCTCCTGTGATACAGAGCTATTGTACAGCTACACAGACACAGAATTCATCTCAGTCAATTTACATCCTTATTCATTTTAAACAGCCTAGTTTTGAAGATGTTCTTATGCTAATATTCAGTTGCTAAAAATGGACATGTTCTTGCTTCCTTGTTAATGAAATGTGATTGTGTGCCAATCTGCAACAGGCGTGATCTAAAACCTCTCTCTTCAATACTCCTAAAACAACCATTACCTGACCATCTCACAATCCTTAACATATTTATCTTCACAGCACCCCTGCGACGGAGGAAACTGCTGTTATCTCCGTTGTACAGAGGAGAAACTGAGGCACAGAGAGGCAAAGTGACTTGCCCGGGGTCACACTGTTGTGGACTGGGATGTTGGCAGTCTGGCCTAGTAATCAGAGCAGGACTTAGGTCTAGTGGGCAAAGCAGGCATCTAGGTTGGGGAACAAAGCTGAGGGTCAGCATCAGAGTCAACTGCCAATTACCAGAGCCCGGGGTCAAGCCAGAGTCAGAGGCCAGGGTTGGGAACAGGACTGGTAACTTATGATTGGAGGTGAGGTGTCAGGGCAGGAACTGGAGGAGAGGCAAGGATCAAGGCCAGAGCAGGAGCACAGTGGGAACAGGAGCAAAAGCAGGGGTGAGGCAGGAGCAGAGCAGGAATTAGGAACGGGGTGGGTGCAGGAGGGGCACAAGTAGAGTCCAATGCAGCCACAACAGGAAACAACCTTGCTGCTCAGACAACTTCTCGTGCCTCCTTCTGGCTTAAATGACCTGGCCTGGACCAATCGGTGGAGCCTGGGCGATCCTCCAATCAGGGCTCCCCTGGGTGGTGCCTTGGCTGAGGCTGTCATCCTACTAGCTTTTTGGCCCACCAGGTTTCAGCAGACATTGGGTGGAGGCCAGGATGCAGCAGATGTCTGGAAACTCCCAGGCCTGGCTCAAAGACCTGGGACATCACACACACACACATACTCTCTCTCTCTCTCTATGGGTGAGCAGGGAGGCCCAGAACAGCACCATGCCCCTGGCCTATCCCAGACCTTTTTACACAGCAGTGAGTGTGAATCTAAAAGCTTGTACATGTTTCTGAAAGAGTGGGAAACCACCTTTCCATTTACAGCTAAACAGGATCTATTCTTACAAATGTTGAGCCATAACATTCACATGCTCTCCCATTATTTGAATGCCATGCCAGGTGCTTGACTGGACATGAAAGATCTTAGAATGGGCAACTTTTAAAAGGTGAAATACGATCAAACTGTCTAATCTGGCACGCTATACTTCCTACTGACGTGCTTCAGAAGTGTATGAACAGTCGGGGCCTTTTGTACCATATCTGCTTAAGAGGTCCTTAAAATGTCAAGCTCTCCAGATACTGTAAATACGAGTAGGAGTGTGTATTTCTGGGAAAGCAGTGGTGTGCTGTGACATTTTAGTAAGGCCTGCAATTCTACACTTACATGCACATATGGGGCTTGTGAGGTCAAGCTGTGCAGAGGATCCCTTTTCATTCTACAAAATGGCATCCTCTGTGTGCATTTGGGGGCTGGATGGAATCATCACATGGGCACAGCCGGTCCTGAGGCATACAATGCATGTGTTGCATACATAGCCGGCACGCCACTGTGTGAAAGAAATCTATGTTGTTTTTTTCCTGGTTAGTCAGGACTTGTTTTCATGTTGGATTTGGTGATTTAAATGTTACTGCCATCCAGCACGAGGTGGCCCTCTCTTCACTGAAAGACCAAATTACATGAAATGGAATAAACAACAGTAATGCTGTGTTAAGTCTCTCTGTGCCTGACCAGCACATCAGAGATAGCTACGCCTTCACCATGGAAAGCAGAAACTTCGTTTTGTTTCCAAATGAAAGCATAGAAATTGCAGAATATTGAAAAATTCAGCAAAAATTGCAGACCTTTACTTCGTGGGACTTGCTGGGTTTTTTTAGCACATGTAATTTTTTCCTGTTGATGTACAGGCAATTTTTGGAGGATTTTGCTGTGTGTTCCATTGAGAGAATTACAGTTTCCACAGACCCAGTCCCACAGCCTGTCTGAGTCCCTTGCTGAATGCAGTCGTGTCACAAAGCTTCACTCTCTCTCCTAGCTCAAACAGCTGACATCAGATCATACTTTAAAAAGAAAAACTCAGAATCTTTTCAACTTTCTTTTGTTTTTGGCAAGCTAAAAAATTTGTCTCTCTCACCAAGGGGAGTTGGTCCCATAATAGATATTACTGAGAGATTTTGGACCAAACAGATGACGACGATGATAAATGGGCAACACTATTTCTGGCATTTCCTGACTTTTCAGTACACGGCTTTGCAAACTTTATTGTCTTATAATAGTTTTTTCTTTGCTTGTTTATGTAATTGTATAGACTTTAGCATTCTCGGGTTTCACTAGTAGTTGGTATTAAACACATACACACACATCTATGTATGAATATTGTCTCTAGCAAATAGGAAAACGGAGCTTGAGCTCAGGTACTTTGGTAAAGGTAGGGCCTGAAGGTAAAAGCTTTAAGAGTCACTGACTTAGAGCAGCCATGAGGCTGCTGTAAGTAGCACTAGGGGACCAGACTGGTGCAGGATTTTCAAAAATAGGTCAAATGTAAAAAATGTGTAAAACCCTATAAGTGTGTGTGTGTGTGTGTGTGTGTTCATCTTGTTAAAAACTTGTTATTTAGTCTTGTTTTAAAAGCTTCTCTCTCATGCTGATCAAAAGAGGAGGGACTGCTTATTCAAATTGCCATATGCAGTGAAAAAGATTAAACCTTGCGAATGCCATAGCCAGGGGCTTCATAAAAATGTGAAATATTTTAGGCTTCACCATATTAGGGTGACCAGATGGCAAATGTGAAAAATTGGGACAGGAGTGGGGCGTAATAGGAGCCTATATAAGAAAAAGACCCCAAAATCGGGATTGTCCCTATAAAATCGGGACATCTGGTCACCCTACACCATATTTCTTCTCTGATAGCCTTGAATCATTAGACCACAAAGACAATAGCTACATAGAATACTACAGTTCAAGAGCATTTTAATAAAAATCCTGTCCATTCACTGTGTTGTACAATTTTCTGGGTTTCCATAAGCTTTTGGAAGTTACCGCAGCACTGAATTATTACATACTTTTCCCTCAAGCCAGCTCTTAGGCCCATCTGTTCTTATGTCCATCCCCATTCAGCAAAGCATGTGCTTAAGTCTTAATGAAGTCCAGGGGATTTTCTGAATAGGAATGGACTGCTGAATTAGGGGCTTAGTGATCTAGTAGATCATTACCAGAGATAAAACTAATAGAACACAGATATCTAGCACAGGAATGTTTCAACCTTCTTTTTAGAAACTCTTTAGATATTGGCACCTGTTCAACCGTGCCCTCAGTCCTGACTCCTGCAAGCCCTCTGTGTTGAGCTCCCACTGATATGAACAAGTGATCTGGACATGGGGTTTGCAGCTTTGGGTCTCATATGCAATGTTCTCTACGAGTTCATTGAGCACAGAATGTCAAAGCGAACATTTTGCTTTCTTAGGGCCCAATCTCGATACCCTTGCTCTTGTGAGTGGTACTAATGTCATCAGTAGGGCTACTTACAGAGTGAACTCCTCCTCAGTGTGACTAAAGGGGTCAGAATCTGGGGCATACTTTCGCTCGCTTCCTCACTCTCCCCACCCTTTCCTGGCATGGGGTGGCAAGGCAAAGACCCTGGTAGGGCCACCAGAGCCCAAAGGGTAGAGAGCAGATGAAAAGCAGCCCACTAGTACTCCAGGTTGGGTGTTGAGCTAGGCCAGCAGCCTAACCTCATGCAATCACCGTGTTTCAATTTGAGGCTTCCAGAAAAATCAGCCCCAAACTGAAACACTACGACTGCATGACAATATCACAAGGGTTGATAACACTGCAGGCTTTGAGTAGATCCCCTACACTGAGGGTGAGCTCAAGCTTCATTCTACATTAGCTAGCCATGAAGAAACACAGAATTAAACGGTGTGTTTGCAAAACTGCAAAAAAAAAAAAAAAAATTGGTACTCAAATCCAACAGCACAATCAAATGTGAACATGGGGCCTGGTGGAAATCTCCCTAATATTATAAGTAGGGAACTTGGCATCCCTGAAGATAGGTATCTTCTGAAAATGACCTGTGTTATGTTAGCTGTAGGACAAACCTGGAAGGAGTCTATACAGTATAAATATTGTAGTGCTGTGTGTCTGGGAAAAATAGATAACTGACGAGCATTTATCACTTTCTAACAGGCAGCCTATGCAATACAATAGAACTGCTGACATCAGCTAGAAGGATTGGCAGAACCAGCCCATAGGGCCCCGCATTCCATCGCTGTTCCTGGAGGACACCCAGATAGCAGACACTTGGAATGAAGTTTATTACAGTTTTGCAGCCATTTTAATTTTTTTTAATCAAGCCCTTGGATTACACAGACTTCTCTCAGCAAAAATAACGGTCTAATCCGAATGGAAATCTGATAGTTTGTGAATGTGATGGAGTGTTTAAAATCTCTGCCATCCTCTGTTCCTAAACAAGGCATCCGTGTTGACAACTCATGATTTTACTGAGAGTATCATGATTGTTGGTGTTTTTGTTAAACCTGGAGTCATGTGATTGTGTGAGAATGTCAGCTTTCACTTTAAATAAAGGAGTAGTAAATAACTAGCCCTCATGTTTGGAGAAAAGCTTGAAGATGTGACCCCTACAGGCTCAAAAAGCAAAGGCAAATAAAAGAACCCACAATGTCTTTTTTAAAATCTCAGGAGTTCTAAGGCAATCTCATGATTTCGGGGGCCCGATTTTTGAATCCTGAGGGTTGGCAAAACTGAAGAACAGTAAGAGAACTCCCATTTAGCTTGCTGTAACACTTACAAACTTCTCAGCAAATCTGTATAACTGCTGCATAAAGCTAGCTCACAACTTGTGCAAAATAAGAACCTGCCTGTCCACGGGTGTATCTGCCCTACAGTAACTCTGCCGGCCAAATGTTGTGCTGTAGGTGCTCCCTGCCTCCGTTTCCTCTAACACCACTAATAAGTTAATACGGGGCTTTACCTAGGGAACAGTGCCCCTTCTGAGGGGTCTAGTTGATTCCTGGCAGGCTGGGCTTCCTACCACTCTTTGGGAGTTCCCAGATTCTCCGAGCACAACTTCCAGGCCCCCTGCTCTCGTGAGTTCTCCTGGGAGCTCCCAGGGTCTAGGAACTAACTCTTTATCAGGCTCCTTAGCTGCCAACCAGTCACCTAGGGATTTAATTACTTCCAGTTCGGCCTTAGGTACATTTAGAAAAATGGAGGGTTTTCACTTAATTAAATGTGAAATCATGTGATATAGTCAGTTCGTCATCCCCTGTGCTGTGGAATTGGATACATGATTCTCTTTATTTTACATTGCCCTAGAATGCCTCATGATCAACATGCTGCAGAGTTGTGTGTTCTGCCCCATAGAATTACTAGGAGAGACATCAGAGGTTGTGGCAGCCAGTTAGGAAGGTATTTGGGCTGCTAGCACCTTGGTCAGTGTGGGAGGTAATTTGCAACTGTGGGATAAACAACATATTAGCTCAGTGTCGCTGATAAAACAATCCTCCCTGACATGCCATTGGATTCTGTGGCAAGCTGCGAATCATGGAATATATGGGGCACTAACTAGCTGTTCTTAATACTATATTTCCTCTTCATATATTCTGGGCAAAATCCTAGAGACCATATAAGGAGATTCTGCTGGGAGTGCCAAAAGCAGCAGAGCTGGTGAATTTCCATGGTGCAGTGATCCGTATTCCCTATGTATGCAGAGGTCGTGCAGTGGGAGAACTGGAGGGTGAGGAGCAGCCCTTGTGAATCTGCCATTATGTGGCATATACCCCAGCTGTACCCTCTCATGAAAGGGGTACAGCAACCAAGGTGGTTACTGCTGACTGTGAAGCAGCTCCCTGGCCACTCTGTGACCTTTGGGAGGGGACCCCTACGCACATACACACAGCTTCCACAAAGCCTCCCCAGCACACAGTAGGGTGGTAAAACCCAGATGGGTCCTGTGGCTTCTGTATCCAGGTGCCATTTAGGGTTGCCAGGTGCCCGTCAAAAGGGGGACCTGGTAGTGTCTGGTCAAATGTACTGACTGGACACCAAAAGCCTGGTTACTGTAGGGTAAGGGGAGGCATCAGGTCATTAACCTGCACCAGCCCCTGCTCAACTGGGGCCACCTCCTACCTGCCGGGAGGCTCCTTGTCAGGCTGCAGCAGGTCCTGTCCCAGCCCCAGAGCAGAGGAAGCCCAGCTGGTGGGGGAGGCGAGAGGTGGATAGGATCCAGCGAGTAACGGGGGGAGAGTAGCGAGTGATGGGGGTGGGGCCGTGGGGATAAAAGGTGGAGAAGGGGCGGAGTCTGAGGAAAGAGGCAGAGCGGTGGTGGGGCCTTAGGGGTCTGGTTATCAGCAATTAGAAAGGTGGCAACCCTAGCACACAGGCTATGAGCTGGGGAAGAGGACCTGTCCCTTTATAAACAGAAGCAAAGATTTGCTTACAGAGTAGAGGCGCTGCATTCCCAAATGCCTGTGTTTAATGCACAGTGAATGTCGAATACCTGAACAAGGGCAGCATCCCTACTTGCACAGTCAATCGCTGATGCGGCTTTTGCACCCAGTCGGCCACATGACACTCTGCCCTGCATGATGTAAAGTCTTCCACTCTCCTGACATTCCTCACGGGAGGGGGGTGTTATCAGTTTGGTTTCCTCTCCTGCTCATAGTGATAGAAAGAACATCCCCACATTTCCTCCACCCACTGAGAGCGCTAAAGGGATGACTGTGAAAGGTCAATGCAAATCTAGCTCTACACCCTTCCTTTCCAAGGAAATCACAAAAGCAAATATTTCACAACCTAGGCCTGGTTTATTTTACAAATAATTACACCTACACGAGATAACTCTGCTGGATCAATGCTCTGGAATTTTGCATGTTTACAAATGGCATTGTTCTTGAGTGCTCATTACACAACTCGTTTTATGATGTTGCCAAGAAGAAAAGAAAAATCCATCCAAGAAGCAACACGCTTTGATTTGTTTCTTATCATAGAATATCAGGGTTGGAAGGGATCTCATCTAGTCCAACCCCCTGCTCAAAGCAGGACCAATCCCCAGACAGAATTTTGCCCCAGATCCCTAAATGGCCCCCTCAAGGATTGAACTCACAATGCTGGGTTTAGCAGGCCAATGCTCAAACCACTGAGCTAGCCACACCCCACACCCCACTATCCAGAAGGATCTGAATAACAAGGGGAACTAGTTTTCTTTGCAGCACATAGAATATATAGCATATAATACATGCAGGCAGCATAGCCCCTCACAATTGAGCTCTGTGCCAATCCACACATAGAAATAGGCAACAGTTTCATCCTTGGCTTTTCTTTACACACTAAATAAGCTTTTCAAACTCAGCATCATGGTGTCCTTCTCAATCAATCCCTCCCCAACACCAGTAAAGCTATGAATGTATTCTGTTACCCAAGCCCATCATCTAAAACAGATACTAATATTAGCCCAAATGGGAAAGAAGCTGATGCAGCCCATTACCTGAGGCCCAAACCTCTGCAGCTGAAAGGAAAGGAAAGGAAAAACATTGATTTTGCATGGCACCCTGGAAGAGGCTGGGCATTGGCCTACGCAAACTACCAGATGGCAAGTTCCAGAGCTTAGATCGCCCATTAAGAGTGACCTTCTATCTGCCTCCAAGAATGCAGTCAGAGCTGCTTCTGTACATCAGAACTGCCTCAGCTGGGCTTGGGGGTGGGCAGTCCCAGAGAAACCACACAGAAATATCAAAATGGACAACACTCCACTAATGTCTCATCAGTATAAGAGGCAGAGTTAACGATAAGATTAACAGTGTTTCTAGTTAAAATTAACCATTTAATACAAGACAACATTATGTATAGTTATACACGTATATATGCTCACACACACACAATCAGAGCTTCTATTGGACGATCCTAAGGGAATATCCATTATGTTGTCTTACACGAGTTACACACACCCTCGTGTCATTACATGGGAGCACAGGACCACGTGTCTACACTGAGCTACCAGGTAACTTGAGGGACTTCTGGACGCAGTTAGGACCTGACAGGCTGATACACGTTCCCCCTTCCTTTTTGTCTATTCTGACCAAGCTAGGCACTGCACACTTTTTAGAAGGGACAGAGTAAGAGTCCATAGCTCACATTAAGTTTTGTCCCTTTCTGGTTCCTGACAGTTCCTGTCAATTCAGTCTGTGCCTGTGAGCGTTATGGATGATTCCTTGGCTACTCTTACAAGCCACCCTTGGCCGAGGGGGAAGGACGACTCAATCACTGACGCTGATCATTGATTCACCCCACCTCTCCTGAAGTAAGCAGTGTTTGTCACTATCAGCGCCTTTAGAGAGGGATGTGTGCTTCTTGCAACACAGCTGCATACATCACAGACTAGGAGGAGAAAAAGGGAGTTTATCAACACAGATGTCACACCAGGTACAGTTGGGAGCAGAGCTGCAGCTCTGCCTTCTGCCTGCCGTTAAAGCGACCACATTGAAGAAAACATTGCAGGGGGTTGTTGGTGCTGATGCACAGGCCCACAAAGACTTACATGCGTGATTGAGTTTATGCACTGGGAGTCATCTCATTGACCTCAACGGGGCAACTCACATTGCCTATAAATTAAACACAGGTATAATTTGGGGCTAAATCCAGTCCTGATTTTAAAAAGTGCAACTTCCAGTGCCTTCAACTGGAGTTACACCTTCTTATGCCAAGGCTGATTTGCCCACAGAGCTGTCTTTTTTATTATTATTATTACACCTCTACCCAGATATAACGCTGTCCTCGGGAGCCAAAAAATCTTGCTGTGTTATAGGTGAAACCACGTTATATCGAATTTGCTTTGATCCGCCGGAGTGCGCAGCCCAGCCCCCCCGGAGCACTGCTTTACCGCATTATATCCGAATTCATGTTATATCGGGTCACATTATATCGGGGTAGAGGTGTATTTTAAATGTAGTTGGATTTGTCTAGAAATTGATGATTTTTTAAAAAAATTCCTTATTCACTTAATTATCCAAAACTGCTGAAAAACCATAAGAGAACTGCAAAAATATCCCGGAAATTGTTGTTCACATAGAATGTGTTATATTGCTGAGAATCTCCACTTGGCTTTGGAAAATATTTGTTTTATTGTAGGAATTCAGGTTTTTTTAACTGCTCGTTGTTTTAATAAGGATGTTTCAGGTCAAATATATTAATAATTGGATCACTGTAATCAAGTTTATATAATAAATTACTTAGCCGCTAATCGTTCAATTTTTCAGTAGGTAGACCAAAAGGTAAGACATTGTACAGCAAAATCACTGTCAATAGCTTGCTGCTTTAAATATTAATTTCCTGTCTGAGTTTCCAAAGTCACTGCAGATTGATGAGAGTACCGATAATTTCACTGAGGTGCTCCCTTGCTCGCTCCCCTGCCCAAGGAGAGCAAACAGGCAAAGAGAAGTGTATTCATTTCGCTCTGGCAGCCAATCAAAGTGTGCTCATTAGAGCGAATCTCCTCTCTTCTGTCTATTGAAGGTACAGTATTTACGAGGCCCCTTTACAGGGCCGCCCAGAGGATTCAGGGTTTTTGCCTGGAGCAAAGCAATTTCAGGGGCCCCTTCCATAAAAAAAAGTTGCAATACTATAGAATATTATATTCTCGTTGGGGCCCCTGTGGGGCCCGGGGTCTGGGGCAAATTGCCCCACTTGCCCCCCCCCGGGCGGCCCTGCCCCTTTATTGTAGTCCCTGAGTGCCTCACAATCGATTTATCTTCACAGCACCTCCTGAGTGGTAGGGAAGTGTCATTATCCCTGCTTTGCAGCTGGGGGACTGATGCCCAGAGATCCTGCATGGGCGTGTCGGGTGAAACAAAAACTGAAGCTGGGTTTCCAGAGTCTCAGGCTAGCACCCGGCCACCGGATCATTCTGACTGTGCTTGTTTCAGCAAGAAGAGCCAGTAGGAGAGGAAGCGGAACAGGCCGGGGGATGCTCAGTACCACGGCCTTTGCACAGTGTTCACACTGCACAGTGTCCCTTCTTTCAAGAGAAAATGCAGTAATGTACTCCGGTTACCTAAAGACTGGGATGGAAACCAGAGTTTACAGAGAGTGTAGGGAACCTCTTTACATTATCATGAGAGAAGAGAATGTCCCAGGACGTGCCTCAGAGACTTTCAGCATTTCAGGCACATACATAGCGTGACCTCATGGAAAGGCATCAGCCCCATCACGAGGAACAGGAGGCTGTATAAACTGCACTCCCTGCGTTACTGCTGTCTGGAGAGTGGGGAGGAAAATACCATGTCCCAGCAACGTTAAATCGGGACTGAGTCATCGGTGGCTTCAAAGGAGTGAGGCTGACACATAACTGAAGGGATGAGGAAGTGTTCTGAGTGCTAAGGGACCAGAGATGTAAGTGAAGCTGAAACAAGTTCAGACAGGTGGAGAGAGAGAGAGTACTCGGAAGAATAAGGAAGCGGTGGCCATCATTCTCAGCCTTTCTGGTACATATGTAAGTAAGATGCCTTAAGATCTCAAGATACCAAACTGATCACCAGATGAGAAATCCTACTGGAGGCGGGAGAACACAAATGTCAGAAGAACTGATAAAACTTGAGCAGGCCACAGGGGAACCAAGGCTAGCATGCATAGCTAGTTGTGATGGCCAGGAGACGAGCAGCCTAGGACGGCAGTAACAGCTGGAAGTCTTGGAGCGATGGACAAAATGCTGATGTGTGGTTGGGGGCAAGAAAACTGAAATGGATTTTGAGGGTTGGAGTTTCAAGAGACTAAAGGAGTTAGGTATCAAACTTCCGTTGGCTTTAGGGTTCCTTGGTTCCCCCGATATCTGTGCTCTTCTAGCTCCAATAGGATCTCTTACCTGGTTAGCAGTTTGATGCACATCTGAAGGTCCTCCATGTACACACCCGGAAGGCTGAGAGTGACTGACAACAGATTTCTTATTCCCTTGGACGCCTCTGAAAATCCCAGCCAAGGACTTTTACCAAACTATTCCTCTGATGCTTGAAAGCCGTGTATCAAGCAATACCAAAATACAGCATAAACTGTCAGTTTAAACACATCTGTGCCTTGCCTGCCCAAAGAGAAGTGACTGATCAGATATTTCAAAGACAGAGGGGTCAAATAGAGGGGTTTTCTGGCAAGCATTTTGTTCATGTCACAATTAGGACATGTCATTGTTAATAAGGCTCAGAACTTATTTATGATGCTGTCAGTTGAAAAAGGTTGCAACCCTGAGGTGTAAATTTCAGGATTTTGCAAGATCCTGCAGGGTTTTGTAAGATTTTGGGGAATTTTTGCAAAGTTTCTACAGAACGAAATCACTTCACAGAGCACCTGATGGATTACCATATTTTTGGATGGATGGAATTGTATGAGACACACAAATAATGATTTTATAACAAAGCTGTGTATGCTATGCAAACTAATCTAAAGGTGCTGAATATGCATTTTTACCTCTCAAAGTGATATCCGCATTAGGTGCTGAGCACTGGAAAATCTGGCCACTTGTTTTGGTGCCTACTTGAAACCTGGCCCTGAGCTCTTTGGAAAGTCTAAAGTGATCAGTCTAATTTAGGGGCCAGCCTTGCAAACATTCATTACCCCTTGCTGTACACAGAGTCAGAATGGAAACTTGAGTTTCTTAAGACAATTGACACAGCTAATTACATCTACATGATGCAAAAGAGCTTGAGATTCAACCTGGAAATGGAGCAAGTGTCTGTCCAGCATATATTATATGCATTCTGAGCCTTGTTCCTGCTGGAATAGATCAGTGCTTGGTAGTTCACCATGGAGGTAAGTAAAAAGGGCCATTCAGAGATATCACAGATCCGATGGAACCTTTGTTGCTTTAGTTACAATAGTTCTTGGCATCGAGGTCTCTTGCCAGATGGGCTATTTCCAATCAAGTGTTAATTTAGCAATGCAGACACACTTAGCAGACCCTAGTTGCTAAAATACACAGATGATGTGGAGTCACTATTACTGAGCTGAAGGCATACAGTATATTTTATTGTGGAGCTCAGCTGGCACTTAAACTAACAGAATGATGGCTACGCAGTATAGTTGTATCAGTATCAGTCCCAGGATATTAGAAAGACAAGGTGGGTGATGTAAAACCTTTTATTGGACCAACTTCTATGGCTAGTGATTTATAAGATGAGCCATCCTCTCAGTTTGTTATATTATTGTTATTACGAGGCATTGATTTCTACCAGCTCTGTATTATTCTAATGTTGAATACTTCATCTTGTCTATATCAAGATAAACGTGCTGTGCTAGTCACTGTTGCTAAGCATTTTCCCTGCCTGGTAAATCTGCCCACAGTCAATAACCTATTAGTACTCAGTGCACCATAAAACAAAAAGAAGCAATGAAATCTATACTGCAAAACAGTGCTGCCAAAGTACAGCATGTCTGATCATAATCCTTTTTGAAGGTGTCCTAATACTAAAAGGTGGAACAGCAGGTTCTGGGGACATATGACATGAGTGACCGATACAGTTATAGAGCAATTACGGTATTTTACCTTAGCAGGACTGCAGAGCTTCCCAGAATTGTTAACACAGAGCCAATGAGATAAGTGCATGTGTCTCTCCACCAGCTCTCCCTACTCACACTCAAGAGGTGGCCAAGAAGACCAGCTCTCACTTACAGAACCTGAAGGTCTGTGTTCAAATCTCACAAGAACTCTGGCTGGGGGTATGAAAAGGATCAAGACTGGAGGGTTTTCTAAAAGATGTGCTCTAGTTCAAACAGAAATTAATTCAGGAAAGTCCTATTGCCTGTGTTAGACAGGAGGTCAGCCTAGATGATCACAATGATCCCTTGTGGCCTTTTAATCTAAGAGACACAGTCTTGCCTAGTTTGAGCACCACCATGCAGGACAACTGCCCATAAAATATATTTCTATACTGCCAGACGGCATTTCAGGAACTAAACCTTTGGATAAGATGGTACAACAAAAAACAACACTCCCTAAACTTGCCCCCAGTAGTAGGGAGTTGTAAAAGTGATAGTTTCACGTCTTATAGGAGACAGTGGATGACTGAGAAATTCCTAAGAAAATTGGTAGTTATTTGAATCATTCCAGTATTTTAAAGAAATGTTTACATTTTAAAAACTGTGATGCTCTTTCAAGATTACAACACACATATAATGTTTAAGGGCTACCACTCCCTGGCTGCTGATGGGGAAAAAAGTATAAAGAGAATGTCTTTCCTCAATGTGTGATAATCACTTACACTTCTACCAACATCTGTTCTCAATGGGAGCTCTCAAATGCTGAGCACTGCTGAAAATCTGGCCATTTATTTTGGAGCCTGATTTCAGTGTGGTTGGTGTCACGGTGTTTGGAGTGGCTCATGACCGTGAGTACCTACCTCAGGGCAGACTGTTAAAAACATGGCAGACACACCCAACTGGTAGTATGTTCTATAATTAGATTTCACCAAGCCAGTGACAGATATGAACTGGATCACTATACAAGTCTTACCATGGAGTCACAGACAGTTCCCTTGGACTTGCCAGTCTATCTTGCCACCCACGCAAGCTGGCCTTAGAAATAAATGGTCACTTACACCAAAAATCACAAAATACTCAGGTTGCTGCCAGTCCCGAAACCAATCACTTACCCCAGATCAATTGGTACCCTAGATCTTAAACCAAAGACAATGTCTGTAGCCAATTCTGTAATTAACTAACTAAAGGTTTATTAACTAGGGAAAAGGAATAAGAGTGCTATTTACAGCTTAAAGCAAGCAAACATATATACAACAAATGAGTTGCAATCTAAATCCTAAGAGTGACAGAGTTGTAGTGATCTGTCAATTCAAAATGTCTTTCAGCAAATGTCTTTCAGTTGAACCTGAGGTAACCCCTGGGGATCTCTGCCTTAGTTTAATATCTTTACCCCTGTGAGAGTTCAAATAGCAAAAAGATGTAAAATTTTCACATCAACTATTTTTATTTCCCTCTTCCAGCATTCAAACCAATGGGATGAGGCCTTCTGCACGTACTTCTCCATGGGTGGATGGGGCAATTAAAGCTTTTTTCTTATAATGGCCCACTTAATTTTTGATAGTCCTCCTGGATGGACAGGGGCGGACAATTCCTGTGCCTGGGTTCACAAGCTCAGAGCAAACATTTTCAGAGTTATAAAGCAAAATGTATATATTTCCTTATAGCCTGGAATACAGACATTACAAATTAGCTTAATTCAGGCAGAAACTTTCAAGCATTTCATAGAGTCTAAACACTAAATACATTCTTATAAATCTGATACCTATTTGAACAAAACTAATATACAGGTGAGCTGGTTTGGGTTCCAGATAGAAGTTGGTCAGTTCTTAGCTAACGCCTAACGCCTTGGCCAGAGCTGGTACTTGGTTTAACCAGCATCACAGTTGGGTGCTGAGCCCCTTTGGAAATTTGAGCACACCCACATATTGGGTAGTGGATGGGGGTCATAGAGGCATAGGAACATGGTTTTATTCTTTTAAAAATGTTAAAGACATGTCAGATGGCCAAGCTGATGATGCGTTAGAAATGTAACTTACTCTTCATCTTCATTTTTATCTCCAGGATTTCTCGACTTTAATGTTGCAATAACAGTTTGTATACAGTCTGTTAGTAAGTGTGTAATGTACTTGGGGGGGTGTACAGACGAAAGGCACTGTATAAATACGAAGTCAATATTCTCCTCATTCACTACAAAGGGAAAACCGATGTGAGTCCAACTGCACCCAACCCCAGCAAGCAGCCCCTCCATCAGCTCCACTCTCAGGAAGCTTCATCACATATACGAACTGGAATGTCTGAACAATAAGGAAGATGCAATGACAAGAATTCCTCTGGACCCTGATCAGTAGTGACCACAGCTTCTGTCTAATCCACACTGGGAGCTTTTCAGATGACAGGAAATCTGCTGTTACCAGATTCGGATATCAAAGATTCACAAAATGCCCCTGAAAACCCATCACTTCTTCAGCATTCCTCATTTCCTCTTTAACATGCATGAAATAAGACATTGTTTTCCTGAGTTCTTCTTTTAAAGTATCCACACACCACAATGTATTGCATCAAACCAGCATGACTGAGCTACTCTGTGTGTAGAGATTTCCCAAGCACTGTATTTCCTAACTTTTTCTGAATATTTTATCATGCATTCCTGGTTGTTCCAGCCATTAAAATAGCTAACAATTTTCCCTTCCTTTTTTTTTTTTTTTTTTTTTGGAAAACGATTACTATACTGACCCGCTACTCAACATATTACAATACTTGTTATCCTTCCTCGGGGACTATGGAAAAGAGGATGAAAAGTGATGACCTAGGTTTCCTATGGGAGATAGTAGGGGAATTCAGGGGACTTTGGCATAATCTCATCTTTGTCTTAACACCTCCCATTGTGTTTCACAAGCTAGGTGCATAGATAACACCCTTAACAGGTGAGGATAGGGAGGTGGTATAACCTAGTAGACAGTGCATTGGACTAACAGACACGTGTTCTGTTACTAGCTCTACCACTGATCTGCTGTATGACCGTGAGTAACTCACTTCACCTCTCTTTCCCTTTGCCTACTTAGGTGAAAGCTCTTCAGGGCAGTGACTTTCTATGTATTCGTACCGTGCTTAGCACAATGGGCCCCCAATCTCAGAAGAGGCTGTAAATCCTACCATAATATATATAGCATTCGTCCTTATGAAGTAGTAGTACCATGTCTAGAATACGACAGGGTGGAGACAGCGGTACACATAGGTGGGGACAGACACATGAGTGCATTGTTTTACTGCACACATGGCATTCATCATAGCTATTGCTATTGTGGTTATAAAAGAATGTACTGTAAGAGAGAGAAAAACAGACTCCTCAACCTATCAGGACTCAGGAAAGGTCTGAGGGGGCAGATCAGTGACAGTGATACGCGGTACGTATTTTTCAGTGTTTGGATATGACTGAGTAAATGGCATTCTCGTTGTTTGCCGACTCTCCTTCTGAATTTCCAAAAATGCAGTCATTCTAGTGACTAGCCCTGAGACTCTCGTTAACAGAAAACCAGCGCGTGCACCACAAAGACCTCTTTGCAATATTTAGGATGTGCAGTAACTAGAGTTGCAACAAAACCAGAGTGAAATAAAATGGCTATTCTGGAAACTTGAAAGCAAGACTTCCTGACAATCCTTTGATTGTCCGATTGGTCCCTTAAACATGAAGCCAGCTACTGTGATCAAACTGAAACTTATAAAGTACAAACTAAATACTTGCATAGCAGTTTGGATGTGAGATTCAGTCTGATTGGTGTAAGAAGCACAGGGACTGTCTCTGTGCTCTGTGTTTGTACAGCACCTAGCACAATGGGGTCCTAGTCCAGGAGTTGGGCTCCTAGGCGCCAGGGCAGTATCAATAATAGTAGTAGTGCTTTCAGGCACATCCTGAACAAGGGATGGTGCATAAGGAGGCACGGTGCAGAGACATGGCTCTGAGTCACCCACAGTTCCTTCCCTGCTTTCCTCTTGTTCCAGGGGTTAGCAACTTGCTGCTAGACAATCCCAAGAGCAATTTATGCCACACATGCCACTGCATTGGTTCATCTACACTAGGTAATGTGCTAGGGGAGTGGAGCCAAGGCACTGCCTATTCCCCACCCACCTACTCTACGGGTTGTGTTTGGTATTAGTTGCTCCCCAGGGCCAAATTCTGATATCATTACATTCACTGAAGGGTCCCTTACTCCACAAGCAGTCCCCCTGAAATCAGTGTGAGGAAGGGTGTCAAAATCTGGCCCTCTGTGACTCCAGCATATATTTTTCCTGTGTCTGCCTGCTTTATTTCCCATTTCATTCCTTCCTTCTCTCGGTCACGGGATAAAGGTGTAGATCTTCTCCCCAGGCATCCCTTTTCCTTGGTGGCCACCGAGCCCTTCCAGTTGTGGCCTTTGCTCTCTCAAGGCCTTATCTACCCCCCACTGAAATCAATGGAAAGACCTTCACTGACTTCAACCAACCTGGATCAAGCCCTGAGTCCTAAAATATTGCTCTCCCGGCCATTGCCCTCTGACTACTGCTGCTGTCTCCTCTTTCACCCTCCCCTTTCTTATCACAGAACTATGGAACCAGAGGATGAGACGGGACCGCAAGGGCCATCTAGTCTAACCCCCCGCCAAGGTGCAGGATTTGTTGGGTCTAAACCATCCCAGACAGATGGCTCCAGCCTCCTTTGGAAAACCTCCCGAGGCATCTGTTCCACTGTCCCACTGTTCTTACAGTTAGGAAGTGTTTCCTGAGATATAATATAAATCTGCTATCCTGTAGTTTGAACCCAATCTTCTGTGGCAAGAGAGAAAAATGTGTCTCCATCTTTTTTATGGCAACCTTTCCAGTATTTGAAGACTGCTATTTATCCCCCATTATTGCTTCCAGGGGAGGTTTTAACGCGGCTCCCGGTACTAAAGGAAGAAGCTCATGTTTTCACTTGATCACATTACTAAGTTTGGGTTATTTTGTGATTTAAGGTACATCTAGATATCGAGCTGGAGGTGCAATTTCCAGCTCAAGGAGACATACCCATGCTAGCTCTGATCAAGCTGCCAGGCATGTATTCGGGGTGGCTAGCCCCTGCTGCCAATCACACAGCCATGGCTTCGTTCTATTTTTAGCATGTTAGCTCAATTAGAGCTAGAGTGGGTATGTCTCCTCAAGCTGGAATTTAGAACATAAGAACATAGGAACAGCCATACTGGGTCAGACCAAAGGTCCATCTAGCCCAGTATCCTGTCTTCCAACAGTGGCCAATGCCAGGTGCCTCAGAGGGAATGAATAGAACAGGCAATCATCAAGTGTCCCATTCCCTGTCACCCATTCCCAGCTTCTGACAAACAGAGGCTAAGGACACCATCCCTGCCCATCTTGGCTAGTAGCCATTGATGGACCTATCCTCCATGAATGTATCTAGCTCTTTTTTGAACCCTGTTATAGTCTTGGCCTTCACAACATCCCTTGGCAAAGAGTTCCACAGGTTGACTGTGCATTGTGTGAAGAAATACTTCCTTTTGTTTGTTTTAAATCTGCTGCCTATTAATTTCATTTGGTGACCCCTAGTTTGTGTGTTATGAGAAGGAGTAAATAACACGTCCTTATTTCCTTTCTCCACACCTGTCATGATTTTATAGACCTTGATCATATCCCCCTTTAGTTGTTTCTTTTCCAAGCTGAAAAGTCCCAGTCTTATTAATCTCTCCTCATTTATACTTCCAGCTCGAAGTGTAGACGTACTCTTAGAGGCACAATGTCCCCAATTCAGAGAAGTACTGAAGCACTTGCTTAACTCCCATTGAAGCTAAGAAAATGCTTGAAGTTAAGGATGTGCTTAAATGCTTTGCCTCGACTGGATTTGTCTTTGCAGTATTTTCACTTGAAAACAACCATGATAGGTGAAGTTTTGGAACCACGACAGTTTCAGAGCTGAGCCCTGTCCCACACTGTGCACATTGTTATGGCCAAGTGAATTGATAAACCCTGAAATGAGGGGTTTTCAAAAGGGAAAGTTGACATCCCCTCAGATATAAGGGAACATATCACTATAATTATACTTGTCCCACTGACAGATTATTTGTGCATAGGTGTTTGATAAGTTGCTCAGATAAGCTCCTTATCGCTGTCTGCAGCCACACTACTTTCAATACTGAACAAAGCTCTTAGCCAACAAAAATACATTTGGAGGCAGCACTGTAACAACTAGCATCCATTTTGATTCCAGGGTTTCAGCATGTTCTTTGTTCTTAAGTTCAAATGCCTACTTTAACTACAGAGACAAGGTAGGTGAAGTAATATCTTATACTGGGCCAACTTCTCTTGGTGGGAGATACAAGCTTGAGAGCCACACAATGCTCCAACGCCACCACAAACATTTTAACTGGGGCCGAAAGAAACGTTCACACGGAAACTTGAAGCTACAAGATATTAGTCTAGCTTCAAATTGGGTTACAAGCTCAAAACTCCAATTGTGTGAGCTGAAAGGTTCCCTCCAGTTTGCAGGCCTTTCAAATAAACACGGGCCCAGTGTCAAGATGCTTTCTGGGTTGGCATCTGTTGGGACGGTGCCAAATTATTATGAATTACTGTGACCGATATGAATGAATGAGGTAAGCGTGAGTTTGGTGCGGCTTGGGATGTCTAAATTTGCTAGAGGATTCTGGGAGCAGGATTCTCTTAGCATCAGTGTGGAAATTTACTGAGAGTGCTGACTTTGAACTTGAATGGTTAATTGAGGCTCTATCTGTGCGTGTGTTTCAACATGAGACTTTGAAACAAGTCAGATGATTGACCAGCACACAAACTAAAGAAAACACAAAAACATGCTATCAGTGGGCTAGGTACAGATTGACCTGGGTCAAAATAACCCCTTTTGGATGACACCATGCTAAGATTTCAAGTAAATGGTTGATGAGAGGGTAAACGTCAACTGATCTTCATTCTGTCTCTGTTTTGCAGTCCCTTCTGAAATATTAATTAGAGAAAACCAGTAATGAACGCCCACAGGGCATATTTCTGGGATATGTGATGCCTTTGAGAACAAAAGGTATAAATTCTAAACAAAGTTAGTTAGTTTGTTCATTCCCCAATTAACATGTGAAGAGGTCTGTGATGCTGTAAGACAAATGGTCTCAGGGTAGCCAAGACCCTGCTACGAGGGACTTTTGTAGGACTTTTGAACCAGAGGGCCTCGAGGTAACCAAGACCCTGCTTTGGATGACATTTGACAGACCAAGTACCTGAGAGGGAAAAAGAAGAGAAGAAAAGAAGTCTCCGTCTAAGACCGGTAGCTATACCTGCTTTGTTTGCCAATTGGTATACTGTGTAAGGCCAACATAGTTACTGAGGGTTTATGCTTGGGGAATTGAGGCTTATTAGGGAGATGTGTATTATAAAACCTTTTATTGCTTGTGTGATTCTTTCTCAAATAAACTGCTGTGCATTGAGCAAATTGAATTTGAATTTTCACCGGTACGGGTAACAATCTGCCCAACTGTGGGCCATTAAAGATCCGTTTCAACAGCATCAGAATCATGTATAATTTGCAAGCTTGTCTGAATTTGACGCTTGGTTGGTGTTCACTTGGAGAAAAACATGGGAGCACAAACCCAGCCTGAGAATATTCCAATAGGCCCTTGCCACACTAAAGCCTGCAGCTCCCTCCAATTCTAATGGAAGAAGATTACTTTACCGATTAACATATTTGTGGCTGGGGGTGTATGGTTCCTTAATGGTAATGAAGAGGTTTGTGCTCCCGGATCATCACTGCTGCATGCAGGACACGATTTTCAAGAGCACTCAGCACTCGGCAGTTCCCACTGGGACTCTTTTCATCTGGCTCAGCACCGTGTTCACCGAGCTCTTTTGAGAACCTAGGCTTGTCTTTTGGTGCCTAATGGAAGCGGAGCTCTTTTGCGAATCTGGCCCAGAGTGCTGACATTTAAGGAGTGCCGGCTTTAGCGACACTTGTCCTAGGGGATAAAAAAACAGTTGCATCACAGCATGGCAGCACTGGATTATGCTGCAAAATTACAATCTCATTATATTATGTCACATACAGAGTTCTCCGGCCTGAATTTAATTTGGGGATTTTTAATGACGTGGGAGCTGGTCTGCATAGATGCAGTAGTCTGAAAAACACCGCCCTGAGAGTCTCTTAAATGTGGTTGCCAGTAAACTAGAGCACAAACATTTTACAGATTTTAGTAGATTGCTATAAGCTTTTATTTGCAGTTATATATTGCTGCTGAAGAAAGACATTTGTGTGTACACAGCTCCCTCATAAAGAATCTGTTATTTGCCTGCAGGAAGGCACATGAACATTTTCTGGGCTGGGTTTATTTTTATTTAATATGTAATGATGAGGTCATGGCTGGTCTTGGAGCAGTATGTGCTGAAATATTCAAAAAGATGTAACAGAGATGGGGGGGTCTGTCAAATTGAGCATTGCCTGTTTGAAAAGCTTTGAAGGTTTTGAACAACCTACAACCAATCTATTTTCCC
Organism: Terrapene triunguis; assembly: GCF_002925995.2. Classification (NCBI taxonomy): domain Eukaryota; kingdom Metazoa; phylum Chordata; order Testudines; family Emydidae; genus Terrapene; species Terrapene triunguis. The sequence goes on along the minus strand of NW_020697743.1, from coordinate 537,780 downwards.
ATGTATAATTCTATAGCTAATTTAGAATCGAAGGCCAGCTCACCCTCCTCTCAGAAAGGGGAGGTTCACTGGAGAGATTTTCCAAGTTCATTTGGTCAGATGGCGTAGTGGAGAATTACTCGCCCACGCTGGAACAAGGAAAAAGGAGTCAGGCCCCCAGAATGTGCTATTGCCCCCAAATCCCCAGAGTGGCATGCACTACAGAAGTCCAAAGCACTGCCTGCATCTCTATTATTTGTGGAGCTGATCAAAACGAGGCATCTCCCTTGGGTATATTGTAAAGTGATGCCTGTTCAAAGGTAAAAATTGGAAATCTGGAACAAAGTGTTTTAAATTAAGGAAAAGAGAAATCTCTTGGGGAGGGGGGTGCTCATCCTACATCAAAGTCTTCCCTGCCCAACCCATGTTTTGGACTGACTAGGAGACTGCTTGGATGCGAAGGGGTAAAGGACACCTGTGGTGGCTCGGAGCCCCTGAAAGAAGGGAAGGAATTAATATGACTTTTCTAAGCAACTTTTGATATTGAGGGACAGATGGTACATTGGCATGTCTCTCTCCACTGGCTTCAGTGACACGATGCCAATTTACACCAGCATTAATGGAGGCATGTGTAAACAGCGCACTGGACTGGGACTCAAGAAATATGTGTTCAATTCCCAGCTCTGCCATTGGCCTGCTGGGTGACTTTGAGCAAGAAACATCTCCTCCTTGGGCCTCAGTTCTCCCATCTGTAAAATGGGGATAATGACACTGACCTCCTTTGTAAAGTGCACTAAATAAGAGCTATTATTATTAAGGATCTGATGCTAGCTATGTTACTAGCCACTGACTTTTCACAGTCACATGCACAAGTACCCAGCTGAAATAGGGCCAGTAATTGTGATTGCGGGGGATGAAAACACTGGAAGGTGGCAGAGCTGGTCACAATGACAGACACAGAGCACTGTCTTAGCTGTGCCTTTAGTTACAGTCTCGTTTGGAACACATGAGTAAGTTTACTCACTGATATTTTCAAGGTGTAGTCCTATCAGTGATCACAAGTTTGGTGGGATTTTTTGTAGGGAGCATTAATTTTGGGGTACACTGGACATCTCTTCCACGCTTCCTCAGTGCTATTTCTTTAGGGAATCACTCTGTTAGACACTTTCAATGAAAACAAAAAAAAAACATTTTTGTGAAAACTGCCTTTACCAAAAAAAAAGTTTCTATTTCCCCCGGAAGAAAAATTTAGAACAGCCCATTTTATTGTGCATGCTAAGGTAGTTTAACCAGCTGCAAGGTGCTGTTGGCTACCATTTCACTGGGCATGATCCCTAGCTGAACCAGAGCTGTGCTCAGCACACCTGGGAAAGGAAAGTACCATACCTCTTCTACTTTAATAACTCCTTTCTGCCACAGCACCCTAATCGTCGCATCCTAATCGTCGCATCCTAATCGTCGACTTAAGCCTGCTATAACATACACTAGTGGCTAGCCGTTCAGAATGCCAGAACACACTGTGCTTCAGCTCTGCCCCTCCCTTCCCCATCCCAGAATGCCCCCTCCACCAGTGTGTGGGGGAGGGAATGGCAAAGATTACCTTAAGCTTTTATTATGCCAAAAGGGGACAACAGAGATACACACATTTTAAGGCCAGAAGGGACCAGTATGATCCTTTAGTCATCTCTTGCATAACGCAGGCCTTGTAGTGTCACCCAGTGATTCCTGCATCAAACCCAGCTCATGGGTCGAACTAGAGCACGTCTCTTGCAAAGACATTCAGTCTCAATTTAAAGGCTCCAAGAGATGGAGACTCCATCACAGCCTTGGAAATCTGTACCAAGAGTTCATTGCCCTCACTTTTACACACCTGCATCTTCTGGCTTGCCGACATGGAGAAATTATTCTTCAGGGCACGTCTTCACTACCCGCCGAATAGGCGGGTAGCAATCGATCTATTGGGGATCGACTTATCGTGTCTAGTGAAGACGCGATAAAATCGATCCCCGATGGCTCTTCTGTCGACTCCGGAAATCCACCGCGGCAAGAGGCGGAAGCGGAGTCGACGGCGGCGCGGCTGCGGTCAACTCGCTGCCGTCCTCACAGCCAGGTAAGTCGACCTAAAATACGCCACTTCAGCTACGCTATTCATGTAGCTGAAGTTGCGTATCTTAGGTCGACCCCCCCCCTGTAGTGTAGACCTAGCCTCAGTAAGGTTGGGTGTGTGTGAATTTACAATGCTACAGCTATTGCAGAATAACTCCCCATATGGACACTCTTATTTTGGAGTAAGAATGTCTACATGGGAATCTATTTCGCAATAGCTCTTCTGGTCAATTTCCCCTTGTAGACAAGCCCTTAACTCCAGTTTGCTTGTTTCTGATTTCCCCTTCCAGCCATTGGTTTTACCAGGGGCAGAGATTCTGACACACTGATTTCACTGGAATGCTACTGGAGAATGACAGTCTCAGCGTAAGACTGCAGTGAAACAGTTGATTGAAGGGTGTAGAATTTGGGATATTATACAGGATGCTTCACAAAGGATTGCGGATTGTGGGGCTGAGATTTTCAAAGCTGCTCAGCACAAATGGAGCCTGATTTTCATCAATTTTAGTGGGAATTGGGTGTCTACATCCCATAGCTGTAGCAATTAGACGGTTTCTAACCGTCAGAGGGGTGAAGTTCTGGAATAGCCTTCCGAGGGAAACAGTGGGGGCAAAAGACCTCTCTGGCTTTAAGATTAAGCTTGATAAGTTTATGGAGGGGATGGTTTGATGGGATAATGTGATTTTAGTCAATAGGTCAATAACGTGCCATCGCAGGTAATTAGTATCAGTGGTCAATGCGGGTCTGGCTGGAGAATCTTGCCCGCATGCTCGGGGTTCTGCTGATCGCCATATTTGGGGTCGGGAAGGAATTTTCCTCCAGGGTAGATTGGCAGAGGCCCTGGAGGTTTTTCGCCTTCCTCCGCAGCATGGGGCAGGGGTCGCTTGCTGGAGGATTCTCTGCGACTTGAAGTCTTTAAATCATGATTTGGGACTTCAACAGCTGAGTCAAGGGAGAGAATTATTCCAGGAGTGGGTGGGTCAGCTTTTGTGGCCTGCATCATGCGGGAGGTCAGACTAGATGATCATAATGGTCCCTTCTGACCTTAAAGTCTATGAACTCAACCTATACCAAACAAGTGTGTTCTAGAAAGTGAAATTGTCAGTGCACAGAAGAGACACATTTGGATGTCAGCCACTGTTAATGTGCACATTTAGAATACCACTCCATTCAAATTACCATAAGCTTTGGAAATGAGATTGTCAGTATATTTAGTATGGATGATCTCACATGCATTGTCACTGTGCTATGACACAGATGCAAACATTTCAAGCCTTTTCCCTTAAAAATAACTGCAATTTAACAATTCAGATGTGGTCCGTACTTCCCCAGGCTAGGGCTCAACCTCAAATCATGTACTGTCGCTCAAGTGTCTGCAGCATCAGCTCAGAATGTGAATTACTGGGGGGGAGGGAATGAAATCAAAATGTCTTTCCTGGCTGAAAAGGCTCTGAAGGCCTGGTAAGTGTCATTACTGGATTTGTTTTGGGTAATGTCAGCGCTTTAAGACAGCAATTATGCCAGCTCCCTGGGATGACAGGTTTTTCAATTTGGAAATGTAGGAAGAATATCAGGCTTAAATGTTGCTGTAAACATTTCTCCACAGCAATTTATTTTTAGTTATCTTTAGCATAGAGAGCAATTTGAAGGCAGACAGCCCCTCTGGGTGAAATTCACCCTGGTCATGAAGGGCCAGTCCAAAGCTATCTATCTGCACACCTTAAGCCCTCCATGGGGGCTGCATTAGGGGACTACCTGGAAGGACCCACAGAGGATTCCTATGCACCCACGATGCACGACAGAAAAGTCCATTGTGCTGTCTGAACACAGGCCTCTTGGGGTAGCCTACATAGCATTTGACAGCACATGACTTATGAGGAGAGGCTGAGAGAACTGGGATTATTTAGTCTGCAGAAGAGAAGAATGAGGGGGGATTTGATAGCTGCTTTCAGCTACCTGAAAGGGGGTTCCAAAGAGCAGTAGTGGATTTACCATGGAGCCACTGGCGCCATGGAGCCGGGCCCACGCTCCAGGGGGCCCCGACCAGGCCCACTCTTCTCCGCCCCCCACTCTCTCCTGGGGGGGGGGGGGGGGGGCAGAAGCTTGGTGCTCCTGGCAGTGAGGCTCCTGCTGCAGTAGGGCAGCCAAGCTCCGCTCCCCTGCCTCTTCTCACAGCTTGCTCCCTTCCCGCCCTCCCCCTCCCTGCCGCCGATCAGCTGTTTGCCAGCAGGAGGGTGGGGGAGGAGCATAGCCGCAGCATGCTCACCTGGGGAGAGGAGGCAGAGAAGAGGCAGAGGTGGGGCCTTGAGGAGGGGGGTGGAAGGAGCAGACCTACTCTGACTGCAGAGCTGCACAGCCAGGCTGAAAAAAGAAAGTGCTGCTCAGCTCCCGGGACTTTGCAGCTGGACACCATCTTCTGGGTCCTAGTGCTGGTTGAGCTCCCTTGTGTGTGCTGGGAGCCATCCTTCATCTAGTACAACAGTGAGTGGCCATGGTGGGGCAGGCAGGGCAGGGGGACAGAGGCAGTGTGGAAGGAAGGGGGTGGGATGGGGAAAAAAAGGGGATAGGGCAGGGATCGGCAACCTTCGGCATGCGGCCCGCCAGGGTAAGCCCCCTGGTGGGCCGGGCCAGTTTGTTTACCTGCTGCATCCGCAGGTTCGGCCGATCGCGGGTCCAGGCAAATGGGGGGCTGCAGGATGAGGGATGTGCTGGCCGCGGCTTCTCGCAGCTCCCATTGGCCTGGAGCGGCAAACCACGGCCAGTGGGAGCTGCAATCGGCCGAACCTGTGGACGTGGCAAGTAAACAAACCGGCCCGGCCCGCCAGGGGGCTTACCCTGGTGGGCCACGTGCTGAAGGTTACTGATCCCTGGGATAGGAGAAACAGGGGCCCAGCATGCGGATCCCCTTGGCAGCAGCTGGAGGGTCCCCTGTTAAGCAGGCCCATCAAACCCTCACCCTGACAAGCCCCACCTCCCTTGCATCTGTACCATCCCAATGAGCCCCCCCCAGACACCCTCCCCACTGAGCCCCAACCACCTACACCTAGACCCCCACCCAAATGAACCCTGTAGATAAATCTCTGTATTAAGCATCGTCACATAACTTTCATATGACTTTGTATTATGCCTCTTCATATAACCCTGTATTAAGCTATTTTCATACAACTTTGTATCAAGTCCTTTGATATAGGAACTTTGTATCAGACCCCTATGTAGAAAAACTTATAGTTAAGCCTTGGTATAATGTTATAGCCCCAAGGATAGTTAAAGTAGAAGAAAAATGTCTTTTTGCTAGGAGTAGAATAAGATTCCCCCTCCCCACACTCCATTCATTCAACATGCCAATTGATTAAGGAAGTGTGAATGAGCAAGGCGTGGAAGGCAAGCACCTCCAGACAGCTAGTTGGAGAGGGGATGGAAGCCAGACCCAAGGACAATCAAACCTGTTAAGTGGGCTCACTAAAGAAGAGCAGACATATTGACGGCCTCGGGGGGCAGGGGTTTAGAATCGAGCACCTTCTTTTGGAAACAACCTCTTTGAACAGTATTGGGACAACACCCAGAAGGAAGCAGCACAAAGGACCAACAGACACAGATTTTGAAGCTGGTATAGATTTGCATGAGAGGGAAGCTGCTATAAATGTGAGGTGTCTTGCAGAGGACCCTGGGTCTTGTCAACATGGGAACATTGATCCAGATCGGCAGAAGCCCGGCTCCACCCCTCCCCTATCTAACTCACCTGGCCAGTGAAGTTAAGGGGAGCAACTAGATGGTAACAACAACAAGAGGGAGTGTGTTTGTATGTGAGTGCATGAGTGTAATATAGATCATATGCATATGATACAGTGTTGATTGATGCATGTATTACCAATGAATGTGGTGTTTGCCTTATTCCCCCTGAAAAGATCCTGTGCAGTACTTTAAGCACAACAACCCCACCTCCCTTGCACCCAGACTCCCCCCCCACCCCGAGCTCCAACCACTTTCACTTGGTCCCCCCTGCAGACTCCCATTGCCCCTGCACCTCGCACCTCCCCGTGCATGCAGATCCCCCACTGAGCTGCCTGCACCCAGACTGCCCCCCACAGAACCCTCTTACCCCCCATCTGGAACCCCCCACACTAAGTCCCTCTGCACTTGGATCCTGCTGCCGGGCTGAGCCTCCCTGCCCACATCTGGTGAGCCTGGCACAAAAAGGGCAGGGCCCCAGGGTGTTTCTGTGGCAGGCCTGGCCCTTGTGCTGTGTCAGGGTCAGTCTCACTGGCAAGTCCCTGTCCCAGGGGAGGGGGAAGGCTGCAGGGTGAACTCCCACCTCCATGCAGCCAGTGGCCTGTGCTCCCCACTGCCATGGTGGAGCCTCCACATTTATTATAATAAAAAAAAACAAACAGAATTTTAAAATATGATGCACAGTATTTGATGCAGAATTCCCACAGGAATATGGGGCGCTGTACAGCTGTGATGGTGGGACTGTGAAGGGTGCTGGACAGTAGGGGATCTGTGGGTGGGGGAGCTGGGCAGGGTGTGCAGGGTGCTGTGTAGTTGTGGTGGGATGTCAGCGGGAGGAGTCTCTAGGCTGGGGGTGCTGGGCATAGGGATCTGTGGGGGAAGTCTCTGGGTGAGGGGGCACTGGCATAAGGGCAGGGCACTGGGCCCGGGGGCAGTGTGGAAGGGGCATGCTGGCAGCACAGGGCTGAGTGGGCCAGTGTGCGTCTAGCAGTTTGGGGTTTGTAAACAGTGCCCTTGTGCTGGGCTGAGTGGGGCCACTCCTGCTGCGCTGCATCTCATTGCCCCCAACCAGCCCCTTGCTTTGCGGACCGCCTCCCATCACATGCCCTATTTCCCCAATGGGGGCCCACAAATATGTTTGGCGCCAGGCCCACAAAAAGTTAATCCGGCCCTGCCAAAGAGGATGGATCCAGACTGTTCTTCGTGGTAGCAGATGACAGCACAAGGAGTAATGATCTCAAGTTGCAGAGGGGGAGGTTTAGGTTGGATATGAGGAAAAACTTTTTCACTAGAAGGGTTGTGAAGCACTGGAATGGGTTACCTAGGGGAGGTGGTGGAATCTCCTTCCTTAGAGGTTTTTAAGGTCAGGCTTGACAAAGCCCTGGCTGGGATGATTTAGTTGGGGACTGGTCCTATTTTGAGTGGGGGGTTGGACTAGATGACCTCCTAAGGTCCCTTCCAACCCTGATAGTCTATGAATTCCCTGAGCAACCAGCAGGAGAAGCCGTGGTGGTGAGCACAACCCGTTACATACAGTCACAAATAATTTACTTTTCTCCCTCATGGTTTACAGCCAACATCTTCCCTCCTCACACTTCAGCAGCAATTATTTACTCCTCACTAGTCTCCATCCCTTCCTCACCTGTGAATCTCATGAAGACTTGTCTTTTCTGATAACATAGTATGACTAGGTTTTGGCCCTACTTATTTCTTGAGAACCAAGATAAACCCATCTCGGGTTACACCCTGACCTATAAAATTGCTGTAAAACCCATTTACATTTACTTTCCCAAAGTTCCATATATCCCATGCATATTTCCCTGGTAATCTCTCCTGAGTCATCTCATGGAGGATATGTCCACCAATGGCTATTAGCCAGGATGGGCAGGGAATGTGTCCCTAGCCTCGGTTTGCCAGAACCTGGGAATGGGTGACAGAAGATGGGTCACTTGATGATTCCCTGTTCTGTTTATTCCCTCTGGGCACCTGGCATTGGCCACTGTCAGAAGACAGGATACTGGGCTAGATGGACCTGAGGTCTGACCCAGTGTGGCCCCTCTTATGTTCTTATCAAAGAACCATATTGTGCTGCCAAGAGGCTCTCAATCCCTCAGATAGCTAATGAATTCCTATGAAGCTGTGAGACCCTCTGCTTAGTAGCATCCAGTCTGCTGGAGAAATTACTCTCTCAACTCAAAGGAGACCCCAAATGCAGGTTCTCAGCTTGCCACTCTTGGCCATTAACAGACAGGTAGTTAAGTTTCCCAGGACAGTTATCTTCCATGTCCTAACTGCCCGTTCATTGCAACTCCCGGCCTCCTCCACTGCTGAATGCTTTTAACACACACCTCCACGGCACCTACAGACATTTTACCCCGATCTTTCTAAAAGTCATTCAAATGGATTTGATTCCATTACTGTGTAACCTCATTGCTTTACCAACAGATACCAGAATGTTCTCCTGTCCAAACAGCACCACCCCTCTCCTTCCCAAATCCTGTGGACCAGTCCAGCTCTGCATCTCACCAGATTTCAATACATCTGGCTTCTCGTGACCAGCTAATCTGGCTCTAATGCACACAGATTCCTTACCCAGAAGGAAATCAGGCAGCACTTGTGCTGATTTATGCTGAGAGGACAATCTGGGGAAAGCAAAGCTGCTATAATGAATCTGTCTTGTTTAAGTTCTGGGTGGTAAATTGCTGAGACACTGCTCTGTTTCTTCACAAACACGTACACACCTGGAGGTCTTCTGAGAATAATTCCTCTGGGAGCTTAGCCACACTTAATGCTTCAATTGTGTCAAGCCACATGTAGCCATTAATAGCCAGCTAAATCAAAACTACAGCAGCACTTGACACCTAACTTAGTGAGTTGGTACAGAAGACCCATTACTTAGAGACATAATTTAAGTTTATTGCAACTTTACTGCCTAGCTGCCACAAAGTGGTGTGCAAAGGAACTACTGAACATGGGCAGGTGCATACATGTGCTGCAGGGGATGGGAACAAACAAGCTGCTGTTATTGTAAATCTACAGAAGTTATGATGCCTTGACATTTAATACTCAGTTGACTTCTAAATTACAGTGTTCATTGTGCAACAGTTAATGCTAATACAGTGCACTGACCGAGGATCTCAAGGCACCAGAGGATCTCAAGGCTCTTTGCAAACAGTAACTGAACAAGCTTCACAGAGCAGGTTCCATTCATAGTTTCCAAGGCTGGATGGGCTATTGTGATCAGCTAGTCTGACCTGCTGTACCACACAGGCAACAGGACATCCCTAAAAGAATTCCTGTTTGAACTAAAGCAGATCTGTTAGAAAAACATCCAGTCTCGATTATAAAATTGCCAGTGATGGAGAATCCACCATGACCCTTCCCCCGCCCCCTTTTATGGATCAAAGACTCTGCTGTTGTAACTCCATTGAACTCACTCGCATTACGACAGCAGACCATTGTGAATGTTTGTAAGGGAATGCTGGAGTTCTGATCTAGTGGACAGCGTAGGGAATGGGGAATCAAAGCAACCTGGGCTCTAGTCCTGGCTCTGCTTTTAATCTGCCGTGTGACCTCGAGCAAGACATTCCCCCTCTTTTGGTTCTGCTTCCCCTTCTGTCCTTTGTCTGTTTACACCAGAAGCTCTTTGGGGGAGAGATGCATTCGTATAGCATCTAGCACAACAGGGCACTGATCTGAGTTGGGGCACTCTAGGCACTACCACAATAATAATAAATAATAATAATAATAAAAAGTCAGATGCAACCAGAACTCTATTAATAATTCCATTGACATACTATCAGGGTTCAAGGAACTTTGCAGCACATAAGATCTCAATGGGAGATTTTTTTTTAAACCTTAAGTTAGCTTTCAACCCGTGTCACAGACCTTGATGCAAAAAAGGCAAAGTACACATCAAAGCACATCAGTGGGGAAAGGTGTGTGTAGCAGGGTGGTAACCCCGCTCATGCTCTGAAGGGCTTGAAACAGCTCTGGGAGAGCGCTGGGGCGGGGGAAAAGCTAGGCTGATTGGGGTAAAGCAGCCACAGGTGGGGCCACGCCCCAATCAGGCCATAACTAGCCCTATAAGAGGGCTGAGGGCCAAAGACTAGAAGACATTCTCTCTCTAGCTTTTTGAGGGAAAAGGACCTGGCTGCCTGGGAGCTGAGAAGGGTACCTGAGGTGAAGCAGTGCTGGGGAAGGGTAGAGGGAGCTGGGGAGCTCCAGCTTAGCAAAATCCCAGGCTGCAGGCCGAGTTAAAGCCTACAAAAGAGTACTGGGGCTGCAGAGAGGCAGCCCAGAGATAGGATCTGCTGCCTTTGCCTAACCCCCTTGCCGATGATGAGTGGTTTACAGACTGCCATCCGCCCTAGGGAGAGGGGGTTAGAGGATGATGGGCAGTAGCCACTGAGGCAAGGTGGGGATAGAGGGTTGGGGGTTCCCCTGGGAGGGGAGACCCAGAGACAGTGGGTTGCTGCTGGGGGCAGAACCCTGATGTAAAGGGCACTGGGGTCCGGAAGGGACACGGGACCAGTGGCAGGCAAGACACCGGCTGGCAGAGGGCGTGCCAAGGCTGGAAAAGCTAATCCCCTGGACGCCCAGCAGGAGGCGCCGTGCCGGTGAGTTGTCGCTCCGCTACAGTGTGAAGTTGACTGGAAGCAAACTGAAGTGCTCGTGTACAGTAGAAAAAATGTAACAATTCCTTTGAATTTTTGGAACTAGGCTGATGTCAGCGACACTTCTGATTGGAAACTGTCAGCAAAGAGTAATGTGTGTCAGCCAAAATCAATTTTCTATCTGGCATAACCAATAACACAAACCACAAATACAGACTTGTTTGGAAAAATCAGTTTTCTGCACATCTCTGCCTATGCGATCAGCCAACTTCCCTCTATAAGTGCAGTGCCCAGTTTACATAACAGCATCTCAGTGATACCATCTGCCTTTCATTTTATTTTAGGAAACCAAAATACATTACCTCACGCAGAACACATCACCCTCAGATTAAGGCAATGGGTAAAATGTTCAAAAGCCCCTAGGAGACTTAGGAGTGTAAATTCTATTTTCACAAGGGACTTAAGCACCTGGGAGTCTAAAGGCTTGTCTACATGGGGCCTTAATCTACACCAGCTGGGTGTAAATTCTAGTGTGCACTAACATGTTGGGGCCTGCGTGGACCTTGCTGGTGCTCACTAAGAGCTCACTAGTGTGCATTACTGTAGTTCTGTTTCAAACAATACTACATTAATGTGCATTAGGCACCTTTTGAGAGTGCAGGGAGTTGGGGCACCAGAAGCAGAGGGCTCTGAGTTACTACAGAAAATTCTTTCCCAGGTGTCTGGCTGCTGAATCTTGCCCTAAGCCACTTGGCACCATTACCAGATTGGTTTTATTTAAGTGTTCTCAAATTCCATCACCGCAAGCCATTGTGTGAAAATAGAGACAAACCACATCATTCCCAACCACTTAGAGGGTGCATAGACTCAGAGTTTAAGGCCAGAAGGGACCATTATGGTCATCTAGTCTGACCTGCCTAACACAGGCCAGAAAATTTAATCTGGTTACCCCTGCACTGAGCCCGATAACTATTACTTTGTGTCTGCGTACCCAGGTGCTTCAGATGGCTCCGTCCAAACATTTGCTACCCACAGACAACTTATTTCCTACTGATGGGCGAGATGGGGGGTATGAGCCGCACCCTGGTGCACTGAGGATTAAAGAACTGCTCTGGGCCCAGAAGGCCACACCCACCCGCACCTTCTGGGCATGCTCACAGTGGAGGCAGGGCTCAAAAAGGAGCAGCTCAGCTCAGTCTAGGCGGACAAAGCAAAGGAGCAGTCGTGCGTGCACTGCAAGTTCCTGCAGAGAAGCCACTGGGGCTCACCGCAGCCAAGACCAGGCTCCCCCACCAAGCCACCGCAGGCCCTTCACTCCAGAGAGGCAGGGAACAACAGGCCGCGGATGATAGAGGAAGACCCTCTGGAGCCCAATCAGAGAGAACTCCGGGGGAATCCAGAAACTGACTGGTCGTGCAGCCGGACGAATGAAGAGGGTGTAGGAAGTGGCCTAGGCGTAAGGGCACTTGCTCCTAGGCCATATATTTGAACTATAATTCACAGGGCCCTGGGTTGGAACCCAGTGGAGTAAGGGGGGCCTGGGTTCCCTTATCCCTGACCATGTTGCCACTGGGCAACACAGCCACTGATTCTCACCACTGGGTGACATGAACACTGCTACTAGGCAGTACTGCCAGGTTTGGACCTCAACCCCCCGACAATGGGTAAGACACTTTCTGAATCCAGTTCTAACAAACCCTTTGCAATACAAACAAACTGTACATCAAAAAGTATGGGACCATTTCATGTCAAATATTACAATCTGCTAACCTTTAAAAGGTCTTCCAAACCATGCCTAGTTTGCTTGTACCCAGCCCCCAGGTAACAGGGTAGGTTGGATGTTATCACTTATTGCCAGAACAGGACCATTTACAGTTGACAGCTCAGAACCTAGAGCTAAATTCTGCTCTCCTTTATTCCCATGTAAATCTGGAGTAACTCCAGTTTCTTCAGAGGAGTTACTCTGGATTCACACCACTGTCAACAGGAACAGTGTGAACTTATTTTCTATTTCACCATCCATAATGCTTACATTTTATAGCCCTGTCCAATCAAACTTGACCTTCCTCCCTTGGGAGGAGGGAGGAAGAAGGCATGCTGGGGGCATAAAGACCATTTCTCCCTGCAATGCATGCAAGACTCAGAAGAAGGCAGAGATTCCCTTCATCAGGCTAGCAGTGAGTTCATTGGTTTCTTTTTTCCTATCCTGATGAAAGCATTACAGCACTGACAGTGCCAGGAAAGCCAATAATCAGATCTGACGTTCCTTAGTTTGTACAATGCAGGAGCGCTAAGTTCCCATTCTGGTTTCCAGCCTAACAAAGGCAGTTGACTCAAAACACATTAGTACAACAACCCAGCACATCGGGATCTAGTCTGTGCTGGGGCTCTGAATCACTACGGTAATACAAATAATAAAATATTAACAACCATCTCCTGAAGGACCAGAATGCATTGTTTTGGTTTTAAATCCACATAATACATGGCATGCTGAATAAGACAGAGATTGATCAGCAGTGACAAAGGCATACTCTCCTAGCACTAATCAACTGCTCCTGACAATGCAATAGTTATTATTTGTATAACAGTAGCTCCTAGAGACCCCCACTGAGATCAGGGCCCCATTATGCTAAGCTCCATGCAAACACAGCAAGAGACTGTAATTCTAAGCAGATAAGACAGACGGAGGAGTAGGCCAAACAGGCACAGAGGGATAAGTGATTTGTCCAAGGACATACAGCAGGTCAGTAGCAGAGCTGGGATTAGACCCTCAGCCTCTTGAGTCCCAGTCCAGCACCTTAGTGGCTGGAGGTTTGATTGTGCTTAACAAATAGGGGTGTTTTGTTGACAGAATCTACACTAAAAGACACCGTCTGCCAAGATTGCAGTTACTGACTGCATGTCTGACCAGCAGCAGGAGTTTACACTGTTGCTGTATTCAGTCAGTGAAGCAATCAGGACTTCAGTGCATTTTTTCTCACCACTGTAAGGCATGGGACTATCATAGAATGTTGTTCTTCTATTACACTAAAGTTGACACTATGGAAGACTCCTTGCCAGCCTGCAGGGATAGCACAGAGTCCGAAAATTCAGCTTTCAAATATTTAGTTTCCCTGAACCCACAAGTTTAAGGTTCCAATTCAGCAAAGTACTTAAGTAGATAACTTCAATGTGCTTAAAGTTTTCCATGTGAAATAAAACCTTAAGCAGGTCTGTAGAGAACAGCAGTCAACATTCTCCTCGCATATGCAGGAGAAAAAGAGAGCCTTCTAGTGAATGAGGAAGAGTAGATTTCTTAAAGTGTAGTGGTTTATCACAGTCTGTGAACATCGTGTTGAGAGTATTGAGGGGCCAGTTGTTAGAGCACTTGTCTGGAGCTTGGGAGATGGGAGAGCAAGTCCTTACTCTGCTACAGACTCCGTAGTGTGACCTTGGGAAAGTTACTTAACCTCCATGTGCCTCAATCTGTGCAAACGGGATAATGCACTTCCCTCCCTCCCAAGGGTGTTGTGAGGGTGAATTAAAGGTTGGGAGGCACTCAGACGCTAACAGTAATGGCGACCATGTTCTACTACAGTCTTCATAGTAACCAGAATGACTGAACAAGGATGATTTCCAGGAGCAGCGGAAGGAGTGCAAACGTGGGGAGGGGGAGGGAAATGGCATTGTGACCCCATGTGCCAGGTTACGATGCCACTCGCTCAAATTCAGCCAGTCATGATGGAGGGGCAGACAGGCCAAATTTGAGTGAATGGTGTTGCGACCTAGCACACGGGGTCCCCATGTTGCTCATATTGGCCCGCCTACCCCTCTGTCATGATAGCAGAGAAGGGGCTACACCGTTATGTCACCCAGCTCTAGTCAGGGGCCAAAGGGGGGGAACTTTGCCTCCCCCCTTTTGTGCCCTGCTGAGTTCAGGTTCTCAAAAGTGAGGGGAACATGCCCCCCCCCCACCCCCGGTGCTTCGGATGATTTCTTACTGGGTCTTCTTCAGCCTTGACTGATATGACGAGAATCCTCTTTCATACAGCTTGTTCCAATATTGTTCCAAGAAACATTTCTGAAGAGACAACTTTGACACTGAGAATCTCTCTGCAGAAGTCACAGACGCTGCTTTCAAAACAACTGACGGTGAGCTCATGTAATATTGTCTCGGACAGAAATCTGACGTGGGCGCAGGCATGAAATCTGTGCGCGCTGGGGAAAGCTCAGACACACCTCCTGGGTGGAAAAACTAAGCAGAAAGAAGGAAGAAATTCTGGGGAGTAGGTAGGAGAACAAAGCAGTAAGTTCCTTAATTCTTGCAATAAACTTTTATCCATTTCACTAGCTCAGAGAAGTATCATTTGTCATGGTGACAATCAAATGACATCCTCCTTCTTTGAGGCTATTTGACTTCATCACAGATTTTGACAGCTACATAGGTCTGGAGACAGCACTTGTCAGGGGATGTCACCGTACCTCTCCAGATCTTTTCTACAGAGATCTAAGAGTAGCAATTTAATGAAAAAAGTTACAGAGAGTCCTGTGGCACCTTTAAGACTAACAGATGTAGTCTCTGTTGCTTTTTACAGATCCAGACTAACACAGCTACCCCTCTGACAATTTAATGAAAGTTCACAGAGAAATCAGGAAGGGCGGGGGACCTCCACAACTCTGGATTTTTGGTCATTGCTTTGCTATAATCCAGCCCCGTGTAGATTTTCATTCTGTAACTAGCCATTTGAAATCTGTAGTATTTATTTAAATCTTCAAGTCTTAAAGTGCTAGCAAGGCTTTTTTTGTTTGATTAGGTTTGATATAGTCCTTTTCTCTACAGAGACCTAAACATTCAACTACTGCTCCTGGGACTTCCCTGGCTTTTGAGGTAAATTTAAAGTCATAGAGTTTAAGGCCAGAAGGGAACACAAGATCACCTGGTCTGACCTCCTGTACAGCACAGGCCACCAACACCGCCCACTAATCCCAACAACTGAAATTGAACCAAACTATTACAGCTCCTGGGAGACTGGACTATTGGGTGCTGCAGGCAGAGAACAGGAGAGACTGCAGTGCACCAAAGCCCAAGGACCCCAGAGGGGGAGGGAAATGATTAAGTGAGATATATCCAAATAAACCTGATAAGTGACCCACCTCCTCATGCTGCAGAGGAAGGCGAAAAACCCCTGAGGTCACTGCCAATCTGAGCTGGGGGGAAATTCTTCCCTCACTCCATATAAGGCGTGAGGGAAGAACCAGCCAGCCAAGCACCTGAGAGAATGTTCAGTGCCACCTCAGAATCCCGGCCCGCTCTCCCCCATGTCTCATCTCCAGCTGTGAACATCCCTGATGCTTCAGAGGAAGGAGACAGAAAACCCCTCAAACCCCAGAACACATGGAGAGTTGGAATCCCTTCCTGACCCCGGCAGGTGGCTGCCAAAAGTATGAACTTTTAGGAATGAAAACTGAACCAAAAGTGAGCCCCTGGGCTGTAGCACCTGCTCCCTACCATCACAAGCGACCCTGTCATACAATCACACTCAAATGTGTCCAGCATTCTCTCAAAACGAATTGTTTGCCCTCCTTAGAATCATAGAATATCAGGGTTGGAAGGGACCTCAGGAGGTCATCTAGTCCAACCCCCTGCTCAAAGCAGGACCAATTCCCAACTAAATCATCCCAGCCAGGGCTTTTGTCAAGCCGGGCCTTAGAGGTTTTTAAGGAAGGAGATTCCACCACCTCCCTAGGTAACACATTCCAGTGCTTCACCACCCTCCTAGTGAAATAGTGTTTCCTAATATCCAACCTAGACCTCCCCCACTGCAACTTGAGACCATTGCTCCTTGTTCTGTCATCTGCCACCACTAAGAACAGCCGAGCTCCATCCTCTTTGGAACCACCCTTCAGGTAGTTGAAAGCATCTATCAAATCCCCCCTCATTCTTCTCTTCTGGAGACTAAACAATCCCAGTTCCCTCAGCCTCTCCTCATAAGTCATGTGCTCCAGACCCCTAATCATTTTTGTTGCCCTCCGCTGGACTCTCTCCAATTTTTCCACATCCTTCTTGTAGTGTGGGGCCCAAAACTGAACACAGTACTCCAGATGAGGCCTCACCAATGTCGAATAAAGGGGAACGATCACGTTCCTCGATCTGCTGGCAATGCCCTTACTTATATAGCCCAAAATGCCGTATAAGTATTTCCAGTCTGAATTTGTTCATGGCCAGTTCATATCGGTTTGTTCTTGTACCAACATCCTCTTTTAGCTTAAACAGCTCTTCACCCTCTTGGGTATTTGCCCCTTTAATGTATTTATAGACAGCAATCGGATGCCCCCTCAGCCTTCTTTTTGCTAGACTAAACAAGCAAAGTTCTTCTAGTCTTCCAAGACAGGCCCTCCCTTCCTCAGATCATCCGAGTAGGTCTTCTCTGCACCTGTTCCAGTTTAAATTCATCTTTCTTTAACATGGGTGACCAGAATTGTACACAGTATTCCAGATGAGTTCTTACCAGTGCCTTGTACAATGGCTTTAATACGTCTCTCTCTTTTACTGAACAACCATGCACTTCCTCCAGAACAAATGGAATGTTACAGCTTCAGGAATGTACAGTCCAAGGGAAATAACTTTAGGAAGAAATTAGAGGGGTAGCTGGGTTAGTCTGTAGCCACAAGAACAATGAGGAGTCCAATGGCACCTTAAAGACTAACAGATTTATTTGGGCATAAGTTTTGTGGGTAAAAAACCCAATTCTTCAGATGCATGGAGTGAAAATTAGAGATGCAGGCATAAATATACTGACACATGAAGAGAAGGGAGTTACCTCACAAGTGGAGAACCAGTGCTGACAGGGCCAATTCAGTCAGGGTGGATGTGGTCCACTCCCAATAATTGATGAGGAGGTGTCAATACCAAGAGAGGGAAAATGGCTTTTGTAGAGAGCCAGCCACTCTCAGTCCCTATTCAAGCCCAAATTAATGGTGTTAAATTTGCAAATGAATTGTAGCTCTGCAGGTTCTCTTTGAATTCTGTTTTTGAAGGTTTTTGTTGTTGTTGAAGTATGGCTACTTTCAAATCTGTTATAGAATATCCAGGGAGATTGACAAATAACAACTCTAACTCAGGAACCAACCCATGCAACAAACCTCGATGCCAACTCTGCCCACATATCTACACCAGCAACACCATCACAGGACCTAACCAGATCAGCTACAACATCACCGGCTCATTCACCTGCACGTCCACCAATGTTATATATGCCATCATGTGCCAGCAATGCCCCTCTGCTATGTACATTGGCCAAACTGGACAGTCACTACGCAAGAGGATTAATGGACACAAGTCAGATATCAGGAATGGCAATATACAAAAACCTGTAGGAGAACACTTCAACCTCCCTGGCCACACAATAGCAGATGTAAAGGTAGCCATCTTACAGCAAAAAAACTTCAGGACCAGACTCCAAAGAGAAACTGCTGAGCTCCAGTTCATTTGCAAATTTGACACCATCAGATCAGGATTAAACAAAGACTGTGAATGGCTATCCAACTACAGAAGCAGTTTCTCCTCCCTTGGTGTTCACACCTCTACTGCTAGCAGAGCACTTCACCCTCCCTGATTGAACTAACCTCGTTATCTCCATACTGATTTATACCTGCCTCTGGAGATTTCCATTACTTGCATCTGAAGAAGTGAGGTTCTTACCCACGGAAGCTTATGCTCCCAATACTTCTGTTAGTCTTAAAGGTGCCACAGGACCCTCTGTTGCTTTTTACAGGGAGATTGAAGTGATCTCCTGCTGGCTTTTGTATGTTACCATTCCTGATGTCTGATTTGTGTCCATTTATTCTTTTACGTAGAGACTGTCCAGTTTGGCCAGTGTACATGGCAGAGGGGCATCACTGGCACATGATGGCATATATCACATTAGTAGATGTGCAGGTGAATGAGCCCCTGATGGTGTGGCTGATGTGGTTGGGTCCTCTGATAGTGTCACTAGAGTAGATATGGGGACAGAGTAGGCAACGGGGTTTGTTACAAGGATTGGTTCCTGGGTTAGTGTTTCTGTGGTGTGCTGTGTAATTGCTGGTGAGTATTTGCTTCAGATTGGGGGGCTGTCTGTAAGCAAGGACTGGCCTGTCTCCCAAGGTCTGTGAGAGTGAGGGCTCATTTTTTTAAATAGGTTGTAGATCATTGACGATGTGCTGGAGAGGTTTTAGCTGGGGGCTGTACGTGATGGCCAGTGGTGTTCTGTTATTTTCCTTGTTAGGCCGGTGTCAGGGTTCCCTCCCCACTCTGAACTCTAGGGACCAGATGTGGGGACCCGCATAAAAGACCCCCTAAGCTTATTTTTACCAGCTTAGGTTAAAAACTTCAAGGCACAAATCCTTGCTTGTACCTTGGATTAGATAACGCTGCCACCACCAAGTGATTTAAACAAACATTTAGGGAGGGCCACTTGGAGCCCTACCTTCCCCAAATATCCCCCACCAAGCCCCTACCCCCCTTTTCCTGGGCAGGCTTGAGAATAATCCCCCAAGCCCCTACACCCCCTTTCCTGGGGAGGCTTGAGAATATATCCTCACCAATTGGTACAGGTGAACACAGACCCAAACCCTGGGAATCTTAAAACAATGAAAAATCAATCAGGTTCTTAAAAGAAGAATTGTAATTAAAGAAAAGGTAAAAGAATTACCTCTGTAAAATCGGGATGGTAAGTACTTTACAGAATAACAAAAGACTCAAGAACATAGAGGATTTCCCCTCTAGGCAAAACCTTACAGTTACAAAACCAGGGATACCTCCCTCCTCCTACAAAGGAAATCACAAGCCAAAATAAAAGTAAATCTAACGCATTTCCTTGCTAAATACTAACTCTATAGGAGTTGGATTGCTTGCTTCTTTGATCTTGTTCTGGCCAAAGCCACATGGAACAGATAGAACAAAAGCCTTTCCCCCCTCCCCAGATTTGAAAGTATCTTGTCCCCTTATTGGTCCTTTGGGTCAGGTGCCTGCCAGGTACTTGAGCTTCTTAACCCTTTACAGGTAAGAGGATTTGGTGCCTCTGGCCAGGAGAGATTTTATAGTACTGTATACAGGAAGGTTGTTACCCTTCCCTTTATATTTACGACAGCCCGTCCTGTAGTAGGTGACTTCTGGGTACCCGTCTCGCTGTGTCAATCTGTTTCCTCATTTCCCCAGGTGGGTATTTTAGTTTTATGAATGCTTGATAAAGATCGTGTAGGTGTTTGTCTCTGTCTGAGGGATTGGAGCAAATTCGGTTGTATCTTAGGGCTTGGCTGTAGACAATGGGAGCTGCGGGGGCCATGCTTGGGATGGGGGCAGCATGTGGAGCAGAGCTCCCTGGCTGCCCCTATGCATAGGAGCCAGAGGGGGACATACCGCTGCTTCCGGGAGCTGTACAGAGCCATGGCATGCACGGAGTGGGGCAAACCTCCGACCCCGCTCCCCAGCTGGAGCACGAGCTTGAGGGCTGGATTAAAACATCTGACGGTCTGGATGTGGCCCCCGGGCTGTAGTTAGCCCACCCCTGCCCTATGAATGACCTAGATTTTAAAGCCAGAAGGGACCATCAGTATGATCATCTAGTTTGACCTACTGCATAACACAGGCCAGAGGTTCCACTCAATAAATGTGCTCATCCTCAAAATTCACTGCCCAAATTTTCTAATTAGCAGCTACAGTATCATTATGCAGCCATTGTGGGGCAATATGATAAATACGGAGCAGGGAAAATGCAGTGGCTGTTTGGGTTATATTAGGGATCTTTCGTAGGGTAGTACAGTACCATGAGATTTATTTTTTAAATAACTCATATTCCCCGAGCATTATGCCAGCATAAAATCTGAGTCTGCCAAAGCTGGTTCTTAAACACACATAACTGCTGCTCCCTTTGTACAGACACAGCCAACTTCTTAGCTTAATTTCCATTCTCCTGGAGTTTCACATCCAGTACTCTGTGCTCGGCCTGACTCACTAGTCACATATTGTCTTGCAGGAGATAAGCAAGTTAGTTCAAAAATTGCAGTAGTACATGGTGAATTCTGCAAATAAAGATATGAAGGGGTGATTCAGCAACAAATAACTTGTATTTAATAGGTCCCCTTTTTCCAGAGGTTCCAAGGAAAGCCCAGCGCAGACACTCCACCATGCACTTTGTTGGTTATATTTCACTCCTCACTAACAAACACTAGAGCTGGCAGACAGGAGATGGCAGCCTGATTTTAAAGGGGAGCTATTGCTACTATTTATTTTTTGTTTTACAATAGCACCTAGCAGCCTGAATTGAGTAGGGTCCCATTGTGCTTAGATGCTGTACAAACACATAGCAAGAGACAGTCCCTGCCCTGAAAAGCTAACGAAACAGACAAGGCAGACATAGGGTAAAAGGGGGCACAGAGGGGGCAATGACCCAAGCACATAGCAGGCAGCGAACAGAACTCAGGTCTCAGGACCGCTAGATGACACTATCCCCTAAATCAGTGGTTCTCAACCAGGAGTACGTGTAGCCCTGGGGTTGTCCAGAGGTCTTCCAGGGGTACATCAATTCATCTAGATAGTTGCCTAGTTTTACAACAGGCTACATAAAAAGAACTAACAAAGTCCGTACAAACTAAAATTTCATACGGACAATGACTTGTTTACACTGCTCTATATACTATATACACTGAAATGCAAGTACAATATTTATATGGTAAAAATGAGAAAGTCAGCAATTTTTCCGTAACAGTGTGCTGTGACTTTTTTTTAATGTTTATGTCTGATTTTGTAAGCAAATAGTTTTCATGTGAGATGAAACTTGAGGGTACACAAGACAAATCAGACTCCTGAAAGGGGTACAGTAGTCTGGAAAGGTTGTGAGCCATTGTTCTAGATCACAATGCTTTTCAAGCTAAGCCCAAGTTGTACACGAAATGGTAAAAAAAAAAAAAAAAATACTGGGGAATTCCTTCATTCCTCCATCCCCAGAAAGTCTTCAATATTTCCCTGATTAAACATTAAAAACCGAGGCAAAGTATTTGTTTAGATGTTGGGCCATGCCTAGATTATCTTAGATCTCCACCCCATCCATCCCCAGTGCTTAGCCGTCCCATTTCAGACAAGCAATAGAAAAATATCTTTATTAGATCCTTCTTAGTTATGTCTCAGCTGACAACCGTCATAATGAAAACACAAACAATGATGAATGCTTAAACCTAGGACTTTCACACTGGCTGGAAAACATTGCCAACTCTCAGGCTTAAATTGCAAAGCTGTGATATTTGATGTGTTTCTTAAAGCCACAGCTCCTGGAGGAATGTGATCAGGTGAGAAGCCCAGCTTTCATTTAAAGAAAAGTGTCTAGCCTTCCTAGTGTGGAGAAAAGCCTCTCTTCATAAGTCATGTGCCCCAGCCCCTAATCATTTTCACTGCCCTCCACTGGACTCTCTTCAATTTGTCCACATCTTTTCTCTAGTGGGGGGTCCAAAACAGGATGTGGCCTCACCAGTGTCAAACAGAGAGGAATAATCACTTTCCTCGATCTGCTGACTCCTACTAATGCAGCCCAATATGCCGTTAGCCTTCTTGGCAACAAGGGCACACTGCTGACTCATATCCAGCTTCTCGTCCACTGTAATCCCCACGTCCTTTTCTGCAGAACTGCAGCTTAGCCAGTCGGTCCCCAGCCTGTAGCAGTGCATGGGATTCTTCTGTCCTAAGTGAAGGATGCTGCACTTGTCCTTGTTGAACCTCAGATTTCTTTTGGCCCAATCCTCCAACTTGTCTAGGTCACTCTGGACCCTATCCCTACCCTCCAGCATATCTACCTCTCCCCCCAGCTTAGTGTCATTTGCAAACTTGCTGAGCGTGCAATCCAGCCAGATCATTAATGATGTTAAACAAAACTGGTCCCAGAACTAACCCGTGTTAAGATCCATCACAGAGTAAATATTCTATTCCTAACACTCCTGTGAAATTTCTGGAGATATTAAAAAAAGACACAGTGAATCTGAGCTGGCACAAGGCTTAACACACCTTTGAGGAATCTTGAAAAGGGCAGGGAACTTGAGATCTTTGCACTTTTGGGTCTGTTTGCTTCTAATTTCAGCCTTTGTGTTAGCCTGAGGAGCTTATTCTGGAATTTTAAAAAAGCCTTGAAGAAAAAAAACTCTTGCTCAAGGACTACTTTGGTATTCCAGCAAGAGCTCATGGGGAATAGTCCAGCTCGACTCTAAAATAATACTTCAGAAATATGCAGCTCATTAGAACATGCTGTCTCACAGAAAACGCTCAGCACAGTTATTTAGGTAAGAGCTCCTACAAACACTGATAAGAGTCATGCACCTATCCCTGAAGACTCTGCCCATTGTGTTTATGTCCTAGATACATTGTCATCGTTTACCACTGATTTCAGTCTGTCATTCAGCTGACAGCTCAGAGACTGTTGGCTCTTATGTCTCTCTTAATACCTGCTTCTGTCCCTATTTTTGGAATCATTATTTGGTTTTAGGACAGCTCCTCAACAGTGTGAAAGGAGACCGAGAGCTCCTGCATTCTCCAAAATAAAAAACCCAAACCAAATGACAAACAAGTCTGTTTGAAAAGCTATGGCCCTGTCTACAGTGGCGGGTGGGGAAGGTGTTGCACCCGTCTGTCTACACTTGCATCAGTGCAACCCCCGAGGGTCCATGGATGGCACTAGGATAAGATGGGAATAGCATCAGTCTGACTTACCAAGGTAAGTCTATAACTGTGTTGCCAACTTTCATGATTGCATCGTAAGTCTCACAGTACTGGGTGTTTTTGTTAAAGCCCCAAGAGATTACAGGAGAATTTCAGCTTTCATTTTTAAAAAGAGTTTCTAGTTCTTGTAGCTATGGAGCAAAGGTTGAAGTGAATGCACCCTAAAGACTCAAACCAGGGGGAAAAAAAAACCCTCCTATTTTTTTTTTTAAATCTCATGATTTTGGTGACCTGACTCATGATTTCTGAAGGCTTGGGGTTGGCAGTGCTAACACTGCAAGTTTCTACCAATCAAATTACCTTAGTGCACTTATACCAGGGGTCGACAACCTTCAGCATGGGCCCGTCAGGGTAATCCGCTGGCGGGCCGCGAGACATTTTGTTTATGTTGACCATCCGCAGGCACGGCTTCCTGCAGCTCCCATTGGCTGGGACAAGCTCTACATAGTCAGGAAACACTAATACATTGACACAAGGAATTTGGGTCACAGTTACCATTTTGCAGCCTATCTCAAAAAAAGATTGCTTGGATTTTTCTGGAGTACATTAAAAATTTCTGCCACCTCTGCTACCACTTTCGACTACACTTACAAAGGATGGGCCAAATTCAATCCTGGTGTAATTCCACTGAAGTAAAAGGAAACACTCTGGTCTTTGTGTTTCCCCATCTGTTTGTATCCATTTGTTGTCTCTTGTCTTATGCTTGGATTGTAATCTGCTTGGGGCTTGGACCATCTTTTTGTTCTGTTTACATAGCAACTAGCACAATGGACTCCTGGTCTGCATCTGTGGCTCCTACGTAAGACTGCAATAATAAATAATCTCAGCCAACCCACTCTATGAAGGTGACTGGGACCCTCTACAACAAGGAAAAACAGATTAAAATGCAATAAAAATACTAGAACTCACAATAGGTTGTTGTAATTTTTCTGCACCAGAAGTTGTTTTTCTATAAAATTAAGTAGAAATGCAAAGGTTAAGATCCCCAAATCAATGTTAACTTTGACACGTTAAGTTTTGTTGGTGGTATGGCTAGGCTTGCAGATGACACATATGTTAAAGTACATGAGCCTATGTTAGCCTTATGGCCTGAGAAATAGGCCTATTCTGTTCTCAGATCACCAGCTAATTGACCCTTATACCTTGATTTTATTTTCTTGGCTACTGTTTCAATCTATGTGCACTTACACCCCCTTCAAAGTTATGTTCTGGATTTTAGATTCAAAACAACCACCCACGCTCAAAATGAAACTCAGCCAAACCTGCTCTATTTTCCTGTGCTCAGGACCAACCAAGCAAAACTGTTAAGAAGGTTCACAGGTTCTCAGCTTAAGCCCATAAATTCTTCTGAGATGGAGAAAATGCTTGAAACCTAGGTTTGCCTGAAATGTTGCCCAGGGTTTATTGGAAAGTTTCATGAAACTGCGTGAATCTGAGTTAAGTTTCAGATTTGCAAGAAAACGGAAACTGGAGAAAAAAGGTAGCGTAACATAAGTTGAGCATGGTTCCTCGTTGACTGTCTATACCGCTAGTGCCATCTGCTGGCTGAAACATGCCCTAGACTTCTTCTGGTGACACATGGAGAAGTCCACAATGGAGCTTGCTAGACTGGCTAGCTGACAGTTTAGAAGCAGCTAGTGAAGATCCAGTAGCCTATACACACAGCACCAAGACAGATAAAAATCAATGTTTTTAAAATGGCAGTTTTAAAAAATCCAATTAAAATTTTTTAAATTTAAATTAATACAGTTTAAATAAACCCATTTGAAATTATGACAACCTGTGTTAAGGCCAATATTTACTACAATCTACTAAAATAATTTAAATTAAAATAATAATGGTAAGCAGTACACATTTGCTGCCAAGTTTTAAAGAAACTCAAACCACCATATTTGTAGAAGTCACAGGCTAAGCACCTGGAATCATAGTTTATTCAAGTATTAACACAGCTTTTGACCTGTCTGCAGGTGCAGACCGAATATTTTCTTTTCAGTTTATTCAACTAGTTCAGTTTGATGAGTAGTTCATTCAAAGATGAGGAACCAACTGGCAGTTGAAAAAGCAGGAGAGCTTGTTTTCCTCTTAAACTCTATGAATAAAAATGGAGGAGTGAGAGGATGAGATCTACTAGTTCTAAAATCTTGAAGGTCGGGGAAAGCAGAAATAATCAGTTCAATTCATTAATATACTTCCTTTGTTTAATAAATCAGTTTTAAAAAAACATATGTATCCAGCACATTTATGGTAGTTTTATTCAACTAATAAAAACAATTTTAAAATGCTCAGTTTGTGCTTTTAAATTGAATTCCAGTTTCTATCCAAATGTAACATGACACAAATCACACCTAAAAATTAATCTGGAAAGTAAGAAATGACCATTTCCTAACATAATAAAAATGTAAAAATTAAGAGTTTGAATAAATGTACAGTAAGTTAAGCTATAACACTGTTTAAATAAATGTGATTAGATATATAGTGTGTCCTCCAGGTAAAAAAAAAAAAAAAAAAAGTACTAAATCTAGTGTAAAGGCTATATTTAGCTGCAAATCAAGATATTTTAATGGGTACCAACCAATGACAATCAACTCTTCTTTAGGAAAATAAGTAAGAATTAAAAAGACACAAAATTAAAATAGGCCATTTAAATCAAGGTTTCATGCTTGCTGATTTAAACCATGACTAAAATCAGACATCAATGTCTTTTCAGTGCTGTAGTGCCGCTGAAGCTGCTTAGCCAAATGCAAAGCCTAGACAGCTTCACAAATAAATATTTGAGGAGATATCAAGAAGTTAAGAGAAGATCTGGCAGCCACAGGGGGTGTTTACTATGATTTTCTGAACATTCCTCCCTAATGTTTGTTAGTCGTATTTGCTACAATTTGCAAAAAAAAAACCTAAGCGGCTTAGGAGCTTCTTTTTTATCTTTAGAAGTGGCAGGCACTTAAGAGCCTGTTTCATAGAAGTGCAATAGAACTCAACACTTTGGAAAATGGGACTTTTGAAAATGTTCACCCAAGGTCTTTGATCTGTGATTCTGGTTTGCTCTCTGCCAGGGTTTCAGGATCTCCCCTGGCTGCCAAGGACTTTACACATGGAATTCAAGGTGTTATTCATCTATAGAACAGAGCCTTAGATGGTTTAGGATTAGTTACCCAAGAGACTGGCCAGTCTTGCAGTGCCATAATACAACTGATGTGACCCGTTAGACTTCCAATATAAAAAGACAACAAGATCCAATTAATTCATGAATTGGGCCTTGATTCATTTTTGCATTGACTTCAATGAGCTTTGGATAAGGCCCCCATTCATTCATTAATTGGACCTTGTTGTTTCTTTTTTCCCCAGTTATAATTTTCCTGGAAGTCTAGCTAGCCCTGACTACAGGTGCCCTATACATACAACTCTACACCATTGTTAATTCATTTATGATTAATTAGCTGTGACACAAAGCTATAGAAAATTATTTGCCCCTCGGGGAGGATGCCCTGCACAGCAGATCCCCCCCGGTCTGCAACAAGTGACCTTCAGCTGACATGTCTGAACCAATTACACCTGTTGCAGTATGGTAGATTGCTTCCCCCTGGGCCCACCAGAGCCTTATTTGTGACCTTTCAAGGCATGTGCAAAGCCCATCTCATTTTGCAGGGTTGAGGGGAAGGGGTGGGCTAAGGTTTGGGTTTGAGAGAATGGGTAGTCTTTTGGTTAAGGCATCAGCTGGGACTTAGGAGATTTCAGGCTCTGCCATGGACTTCTGGTGTGACCTTAGTTTCTCTGGGACTCAGTTCCTCATCTGTAAAATGGGGACACTTCTACCTCCTTTCTCTCACCCTTTGTCTTGCATGTTTATCATGTAACCACTTCCAGGCTGGGCTGACTCCTACTATGTATTTGTACAGCACTGAGCACTGATCCCAGTTGGGCCTCTATGCACTACCAGAATACAAATTAAACAAACCCACATTATTATTATGTGCACTGTATTTCCTGGTGGTATAAAGATGGAATGAGCAGTCCTTTATATTGTATCATTACTGATATCATGCATTTTAAATCATGTAATGGGTGCTCAGAGCATAGGATGGATGCCTATAGATTGCAATAAATAGATAACACAAAGATTCACAATGCTTTTAATAATTCTAATATCAAGTATATGCACTTCTTTTCTATAGTATTTATAACCAAGCTGGCATAAGCTGGCTGATTTACACCAGCTAAGAATGTGGCCCAGCATTATTTTAAGTGGCATTGTATTTTATTATTAGAAATGGGCTTTCATAGTCCCCCTTCTTTAAGTTCTACATATAATTGAAGACAAAAACTTTTCCTGACATGAAATGACCTCCAGTACAAGTGCATTTTAACAGTTAATTTCACTGCTGAATAGTTGAAAGAGCAGCAAGAATCTAACAGTTCTAGAACTTAATATATTATGTGCTCACGATGCAAGGTATCAGGAATCACCTTCATGCTTCATGATCAAAGATACATGAAATCAAAGTGCCTGATGCCCACTAGACCACTAAATGGAATCACATAGGACAGATCTATCAATCCTGGGTTAGCCTTTTTTTGCTTCCATTCCTGGCTGAAATCAGTATCAAAGCCCAGGTTTTATGGACTGTTTAAAGCCCATTCTCCTTCCATGTGTTGGCCGTGCCCAATAGGCACCCATGCAACAATTGGAAGTAAACAGATATTTGGGAGCCACTAAGTCAAGATTTCTTCCCTCTTTGGGAGAAAATAAGCGATCTAGATGTGTTTCTTTATTCAGCCTTGCTGGGATGACTTAAAGAGTAAGGTCAATAAGTAGACATTCTAGACGGAAAATAATAATGTAAAACTAAGACACTGTAGGCTCAATCTGATATTAAGAATATCCCATTTCCCTGAAAAGATCTTGCCAAATATATTTGTTGTAAGTGGCTGGAATTGGCTTAATGGGCACAAATTGTCAGCAGCCTTGTGTCTCAGCCAGTAAAGAGCAATATGCATTTGTATTCACAGGGCACCCATAATCAAGGATAGCAGGTCATCCAATAAAATAACTATAAAAATATCTTAAGTTTTAAAAAGTCAACAAGGCCTAATGAATGAATGAATTAGGGCCTTATCCAAATCCCATTGAAGTCAGAGAGTTCCCTTGATGTCACTGGGCTCTGCATCAGTACTTTAGGGTAGGAGAAAGAACCCAAGAGCTCAAATGAAGGAAAGCAGAAATTAAAAAGGAAACTAAGAGCCTGTAGCTCCAATGCAAAGGATGCCAGAGGTATGCCCTGCAATGTGCGAAGCAGGAGACCACCCAGCTCACTGCTCCTTGACAGGGAAGTCCCTCTCTCCTGCTCAGGCCCTATGGGCCCTTCATTACTTAGCTGTCTTAAAGCCCAGTGACCTTTAGGTGTCAAGTTCCCAGTACTAGACAGCCCTCTACCAGTCTGCAGATGACACCAGGTGGCTACTCCCCTTCAAGATTATTATAGGGAGAGAAAGGTCAGCAGTTCTAACCACCACAACAGGACATAAGGCAGAAAATTATTCCCAGGCAGTTCAGTCCTATGTTATTTAAGATGTTAAATGCTGACAGTAAAAATCAGAAGTGTGTTCACAGGACAATAGGTAGCTACTGGTAGTTCTTGCCACTGGCACGTGCATCTTGCTTTGCACAATGCACCATATATTCCACCCACCTAGAATCTTGGAGGAGAAACCAGATCCGTCATGTAACTTGGTGAGAATAAACAACATCTATTGCAATACAGCTCTAGGTATGGTGGTATTTATTCATCAACACTGTGGAAAATATATATGGCATATTTTACAAAAAGGTCTAAGAAACAAATGAGTATATCCATCTGTAACCCACATTCCTTGAATGCAGAAACTAGCCCTGAATGACAATAGAATTCACGGAAAATGCCCTAACTGGTGTTAGGTTAGTTCAGTTCCTTTCTCAGCACTCGATTGTGGCTTTTAGCCACGGCTTGGCACTGGAGGCAGAGCAGAGCCTCAGGAAGATATGAGCCCTACCAGCGCTCACCCAAGACCCTGCAGGGAGAATAAATTTGCCACACTCCATTAAATGGATGCAACAGACTGCTCCTATACAGATATGGGGGAGGAGGATATGACAGAGCCATGACTCTACCCACTTGCTGCCCTTCCTCCTTTACTGTGAGTTGCTCCCAAAGGGGCTTTGCAGGTCACCTTTCATGTGTACTGTAACACTCCAGGAACAGCTCTGCTTACATTTGGAATTTACAGGCAGCGTTTTCCTGCAGCAAAGTGAATGCCACAGGAGTAAAAAGCATTGATGTGCTTTTGAAGTAAAACTACCCACACATGCCAAAAGCAAGGCTAAAAATGCAGTGAACTGAAAGGTGCGAGGGACCATCTTATATCTGGGGAACAGGTTTGTATAAAATACATGGCTAGTGGCAGTCTAAAGTAAAAGCAGTCAGTCATATTAAGGGACTAGTCAGGGGCCTGAAGTGGGGTGAGAATCCTCACCAGCAGGATCAGGATAGGGAGAATTCAGGAGTGAGCTGGGGGAAGACTGGTGTTTACTAATTCAATAGTAAAGCATTTAAGCCATCAGGACTGTTTCATTCATTATTCAGGGGGCTGTAGTGCAAGTTTTATTGCTGTGCAGGCACACGTATTACGATTGGCAGTGAGATGATGTAGCAGACTTTGAAGAGCTCACTGAATGGATGGAGCAATTTTTATTGATGTGGCAGCAATACTCTTCAAATGGGGAAATCCTGAGTACTGTGACAGTGTGGTCAGGGTGCTGGTTGGGAGTTCTGGGATCTATTCTTAGTCCTGGCACTGACCTACTGTGTGACCTTGGGCAAATCCTTTCACCCCTCTGTAACTATTTCTCCCCCAGCCTTTGTCTATGGGCTGTAACCTCTTCAGGGCAGGAACAGTTTATTTTACAATATATGCCTAGAAAACAGAGTCTCTAGGTGCTATTGCAAAAATAGAACTACCCACTTTTAAAAGCTGTACTTAATGATTTTTAATGTTCCGTGTAGAAAAAGGGTCCTCATAGCTTATCACCAGACCAATACAAAGGACAGTGCGCTATTCACATCTGACACCAGATCTTCAGCTGGTATAAACTGGCATAAGTTCCAATGGAGCTACAATTTACGTCAGCTGAGGATCTGGTGCCAGGGAGTTTAAATGCATTGAGACTAATCCATGCTTGTGTTTACTCCAGGGATGAATTCTGACCAACATGCATATGCACATATAACTGACTGATGGGGAGCAGGGAGTAGTTTTCAAAAGAATTTAGCATCCATTTATAATAGGGTTACCATATTTGGAGCCTCCTAAAGGAGGACACTCCACGGGGCCCCGGCCCCGCCCCCAGCCCCGCCCACGCCCCCGCCCCAACTCCGCCCCCTCCTCTGCTTCCTGCGAACATTTGACATGTCCGGCTTTTTGGGATTTCCCCCCGGACGGGGATTTGAGTCCCAAAAAGCCGGACATGTCCGGGAAAATCCGGACGTATGGTAACCCTAATTTATAAGAGCCAGATCTTCAAAAGAGTTCAACCCAGCATACATCCAAACATACTGAGCTCTCTTAAAATCTGGCCTAGGCTGTCTGATCTCTTCTCCCAATGATTAAGTGAATCTCTTGGTTTTTGGAGGAGCAGGGGAGGAGGCATTTGATTGTCTCACAGGTCCATCACAACCCAAGTTGTAACATGTCTTTTTGATCAAAGAAATTTTGAGTATAACACATTTATAAATAACATCACCTTATCATCCATGTTACCCTTCCCTTGTGCTCCATTTGCCATAGAGCTTTTGAACTAAGTGCAGCAATCAAAACAGAACTTGTCTAAACTTGTCTGTTATGAAAGTTCCTTATATCTATTAATTGGGGATGAACAATTGTAACTTGCAAGTTTCCCCTAAATTGTTAGAGTCATAGACTTTAAGGTCAGAAGGGACCATTATGATCATCTAGTCTGACCTCTTGCACAATGCAGGCCACAGAATCTCACCCACCCACTCCTGTAATAAACCTCTAATCTATGTCTGAGCTATTGAAGTCCTCAAATCATGGTTTAAAGACTTCAAGGTGCAGAGAATCCTCCAGCAAGTGCCCCGTGCCCCACGCTGCAAAGAAAATTCAGCCACAGAACCCCACATTATGCTCTTCCTGAACTCTTTGGAGTTAGGATGTTTAACCAGCCAGTCACCTATTAAATAAACAATTTACACTGGCAGAAGACTCTTAGTTTGGCAAAAATTGTTAGTAAAACCTCACCATCTTCTACTTGCAACATTTTCTATTTGCCAACGATATGTTTTAGGTTAGATTATTCAAACTAAGAAAGTCTCCAGAATATGTTAAGAGCATTGACAGGTTCTCTTTTACGGCCCTAGGCTGACGACTGTAATCTTCTCTGTCAGTCACCAGGTTTTGTTCATAATACACTAAAACTTTATATTTTATGTAAAAACAATAAAAATATACACAATGAAACATATATAAATACCATATAAATAACAAAATTTGGTGTTCATTATTTGTAAAAACCTGGGGGAAAAAAAAAACAAACAACTAAAACCAACCAACCAAAATATAAAATACCTGAACCCGTAGAGGTCATGCAGGGCATCAATTGTTAAATTGACTAAACAGATGAATAAATGAGAATATAACCTATAAATATCAGGGAATAAATATATACTAAACTGAAAGTATGCAATAGTTTCATGTGTGACCACACATACTCATATTTGCGTTATGCCATTGAATGCAGCCCTCTTTTTGTTAAGGTCAGCTGAGAAGTCAGGAAAAAGAGAAATTTTGTGGCCTTTGTACATCAGGGTATCAGCTTTTATGGCAGCATTCTTTATCATTGAACTTTAGCAGCTTGAGATGATGGGTCTGGGCTTGCCAGACTCCTGCCTTCTAGTACCAGGCATTCAATGAGCCCTTTCAATATCTAATGGGGGCAGCTCAGGATCCAATTTAAGTATCTAGCAAGTAGCTTCTGAAGAAAGCTGATAATATTCTCCCTGTCTAGACCCTCAGCAATGCCCAAGAGACGAAGGTTATTTCTTTGATCTCTCTTTTCTAAGTCATCCTGTTTTTCTTCCAGTATGCCTTTTCTAAGCTTTAAGGAGGCAGTTTCTTCTTTAATTTCCCTGGTTTCAATGGCAGTGTTTTGTAGCTCATCCTCCAAGTGAGCCAGTTGGGATTTTATATCACATACATCTTTAGAGAGGCCACGAATATCTTTTGAAATTGAATCCAGTCGGCTTGTGAGGAATTCTTTCTGTGCCGCAATAACCTGGCCTAGGTTCTGCTGTGGCCTTGCTGTCTCCCCCGACAGCTGCTTAGGTGATTCAGGCTGATATCTTTTGTTGCATCTCACTGTCTTATTGGAATCCACATTCAACAGTTTGAAGTTTATCTGGTTTAACTTTTATGACAAACGTATTGCCAATTTGCTAGGAAAGTACTTATTAGAGACTAATTGATTTGTGGGGAGTGAGGAGCTCTGGGCCTAGGCAGCCATCACATGGGTACCATGTGACCCCAGTACTCTACATTTGACTTTTATTTTTAAGGCAACTGGTAAAATTGCTAAGATCTGATTGGCTGATGCAAAGGGCAAAGTTGGGCTCTCCCTGCAGGGTTGAGTTTGCATGAAGTTTGCAAGCTAAACCCTGTATTTTCAGGTCACAGGTGCTTACAGCAAACCAGTATCTGCAGGGTCCTTTTGAAGAACACCAATCTTCAAGGAGAACATCCCACCCTTTGAACCTCATGGGGTTGCCCCCATCTCTCCACAAGCTCTATGGCCCCTTCATTAATTTTGCTGTCTTCAAGTCCTATATGGCCCAATGACCTCTTAGCATCCAGTTCCCAGTATTAGATAGCCCTCTACTTGGTCTTCATGATGCCAAGTGGTACTCCCCACTCCAGGAAGCTCTTGCTGGGGCCACTGGCTCCCAAACCTAACAAGATATTCTGGGAGCAGATGCAGTTCCCTTCCCTACCACCACAACCGCCAGCACAGCAGCAAACAAACTGCCCCTGCTGCCAGCTGGTTCAATGACTGAGCCTGCAGAGGTTGAAATGCCCCATAATTCTTAGGGTAGAATTACCAGAGAAGAAGAAATGTCTCAAGGAAAATAAGCTCCATGCCTGGCTGCACCTGCTGCCTTTCTCAAAGACCCTTCGGCTCCAAAGGGGGAGAACTGCTGCTGGCTGCATGCTTGGGAACACCTTTCCAATCCAGAGAGAGAAGCAGGCCACTGGCAGCCTCTCCCAGAAACCCATTCGGCCAGACAGCGGGGAATGAATCGCTGACACTCGTTGCATAGGAAACACCAGTTAGCTATAAGTTGGGCAAACATTTGCCTTCCTTAGGAGCCTCATCATTTCTCTTGTGTGAACATGCTGAAGAGGAGAAGCACGTGACTGCTTCAGGAGGTACACTTCTGTTTAAACCAGAGTGGCACCATCTTGCATTGCCTAGACACACACCCAGTTTACTTCTGTGAGTGAGATGAAACTTCCCTCCTATTCTACACCTAAGCAGACTAAAAAAAAAAAAAGGGCAGTTTAAAGGTGTTTTGTTTTAAAGCTCATGGGGAACATTTCAGTCACCAATATCTTAACCAGATTCTTTCAGGCAGGGCATGGCATTATTGAGGAGTCTGAGGAACAAATTAATGTAACATCCAAGGCATGCAAGTCAGATAAAAAGTTGACAGACCTGTGGGTTGCAACTAAGAAAGATCCTGCCTTTATCTACTTTGCTAGAAACTATCATTGCTGGTTAGCCAAAAGGAAAATGCTTGTCTCACCACAAGTGATAGGGTACTGAGCATTCTGTGAGGAACTAGCCATGATGGGTAATTTGATTTTAAAAAAAGTAAAAAGACTCCTGGGTCCATGATCTGAGACTGCAAGTGGGAGAGCTCTTTCATTCAGGACAGATGGGAATACTAATAGAAAAGTGCAAGTGCATGCCTAGACATCTTCTGGTTTGCTTTGCTATGATACACACATTGAAGAGGAGGTTCTAAAATGTCCGATTTACCGAAGACCTTGCATGTCAAAATCTAAGGAGCCATAATCTTTCACTACACAGCATCTCACTCATGGCAAAAGGAGCCATCAGAACTGCACAAGGAAAGCCATGGTTTCAGTCATTATTTTGAGGCGGAGAAATACAAAAACACAGTGCACAGTGATTGGTAAAAAAAAGCATTTTGGGATCGGATGGCAGCTCCCAGTATGTTTAACAAGAATTCAAACAATTTGTTTCTAGCTATGATTTTTTAGCTCCCACTGTCTGCAACTCAGTGGGAAAACAGGAAGACAATAGTACAGATTGTGAAATGTCTGTTAAAACCGAAGCAGGATGGAGGAGACCCCTACCCAGTGATGGTGATGTATAAAAATGCATCAACTGGGGACACAGGATTACCTGTTCAACTACTAATAAATCATTTATGTTCAGTTTTGGGTTCCACAAATCGGCAGTTAAAACCAACAGTCATCGCTAGTAAAGTCCATATCAATAATAAACATGGTATTTTTTCAGTGCCAGTAGATGGGGCTGTTACAGATTAGTTTACAAGTAGAGCTCTTCAAAAAATTGTCATTGGAAATAGCTTTTAGGAGGACACAAACGTTTTGCTTCTTTTCAGTGGAAAAAGGCAGAGCTGGGGGGGACCCAAACTAAAAACAATCCTGAAAATCTATTCTTTTTTTGGTTTCCATTTAAGTTGAATTAAAATGTTTTGTTTCTTTGAAAAGTTGCATGGAAAATTTTGAATGAACTGATTTTTTTTCTTTTTTGAAATTTTTACATGGAAAACATTTACCTTTTTTTTAATCAGTCTGCTTAAAAGTTCTATTAATCTGTAGGCATTAGATCTTGGAAGAAATGCCATATTACAGTTCTTGTTAGAATCTGAGCATGTTACCAGTAAATTTG
Source organism: Terrapene triunguis (assembly GCF_002925995.2). Classification (NCBI taxonomy): domain Eukaryota; kingdom Metazoa; phylum Chordata; order Testudines; family Emydidae; genus Terrapene; species Terrapene triunguis. The sequence goes on along the minus strand of NW_020697743.1, from coordinate 502,643 downwards.
TTCACTGCCTGCATCGCTTTGACTAGAATCATTTCTTAGGTGCAGAGCTACTACTTACAAGACATTCATGCAATGAAAAAAAAAATACATGGTGTCAAAAACATGATGAACATTTGAGATACTTTTTACCCTAAAACCAGACAACTTCTTTTCAGTTCATCATGGCTATAATTAGAACCAATCAACTAATGCTTTTGGAAGGTGAGCTGGATAATTCAGGAAATCATGCCACTGCCAATATGCAAGACTTATTTGCTGACCCAAGGTAGCAAATGTCTTTGCACCCTAGCTACAATTATCTGGGAAAATTAGTTTTGAGTCTTGGTAGCTGCCATTGTAGTTTTGCATAAGACTGCAAAACCTAGTGCAGAGCATACAAAAGGAAACAGCTGTATGAGCCCAATCAGACAAGACAACATGTGTATCCTTGAACTGAAAGAGGCAGAAAATGCTGCAAGAAACAGGCAAGCATCCCAGAAGTAAAATGTTAACGGAATACAGATAGAGACCATGGAAAGTACAAACAAATAGGATGATTCTAAGATCTGCACATAAGCACCAGGTCTTTCAAAGTTCCAAATCTAACAAGCCTCTTTTTGACCAAATGAAGTAGGTGTAACTCTGAACTTAATGGCATTTCTCTCTTTTCAGCCAGATAATTCAGGAATGCTGCATCCAATCAATTTCAAAATCCAGGCTATGCTGTAGGTATCAATGGGCAGAAACCTATTGATTTTGGTGCATATTGGAATACCAGAAAAGCCTGATTCTCAGGAAAACCATAGCCCCCAGACTGCCCGGTACCACAAACAGAGGAATCTCTCTGCTGTCTACATAGTGTGACAAAGTTCCTCCTCTATCTTGGTGGGTCCTGCGCTTATTGGCGGATTTTCTTGCCTCAGAGATTCACCATGTGGGTTGGGGAACAGCCCAGAGACCTTCCCCTCTGGAAGAACCCACAGTCCAGGTCAATTGG